>NW_026652279.1:124329399-124681204 GCF_009828535.3 Hylobates moloch
TATGACTATGAGTATGACTATGACTATGAGTATGACTATGACTATGACTATGACTATGAGTATGACTATGACTATGACTATGAGTATGACTATGACTATGAGTATGACTATGGCTACGACTATGACTACGACTAATCATACTACTACCTGTAATAATAATTACAAAGTTGCTGAGTCTATTAACTTGCCAGGCAAGGGAACACTCGACAGTTAAGAAATTGACTAAGTCTCTGCTGTGTATAATCAGGGTTCCTTAAGTGATTGAAAAAAGGGAATTCACAATATTTATGCTAATTAAGAGCCTAAAGTAGAACACCAAATTAAGTGAAATGAGTTTATACGTCTGCGCTGTCCATTCATCAGGAAAGACTCCTTAGTTTGTTGAATAAATAAATGCTCATTCAAGTCACTCAAATTCATGACATCTTATCAGCTTTAGCTGGTTAGAGCCAGTTATCATGAAATGAAACAATCGGTTTTGCTATATTCTAGGGAAGTGCTATTGTAGATATGTTTATGTGTGAACTAGATTGGTATGTAAACTGCATTTCTTAGTATGAGTTTCTGCCAAAAAATTGAGTACCACTAGTTTAGATGTTGGGCAACATTAATTATTTGTCATATATATTTTGACTCTTCTCTAGATCCTAAATGCTCAGAAAGTGAGTTATTTTAATATCAGTTTTTTAAAGATAAAATAAAAAAAGATAGTCTTTATGAAGAGTTTTTCGCTAAAATTAGGTTAGAATAAATGCTATGTTTCCTTTCTTTTGCCGATCTGTTTGTAGTAAAGAGATATAAGAAAATGAACTTCTCATAATTTTTTTTAAATGCACCAAATAAGGGAGAATGGACAAAAGCTATCAGTGTTGCACATTGTTAAAAGAAGCTTTACTAACCTTGGGGTAGAAAAGATGTCCAAGGTGTTTATCAGCAAATTGAATTACAAATGCAAAGCCAAAGAAAAGTTTTACAATGCAAAGCTGAAATCAGGATTAGATCATTTTGAGGTATCTGGGTTGCTTTTTCATGGGTATATACTTAAGCTTGATTAGATAGGAGTAAAATGGAAATCAAGAATTTATAGGCAGGGGTACATACATTTGAAATAATGAAATTGGTCTGCATGGAGTAGCTTAGCTAGCAGATTGTCACAGCATGATCTCTCATTAGGATATTTCCTTGAAGCTTAAGATTGTTAGCGTAAACAAGGCAGAAATATCCAGATGATAGTGGCTAGACACAGGTATTCATCTTCAAACTTAACTGTTCTTTGAAGAATTATATGGTCCACAGAAATCCTGATAGGTATACTGTGAATATCAATCACAATAAGTATTACCACAAACTTTAAATAAGCACAGTGTGCTCCAGCTTACTTAAACTGAGAGTTTATGAGACTAATTGTCTTCGGTTATATACAGATATTTGAATAAGTATATTTTGAAGAAGTATATTTAAATAAGTATATTTTCCTTCTGAAATATTTTTGCTTAAATTGAAGCTAATGTCTGGCTTTGCAGTTAAGACATATTCATATAAATATCCAGTGTCATATTTAAACCCAGACTTCAAAATTCTTTATGGTTTTGACTATTTCACCTTCTTTATATGTTTCGGAAATACAATAGAATTCAAAAACTCAGACTTTTTTGGTTGCAAAATTGCATTTCCTAATATTAGGACTCAAATATGTCATATGAAATCTAGAGAAAGTTTTTGCAACTCCCATCAATTTTTCAAGAATTTGAGTTTGTTTTATGCATCAATATGTTTGAAAATGTTTACATTTTAATGAATTAAAATCTCATATTAAATAATATAGTTTACCTCTATTGATGTAAATCCTTTATCTCTTCCTTCATATACATTTTAGAATTTACATGCTCTAAAAGTTACATGCTATTGTCTCTAGCAAACTCCAAGTGGGCTGTTCACTGTTCAAAGTCTTTTGAAATATATTTTTCCTTCATAAAATATTTTATCAAATAAAATATTTAGGTCAAACCCATATTTATGCCTTCATAAAGGTATATTTGCAGAATGCATGATGATGAAAGAGCTACTTTTCCTTTTTTAGATTTTGAATAAAAGACTGTGCTTCGGGAAAGAAAATAAGGATGTAAAAGTGAGCAAGATTAGCTATGGTAGCTATAAATGAGTGTCCTTCCGTAGTAGTCCAACTTCTAGTCTAAATATTAGTGAGATAAGAGCCCAGGCAGTGTTTCTATTCAATTAATCATGGCTACCTTTCCTATACAATTCTTATTTCATCATTAATTTTTAAAATATTCTTTTACTGTTTAATTTTAAGAATACAAATTATAAATCTTTTGTGAGTACAAATAACAGCATAAATGCAAGAAATAATACTTAGTAAATGGATAATATCAACCTGTCAGTAATTCAATAAATGAAATATTACTTATACCATTGAAGTTCCTTTATGCTTATCATAGAGGCAATATTCCTGCCACCCTTTTAGAGTTAACCACTGAGCTAACTTGTGTGTTTCTACTGCTTTTCATTATAATGAAAATACACACAGATACACGCACACATGTTCTTATGTATGTTCTTATATTATAATTTAATACATATTAATCTGTCAGCTGTAAATATTCTCAAAAATGATTTGCTAGTTGTACCAGTAAATAATGCAAAAACAATTATCACAGTTTGATGTATCAGTTAATTTGAACTAATCATTATTTTCTGTCTCTCACTTATAATTTGTCATTATTTGCTGTTGTATGTCCTACATTATAAACTCCAGGAAAGCACAGATATGTTTTGGCTATCTTGTTTTGTTGCGGGAATGAAGAAGGACTGGAGAGACCACAGGGTGAGACAGGAAAATTTTATTGAGTGCAGTCAGGCCCAGCGGATTAACATCCAAAAACTGAGCCGAGAACAAAGACAGGTCTCGGCTTTTATACACACTTCAAAAAGGGACTTGGCTAGTTTGAAGCAAGCTTACAGTGGCGTGAAGTGTAGTGGCAGAAAAGCAAGTGTGCAGAAAGAAGCAGAACAAAGACAGTTAATCAAATTGTGACAGGTGCATAACTCAGGATTACGTATGACATCTTGCTATGTGGCTCAGATGGCTGTTACCTAGGTTTTACTCAAGTGCTTTGCACGAGCTTATCTCGTAACATTCGCTATGGTGCCCAGGAGGCCGTAGTTCAGGCCTGCTCAGGCTTCTCCTGACCTTCACTGTGCTGCCTAGGATACTTGAAGGTACTAGTTACAGAGAATAGAAATCCATAAACTCTTAGGTTTACTCATATCATAAGAGAAGAGAAAATTTGTTTTTTCTTCTCCCTATGTTGAGGGAGTGCTGGGAGTCTCCAGAGCACATTCCTTTGAGCCCTGGTTTCTTAGATAACATTATTGGAACTTTTGCCTGTGTCTGGGTTTTGCCTGTCACTGCCTTTGGAATGAGTCAGCCCAATACAGAAAGCTTATTTCTTTCTCCTTTTAATTTTATTTTTCCTTCTTTCTCTAATTTCTGCCTCAGTTTAATGCTCAAATTCCCCAAATTAGCATATATCGTTACTAAAGAAACAAAATGCTCACAACCCTTTTCTTTTTTCATATACAGCAATATTTATGCAAAACATAAAGTTTCTCTGCATCTAATTTTTCATCTATAACTTCATTGAATCCACTCCCACCATTTTTTTGCTGCTACTGCCCCACAGAAACTGCTCTTGTCCTGGTCTCCAATTATCTTCATGTTTCTACCTTCAGATTTTCCTTCTGCTTTATTTCTAATTCTACTCCTCTCTATAACATCTTAAAAAGTGTCCCAAGTTTCAAACTCTTCTATTTATAGTCACTTTGGTGATGTTACTCCATGTTTCTTTTTTTTTATACTTTTGAGTAAAATCTGTACACTTAGAACTCCCAAATTTATAAATTCAGCTTTGCAGTCTCCTTTGAGTTACAGACTCTCAAGCACAGGTGCCTATTCAATGTCGCTTCTCAGATGCCTACTAGGCATACAAAATGCCAGTATGATTCTTCTATTCACCCCTAAAATGTCTGCTTCTTATACTCTTTCTCATTTCAGTTAGTGACACAGCCATTCTGTTACTTAGGCCAAACTCTTTGAGTCATCCATAGTGTTTAACATCTTCTCACATTACACTTTAATTCCTAATTCCTCAGAAAAAAAAAAAAAATAGTGGGTTCTTTCTAACAACATAGCTGAAATTTGACCACTTCTCTCTATCTCTGCTGTTTTCATCATGATAAACTCTGTATTCTTCCTTTCCTGAATTATTGTGAGTTTCTCCTAATTGATTTTTTTTGTATCACACTTGACTCCAAGAACATACTCTCAATTCAAGGGCTAAATTGTCTTTCAAGTTATGTTACATCGTGTTACTACTATGTCCAACACTTTCTGATGACTTCCCAACTCATGTGAAATTCAAAATCATCACAATGGCTTACCAGGCCTATGAGATGCACTCTCATTGCATCCTCATTATTTATCTAATCACATTTCTTGTTTCTCATTCATTCACAGATCTAGTTCTTTGAAGCTAATAGTCAACTTGTGATTATTCTGTTGTGTTCTACCTATTGTGTTGCTGAATTAAAATGCTCTTCTCACAATATGAAAATGGCTCATTCCCTCAACACATTCCATTTTTTAGTCAGTAGCATTTTTATGAAGGTATTTCCTTCCCACCCTATTTAAAATTGAAGCCCTTAACACTCCTGATTATCTTTTCTTGTTTTTTGTTCCTCACAAAAAACATGACACATACTTTTAAAATGTCAATTGTTTCTCTTTCAATGTGAAATGTATGCACTATGAGGTTAGGGAAATATTGTTTATTTTGCCTTCCCAAGCAAGACATGGTGTTTAACAAGCATTTGTCGAATAAATATACAAATATTTGTTGAACAAATAAATGACTGACTGATTTGACTGCTCCTAACCACTAGGACTATCTGGATCAATGGAAGATATGAAAAACATCAGAAAGGGAAGAATGTTGTCAAGTGTTGCCAGAGCACCGTAAAAGTCAAATACCACACCACATTCTGCTCCCACATAGAATTAACACAAAATAATTTTGTAGAAAGGAGAGACACCTTAACTAACAAGGTTGAATTTGAAATTGGTGAAAAAAAGAAAACCACATAGATATATGATCTAGAGACAGAACCCATGTTTTACAAGAGAGAATAAAAACAGTTACTTTTATTGTATGCCTGAGTTTCATGGTTTCACTGTATCATATTGGCTGTATATGGGGCTAATTTCTGATTACAGAAAAATCTTATGCCATTTGCATAGAGATTTGAAAACCCAAGGCTAAAACTAAAGGGTCATCATCCTAAATGCATGTCTGTAAATGTTTTCTAGAATTATAACCCCTTGGTGATATTGCTGGGCAGAGAAGTTACTTCCAGAATTTATTGCTTTTTTATGAAACATAGATTCTGGTAACACTAGCTCTAAATGTCTAGTTACTCTAGACTGTTTAAATTTTATGTCAAGATAGGTTGCAAAAGGAGATAAAGAAATAGAATACCATTTTTGGAGTGCATTGATGAGCCTAAATTTGAAGCTCAATAGAACATCTATAAACAGAGGCACATTTCTAGTTATTAAAAGGCCGAATTTTGAATTAAGTCTTTTTTTGAATTTGAACTTTTATCCCAAATGAGCAGTATCAAGGCAAATATTTCACTAGACAAAGTTAAACAGCAGGGAATACTTTATCCAAGGGTATTGAAATTGTGGACAGAGGCCAGCATTCAATCTGGGCTCTACTCTACACAAAGAACTGAAGCATTTTTAAGATATAAGGTAAGAGGATGATAGGCCACATGTGTTTGCTAATTGGCTTTACTGAAAGGAAAAATAGACATTTTAATATTTTTATGACAGGAAGTAGTTTCACAACTTGGCTCAAGGCACCAGTACTAATGTAGGTTTTACCCTCCCATAGAAACTGGTAGATAGGGGTACTCAAGTTGATGATTGCATTTGAAAGGGATGGGCTCAGGTCCTTGAGAAAATATCCCTGGGTTGTTAAACTGGTAAGAGGCTGCAAAAATATTTGCATCTCAAAGGGACAGAAAAAGAATTTACAGTTTCAAGTGCTCTAAATCAAATGGTATACAAAAAGGAAGGTCAGTGGCCTAGAGTAGGAACAAGCCTGTATAAAGTTTTGTGAAGCTGAGGGGAATAAATACTAAAGTCGTCTTGGTCATGACTGCTATGTACATTAGCATCAGATCATCCCTAAAGGCGGATCAACATTGCCAGCCTTGCAAACCAGTATGCCTTTATCATCTTGTGGTTTGTAATTGACTGAGAACCATATGCTATAAATATTTTATTTTGTTTTTTCACAGCACTGACATCTCAAGATGACAGCTTTTAGATTCTCAACATTTGTAGATAGTCTTTGTTAATTTTTTCCCACATGACATACTTTTTAGTAACTCTATGTAATATGAAACTAATAACTGAATTGCAATGGTGATGACCCCAACCTATTAACTTCAGCCTTCAGTAACAGCGGGGATATGCAAGGATATAGAAAAGAAAAATATAATTGTCCTCAGTATTTTTTCTTCTCACTAAGCGTGGTCCTTGTTGGACAGGACATAATCAAAATAATCTTTATAACTGATTTTAAGAAATTTTCTGTGGTAGTTCTACATTTTATTAGCATGAGCCTTTGTTTTAAAAATATTATTGTATATATATATATAAGATGTAAATAATGATGATTTTGATATACATATAGATAGTAAAAAGGACTTTTTTAAGATAAAACCCTGAAGACAGTATAACATTATTGACTTTTCTACAGAATTTTTTTTGTATTTCTGCTTTTTAATTATATTTTTGGTTGACATGTAATAATTACACATATTTATGGGGTACATAAAAATATTTTGATACATGTATACAAGGACCTTAGTATTTTTTTTTCATTCTCACTAATTGTAATCTTTAATGGGGGGATGTCATTAAGAGTATCTTCATAATTTATTTCAAGAAATTGTCTCTAGTTGTTCTACATTTTATTAGTTTGAACCTATTTTATAACTAGGCAGCTTTCTCAATGTATGGTCCAGAATTCCACAAGGTGGCTCTGTGCCTCATTGTCAGAGCTGATAGTAATTCCAATCACCATCTAAGTTTGTCATTTGTTTGCAGCATTTATTTCTCACAGGAGAATAAAGCCAAATTTTTTTAATCAAGTTAGAAGACATCATTTGATAATTACATTGCTTTTTAATGTGTATGAATCTTAGCACCTTGAATTAGGCAAAACTGTCAATGACTGAATTAAACTGATAATACCTAAAAAAAAAATCCTGACAATTTTATAGTACTTATTATGTATTATACATTAATTAACTCATTTATTCTTCACAATAGTACTAAGGACAATATAAATATTATTTTTATTTTCAAAATAAGGAAACTGTGGCACAATATGTTATTTGCCTAAAATCATAAATTAGTACTTGACAAGTTTTGATCCCAAGCTGTCTGAATTTAATTTTATAATCAAAAATTCATAAACTGTTCTGCATCTCCTAAAATAAAACTTCTAAGATAACCATATATAAAATTTAATTTTAAATATAACTTGAAACATGTCATTTTCCTGAGTGTCTGTCTTATCTAATACATAATATCAGAATCAAATGTTGATACTACTTAATAATTTTATTTTATGTAACAAAATATAAAAAAGACTATTAGCACAGATTGTGTGCATTTCATCATGCCAATATTATATCATTAACATGCTAATTTCACTTATAATGCAATTAGACATTGTGTACATTTTGTTTCAAATACAATTATGCAAAAATTCTATCTAACACAAATTCATTTTAATTTTACATGTTTTCTCTCAGCTGATTTAATTTTGGGGAGGGGACCAATATTTTACAAACAATAAAACAGAAATGCCTAACACCAGTTAATACTCTAAATCCACATTTGAAAATACCAATATTTTATTTTAAAAATATTCTAAGATCTATCTATCTATCTATCTATCTATCTATCTATCTATCTATCTATCTATCTATCTATGCTACTTAGCTTGTGGTAATCCCTTCACAATGTATACCTATATAAATCCTCACATTTTCAGCCTTAACTATGTATAGTTTTATTTTTCAATTCTACCTCAATAAAGCTGAAAAATGTATATATATTTGTGGAACCAAAAAGAAAAAGCATACAAAATGGTATTTGTACGAATATATTTTACTTTAAAAATCAATGAGGAAACCACATTTGAAAGGTGTATAATTTATGAAAATAATTTTTCTATTCTTTGATTGAGTTGACATATACCCATGCATCTTTGAAAATATAATTCTACAGGCTGGGCACGGTGGCTCACACCTGTAATCCCAGCACTTTGGGAGGCAGAGGCGGGCAGATCATGAAGTCAGGAGATCGAGACCACAGTGAAATCCCATCTCTACTAAAAATAGAAAAAATTAGCTGGGCGTGCTGGTGGGCACCTGTAGTCCCAGCTACTCGGGAGGCTGAGGCAGGAGAATGGCGTGAACCCAGGAGGCGGAGCTTGCAGTGAGCTGAGATCCCGCCACTACACTCCAGCCTGGGCAACAGAGTGAGACGCCATCTCAAAAAACAAACAAACAAACAAAAAAAATAATTCTACATATCGTAAAACATTTTATTTTAAAAATCAGATGTGCTTTGCTTCCCCCCCCCCCAGTTATTTTGCATCTGATGCACAATACTAGATGCTCCATTTATTGGCATATCCTGTGTATGCATCTGCATGTATAAAGGTGGCACATTTCTTCTTTATTTTCTGACTTCTGGATTAATGGGAAACCAACTAGACTTAAATTTAAGGGTCAGAGTTTTCTGGTGTCTTTCTTAACATTGCCTAGGGGGATTCTTCTCACTGCAGAAATTTCACATTCAATCACAGTATACCCTGGGGGCACTTGTCATGGTCTTGGCAGGTTAGATAAATAGTTATATAAAATCAGGGTTGAAGGTCAATAAGGACAAGTCTGAGGTAGCTAAATTAAAAGCAAAATACCAGTTATAATGTTACTTGTAGTAGAATGGCTAGTTAAGTTCAAATAGAGCAGAATCACAACTGTCAGGTTATAGATTTACAAAAGCATATTTTGACTCTACGGTAATAGGCAATTTAAATCAAAAATCTATTTTTGTACAAGGTTATTCTTAGGACCTGTGAGAACCTGTTCTCTTCCTATCACATATATGATTTGTTGAGCAGGATTGATTAAAAAATGAATTAAATCAGAATAAAAACGAAAATGGGAGGAAAATTAGAGGAGTGCATGATAAATGAAAACTATGAGTCAATTCAAAGTGACTTTTTATAAATTTATGAGTACAGAAGTGTTAGTTCCTTTAGTTCTGACTAGAAATTGTTAGCAACAAGTAGAATCTAATTAATCATTCATTTTGCATTGTTAAATATGTATTAACCACTGTGCTAAGATTATGTCATAGTTCCTACAGTCACAAAGTATAATCTACTTAAGTCATTCACTAATTGGAAAAAAAAATCATTGTTTTCCTATAAAATACTATCATAGGGAAAACTGGGAGGCCAACTTTTAATAAATATACAAATAAATGAATGCATTTATTAATATAGTGTTACATACTTTAAAGAAAATTTAAATATAGAGACATTACTTATGGGGTCTGGTGGGATGGGCAGCATTGTATATAGTGCTCAGAGAAGGTCTTTCTGAAGAATTAATATTATTTATGAGATTTAAATGGTGAGAAAGAGACAGATATTAGAAGACAAGAGATTCAGACAGAAAGATTATCTAGGGCAGAGGCTCTCAGGCAAGGCTGAATGACAAGAATGTTTAAAGGGAAGATCAAAGAGCAATGTGGAAATGATAGTGTGTAAGTTATCAGCAAAGGTGTCAAGTACTCTACAGAGCCTCAGTTGCTTGTACCTAAGTAGAAGAAAGGTAAAACTTTTCTACTCAAGAACACTTCAGTTGATAATTTATGACAAACAGTCAATGACAAAGCAGGGTGCAAATTATTTTGGTAAAATATCAGACAGTAAAAGTTTTAGGCTTCATTGGCCAAAAGGCAAAACTGAAGATATCATATGTCTGCTTATATATCAAACAAGAAGCCACATTTCCATATTTTTATTGACCAAAATAAAAACCTAAGAATAATTAAGTAGACTTATAATATGAATCTACTGATAAAAACAATTGAATTATTTATTGGGAAATAGCATTTTGCTTAATTGAGATTCAAGGTTTATTTAACTATCGTCAAAATTGATTGCAAATGCTCATCTGTTAATACTTATCTATAATGAAATTTTACATATTTTATCTTTGATTTTTTTTTTTTTTTACATGGCGTCTCACTCTGTTGCCCAGGCTATAGTACCATGGTACAATTTTGGCTCACTACAGCCTCCGCCTCCCGGGTTCCAGTAATTCTCCTGCCTCAGTCTCTAGAGTAGCTGAGATTACAGGTGTGCACCACCACGCCCAGGCAATTTTTGTATTTTTAGTAGAGATGGGGCTACACCATGCTGGCCAGGCTGGTCTTGAACTCCTGACCTCAGGTGATCCGCCTGCCTTGGCCTACCAAAGTGCTAGGATTACAGGAATGAGCCACTGTGCCCGGCCTGATATTGTTTTTAACACAGAGATACTGCCAAATATTGATATCTGTTCATAAGCATATTCTTTTAATTGAGCACATAAAACATTTGGAAGGTATTCTACTAGATTTTTTCTCTTGATATTTGCCTTTTGGCATATCATTATATTATTATATTGCAGAGTTGTCACTTCCAGTTAAAGGTTAGGTAGGAGTTTCTCAATTGTATAATTACATTCATTTTGAAATATTAAACTTTCTTTTATAGCTACATCAATTTTCAAATACCAGTCATGAAATTGTAGTTTGAACTCAGAGAAAATACATCTTACTGCAAATTTGCATGGGAATGAAGAACAATCTTTTTGTTATAACTTATGAAAGCACAGAGAGAATGTACAGCAGATTGGCATTTTGTTAAATGGTTTATTGTTTAGTTGTTGAAATTGCATTATAGCAGTCAACAATTTTCATATAAGCACTATTTTGCTTTGTAATTTTTGAATTAATTTTGATAAATATCTAATTTAAAAAGCTAATTTCAAAGCCTTTCAATGAAGCGATTCGGGTGATTCTTCTTTAGAAAAATTTCCATCATGTCGATCTGTCCAAATAATTAGTATAAAATGTTACCACTGCTAAATGATCTAATTATTATGCAGGTAGTTTAGGTTTCTTCAATTTTCCATAAAAATATTTCTATAATTGACAATGGTTAAATAGACAAGAATGAATGAAGTTCACATGATAGATTCAAACATTTTCTTCAACTGTGTGCTGGTAATAAGGAGTGACAAAAGATTTTATATACCTTGCATTTTCACATACTATAAATTTTTCCAATTATGTATTTTTTGATGCACATACATTTTTACCACAATATTTGTAAACCATCTTAGCAAATTCCATTTCTGGATGTATGAAATTAGTTTTAACTTGACATATTTGAAAAAATTCAAGTGGGAATATTTTCACTTGAATTTTTTCCTTGCAGACTACAAAGAGAAATTAATTCTTCAAATACTTCAAACTGGTCATTAACCTGATGAAAAATTGGTCATAGTTGAAGAGTGTTAATAATACCTCTCAACTCATCAAGTACCATGGACCACCATCCTAAGTCATATCCTTTACTTTTATTTAAAATAATTATATAACATTCTGCTCTAAATTTCACCTTGAATGAATTTGATAGCTATTCTTGTATACTTGTCATATGTCATGCTCCTTTGTTTTTCAACATTGAAATTTCATTTATATCTGGAAAATAAAACTTACCTATGAGATTAAGGGACTTATATATTGTGAGTTAAGAAAGTCATTTTTAGAAAAATTCCGCTGGGCTCAGTGGCTCATGCCTGTAATCCCAGAACTTTGGGAGGCAGACGCGGGTGGACCATGAGGTCAGGAGTTCAAGACCAGCGTGGCCAAAATGATGAAACCCCATCTCTTCTAAAAATACAAAAATTAGCCGGGCATGGTGCCAGGCACCTGTAATCCCAGCTACTTGAGAGGCTGAGGCAGAGAATTGTTTGAACCCAGGAGGCGGAGGTTGCAGTGAGCCAAGATTGTGCCACTGCATTCCAGCCTGGGTGACAGAGTGAGACTCCATCTCAAAAAAAAAAAAAAAAAAGAAAAAATCCACATTCTTAAAATCTAGGGCAAGTTCCTTTGCCTTAAATTTGGCCATTTGATTCTTTCATATGGGACTTTGTAGATGGGGCAAGTGATTCAACGGTTTAGAAATAGTTTGAATTTTATTAATGACTATAGACATTGTGTATAGGATTTTTTTTTTTTTTTTTTTTTTTTGGCAGAGTCTTGCTCTGTCACCCAGGCTGGAGTGTAGTTGCGCCATCTCGGTTCACTGCAACCTCCTCCTCCCAGGTTCAAGCGATTCTCCTGCCTCAGCCTCCCAAGTAACTTGGACTACAGGGGCATGCCACCATCTCAGCTAATTTTTTTGTATTTTTCGTGGAGACAGGGTTACACCATGTTGGCCGGGATGGTCTCCATCTCCTGACCTCATGATATGCCCACCTTGGCCTCCCAAAGTGCTGGGATTACAGGAGTGAGCCACCATGCCTGGCCTGTATATCAGATTTTTGAAGGAATCTCTATTCTTTTTTAGATCTTTTCGAGAAACAGCCCTTGGTACTAATGTAAGTATCATGGAACCCATGTAACCAGAATATTTATTTCTCTCAGTCAATATGACATTATCTGATCCACAAAGTATAAAGACAGGCATTACTAGTAGCCGTTCATCATCAAATCCACTTAGAGAACCCTAACATAGTCTCTTAAAATTGACTATGATTGTTTTAAGGGAAAGAAAAAAAGTTCTAGCAGGGCTTCTGTTTTGCTCTGCAGAGTGTGTTTATTCCAAAAAGGGATGTTACTAAAGTAGGATAAGAATATAAATGTTTCCCATGGAGAGATTTTGTATAGAACATCTTCACTGATCACTTTGCTATATATAGGAGCGATGTCACAAGGTTAGGACCTATACCAGTAAATAAGCAATGGCAAATAAACGCACTGGATTCATGTGACATTCACAGATAATAGCCTAAGATGCATTTTTGTCTTCTGTAAAATAACCCTAATTATCATAAAGAAAACCATCTTCCAGCTTAAAAAAATGTGTCTCTCAGGGCCATTGTAGCCAAGAATACTAGGAGATATAGTTATACCAATATTCGTATATAAACGTATGTAACATATATAAACGAAACGCCCTGGAAAAGCATTTTGAGAATACTCTTTTAAATATACCTAAATGACTGGCATGTACTATTTTTCCCAGGTCTAGAAAATAGGTGCAATATTTAAGTGGAAGAGCGTTTCTAAGACTATGAATCAACAAATTGCAGTCAAATGGTGGTTGAATATAACTTTAAGGAGAGTGTAAGGGCTTTATACTCATGGAACTGTTCTAAATATACTGGCATACTTTCACTTAAGAAAAATAAAATGTCAAATTTATTTAAACCGTGTTTTATTTAGATTTAATTTTACTTACAGCTCTTTTATCATATGGACAGTAGGATAGATCTGACTAAATATGACACATAGAATAATTTGGATTTATTTTCTTCACCCTTTTTTTTTTTTTTTTTTGAGACAGTCTCACTCTGTCGCCAGGGTGGAGTGCAGTGGTACGATATCGGCTCACTGCAACCTCTGACTCCCTTGTTCATGTGATTCTCCTGCCTCAGCATCCCAAGTATCTGGGATTACAGGCATGTGCCACCACACCCAGCTAATTTTTGTATTTTTAGTAGAGATGGGGATTCACCATGATGGCCAGGATGGTCTCGATCTCCTGACTTTGTGATCTGCCCACCTCAGCCTTGCAAAGTGCTGGGATTACAGGTGTGAGCCACCATACCCGGCTTTCTTCACCCTTTTGCTTTCTGCCATGGCATTATGCATCAAGAAGGCCCTTGAAAGTTTTACCAGCCCTCTCTAGAATGGTGAGAAATAAATTTATGTGCTTTATAATTTATATAGTCTCAGGTATTCCATTATAGCAGCACAAAATGAATACATGCATAGTACAATGATAAATAATAACAAATATTTTGAAAGCTGTTTCTTTATTTTTTGGAGGGGGATCAGCTACTCTATCTATGACATAACAAAAAAAATCACAGATTGATTACAAAACAGCGTGGAACATTACTTCAGAGGTCATAAACCTTAGAATTGTATGGGTAATCAAAACTAGTCTGGTTTTCCAAATTAAGATATTTTAATGGCTTTTAGTATATTACATTAACTTTTGAGAAGGCTATGTTTTAATATTATATAAAAAGATTACAATTTGAAAAATGCTAAACAGGATAAAATGCTACCATGTTTTTCAAATAATTATGTTTCTTTCCAGGGCCACATAGCATCATCATAGTAATCCCCAGTCCAAAATAAGTAGCCAGTGAGTCACTAAGAAAAACTGGAGTACTAAGGCTGCCTATTGAGAGATGATCAATATATCAATAAGAACTTCTTGTCTTGTTGAAAGTCATTGACATTTAATGAGATATGACATAACGATATTCCACCAAATACCGTAAAATTTGACAGATTAATCTGGGGAATTTGACATCTTAGTAATGATGATTTTTTTATCCCATCTGTTATAATTAATGACCATATATTGTGTAATACAAATTTATAAGTACTGCTTTAGTTGCCTTTCACAAGTTTCAAGAAGTAATATTTACATACTGAGTTCTAAGGAATTTTATTTGTATTATTATTTTTGTATGTGCTCATTAAATTTGTATGTCCATAGGGTTTTTATGTTATTTTACTGTTGTTACTAATGTCTATAGTGATAACAATATGGTCGAAAAATAAGGCCTATTATACTAATTTTTTAATAAGATATGACCAGCCCATGATTACTTATCCAAATATATCATGGGTTTTTGAAACTGTGTATATGCTTTAGTTTGGAAGAGCTGTGGTATGGTTTGGCTCTGTGTCCCCACCCAAATCTCATCTTGAACTATATCCCCATGTGTTGAGGGAGGGACCTAGTGGGAGGTGATTGGACCATGGCGGGAGATTTGCCCTTTGCTGTTCTCCTTATAGTGAGTGAGTTCTAAGGAGATCTGATGGTTTAAAAGTGTGGCACTTCCCCCCTCACTCTTTCTCTTTCTCCTGCCTCTGTGGGAAGATGTGCCTTGCTTCCCCTTTGCCTTCCACCATGATTGTAGGTTTTCTGAGGCCTCCCCAGCCATGCAAAACTGTGAGTCAATTAAACCTCTTTTCTTCATAAATTACCCAATCTCAGATAGTTCTTTGTAGTATTGTGAAAACAGACTAATACAGGCTGCATTCTATGTATTTTATTCAGTTTAAACTTATTAATTTTGTTGTTTAAATTTTTATACATATATTGAACTATATATGCATTTAGTCTATCACTGACTTATAGCTATCCTTGTTCTATCATTTTTGCTTTGTGTATTTTTAAGCTCTTTTATTACTGTAAACGTAAAACAAATATATCTAAAATGTACTAAAACTTTTTGAGTCTGTATTGGTCTTGATCTTGAGTTACAGGTTTTGTTTTAGTTTGTTCTCATTATTGCTTTGCCTTAAAGTTTATTCTACTGGTAATAGCCTACATAGAATAAGATTCTTGTGATTAGTACTCACCTGAGATATTTCTCAGTTATTTTACTTTTGACCATCTTTAAGTATTAGAAAGATTTTTAAAAAATAGCATAAATTTGGATTTCATTTTTTTATTTAGTCTGAGAATTTTTTTGTTTATTTTAGAGACAGGGTCTTGCTAGGTTGCACAGGTTGGTCATAACCTCCTGGGCTCAGGCAATTCTCTTACCTTAGCCTGTCTCATAGTCTTCAGCCATGAAACTGTCTTTTGGCATGAAACTCAGCTGGCATTTTTTTTTTCTTAGAGGGAATTTTTAAGGCATTTTACCATTAACATTTTAAAAATATTTAACATTTCCATCTATTTCTATAATTTTATGTTGTGCTTTCTTTTATATCAATTTTCATATTGTTTATTTTTTAAATTTTGACTTATTTTAGAGTAATAGTTATAGGTTGGTTTTTAATTTATTTGGCCCCTGCCCCAAATCTGAGGATTGGCATTTTTCAACAATTCTGAGAAATAATCATTCTGATGTGGGCCATGACTTCATTTACATAGGGTGTACATCAAGTAACCAATGGGAAACCTCTAAAGGGTTTCCCCAGAAACTCTGTAATCGGGCTCTTGAGCACCTTTTCTCAGGCCAGTTCCTACCCTGTGGAGCGTACTTTCATTTTCAGTAAATCTCTGCTTTTGTTGCTTCATTCTTTCGTTGCTTTGTTTGTGCATTTTGTCCAGTTCTTTGTTCAAAACGCCAAGGATCTGGACACCCTCCACCGGTAACAATTAGATTGTGTCTCTAGAAACTTAGTGGAGACTTTTAGCTTTTATTTTCGATTTCTACTCAGTATTATTATCAATATGGGCAAATACATGATCTTTTGTATCAAGGTGGGCATTTTTGTGCACTCAGGAGATCATTCCCTGTGGGGTCTCATCTCTAAACTAACCTTTCACCCTTTATAGATTCCAGGTTTGGTAGGAATCTATAGATTCCTATAGATTCCAAAGAAAAGAAAAGAAAAAAAATATATATATATATATATCTCTTCACTAAGATTCAGTTCTAGGCCAAAAGTATTCAACAGATATTCTCAGTGTTAATACCAGTTACAGTACTACCTTACTTCTCTGCATTTGTGTTTTTTTATTATTATTATTATGATTTATGGCCTTTATTTTTATCTATTCAGCTAAGCATTTTGGTTTTCTTAGGCCGTCCTATGTCTCTAATATTTGTTTAGTCTTTAAAGATGTCGTATTTTTTTGCATATAGAAATTCAAAACCAAATTCATATGACAAGTTCTTGTTTTGTAAGCTAGATATTTACCATGTCTTTTTATATGTTTGTTTTGAATTTTCGTGTTATTCTTCTCCTAGGTACGCAATGCCTATATACACAAACATAGGAGGGCCAATATAATAATGCATTGTTAACATTTTAACAAACCTCCCCTAGAAATTATTTTTCCCATAATACTTATTGAGATGAAAGCATAAAAACTAGTTTAAGATGAACAGTTATTAAGTAGAAGAAACTGCATGCTGAACTCTTTGTGCATAAACAAATAATGGACTCATCCAACTACACCATAAAAAGACACGTCAAAATATTATAAAATTGTAAAGAGCTATAAATTGAGAAATACTCTAAAGAAGGAGGTAATAAAATGTGAGCTGGGTATGTTGAGATCTCATTTATAATTTTGAGAAAATGGCTTCATATTACACTGACAAAATTTTGTTAATTGCCCAATATAAATGTTGTCAAATAAACTGAATTGATAAATAAAATTTATCAATTTATTTATAATTTCGAATTATTTATAATTTATCAGTTATTTAAATTTACACTTTAGGGACTAATTGTACTAAAAATAAATTATAAATTGTTTCCACAATTTCAGGATTCAAAATTATGTTTTTATATTACAACAATTATATTTGTTTTGGGAAACCAGTAGTTTGATATACATTTTATATGTACTTCATTTATATCAAGAGGCAATCTTCTTGAAACATTCTATAGAAATCAAGATTTATATATCAAACAGTATTAACCTAAGCATATATTTGAAAAAAGGAGATGACAAATTTTTCTTTTATAAAGTAACAAATTGTTTCATTTATGTATCAAAAATTTCTGTAAATAAAGTGAAATCACACATATTAAAAAATAAAAAAGTCTCCTTAATGTTGAATAATATCTAAACATTAGATGTTTTATTTATAATTTTAAGGAGTTTTCTCTTCTTGTATGTCATCCATCTTTATAAAGCTGAAATACTGTTTTGACTTGAAAGTTATGTATTCTTTTGTGTGTTTGATATAATCCAATCTCAGATTCAATGCGATATAGAGTAAATTTAATGAGAAAGTTATACCTTGTTTACAGATCCTGCCACTTAATAGCTTGAAGACACTGAAAATTAAAATTCACTATATGTTTTTATTAATAACAAAATTATGTCACATCTAATTTACATAATTGTATAAAGCTTTGGAATATTTAAACTTATGCAATCATACATTATATGTGGTGGCACAAAGTGTTAAACATTATTGCATGAATCATTTTAATTATATTTATTAAAACTTTTCATCTCCCAATAATTTTTTATTTTGACACCTCAATAAAAATATTAAAATGATAAAAATGATATTTTGATGTTATAATTCAAAATTTCCATTGTCTTAAATATATGAGATTGACTAAAAGGAACATTAGCACATCTACTACCGTATAGAATTTACTAATTTTTGAATGTATCAGAAATACCTATTTGTCATTCATCATGTTTTATTCCTGATTTAAAACTGAAAACATAATGTATGAAAATATATATTTTTAATTTTTGGGTCATGTACTAATGAAAGACACACAGTCATAAGAAATTTCTTTATCCAACCTGCCTGAAATAATATTCACATTGTCTTGATTTTCTCAAGAGTTTATTCACTTTTTACATAATCATAAGTTTAATTTTTAATAAGATAGTAGTATGTAATTAAAATTTATAAGTGCATTACTAATTCCAATTAATTTTCAGATTGTTTTACAGATGATTGTGTCATTTTAAAAGACATTGCTTCCAAATGTAAATGATGTACAAGAAGAGAAAGCTCCTTAAAATTATAAATAAAACATCTAATGTGAGCATTCCAGATATATTGTAAAGATTATATCCATAATTGGATTATCTGTCTTCAAGGATTATGAAAAAGTTTTAAACACAAAACATTAAATATTAGGTGAGGGTGTAATATTGACTTATTTGTAATTAGAAAACTAGATCAAAACATACTCTTAGCAAAAATAGGTGAACCATTCTGGAGCAAATTACTAATATAAATTATTTGGAGGTAAATGTCAGTTTTGCACATAATGCACACTTATTCATATTTCTTTATAATAAATGATTACTAGAAATTCATATACTATGCATAAGTAATCATTTCCATAGGCTGACAACCTAATATATGCTTATGCAAAATATTAGGACTTTATACACTTATTGTTTTAAAATAAGAGTTGCCTTCCATAAATTTTGAGATTTTATTACAGAAGGTAAAAATGCTTTACTGTTTCTGGTTTTATACAAATAACATTTATCAGTTCACACCATTTATAACTAATAATCTATCTGTACTTAAAATTTTCAAGCTTCCTTGTTAATTTAAATATTGTTATTCTTCCGTGAAGAAATCTATCATTGTATCATTTTAGAGATAATCTTGGTAAACTTTCTAAAATTTTTTACTACGGAAGAATTTTCTTTAGGTTTTCACATCATCCACTATAATAGGTAATAACTGGTGCCTGAATTTTTTTCTCAAGCATTGGGAAATGATCATAGTTATTGACCCACATAAAAATATTTATCCTGTATCTCATATTTTAAGTTGACAGTGTTAAATATAACAATTAATGTCAATATTTGAGTCTAACATATTTGCAGAAAATGTGTAAGCTATATAAACATAACACTAAAAAAGGACAAAGGAAGTTTCCTGTTATGTCAAAATTGAAAACTAATTCACTTTCAAGTCCCCAATTTTTTTGCACTATATTTATTACTTTTTTTAAAAAAAAACAAGCTCTTTTATTTAAAGGTGAATATTTAACTCGGTTAAGATGTGCAAATGTGTTTATCTAATTGAGATAAAAGTTAAACAATTAATTGTCTCAAATCTATTTTACTTTTTTCCATGTGAGTATATATCTATTTTTGAGCCAGTGTTTCCTTAACCTCAAATGCAATGCATATGTCCTCAGAATAAAACACTCATTTCCAGTATTTCTTTGTATTTATTAAAAATAATTATCTAGACAACATATAATTTTACTACTAAATTGGAAAATGCATTTACTTAGGAAAATGTGCCTTACTCTTCCTGTGAAGCTTGACATAATTTTCTTCTTTACCTCACCCATTTCTGTTTTCAAAAGATCTCAGAGAAGTCCTTCTAGATAATTCCATCTAAAGTATCCCTGTCCCAACTCTGCTTCCCTAACACATATTATCTTTTACTCTTAGAAGTTTGTTCTATGTTTATTTGTTTCTAGATAGTTATTTTCGTGCTGATAAGAGTGCCAACTCGGTAAGGACTCTGTGTCATTTCTGCACCCTATATTCCTACTAAGATAATTACCTGGCACATAAAAAATAAATTAATATATGTACAGTTGAAATACATGGAGAAATGACAAAAATACTTCCTCATAAAATTCTCCTAATCCAATATGAGTAGTTTTAACAGTTCTTAACATTTTTATTAACATTTTCTTAGAAGAAATTGATGAACTGAATTTTAGGCATGTTAAACATCAGCATCCTGTACAACATCTGATTGTCAATATCTATTATTGTTTGGGTGTGTACGAATAAAAAGATGCCATCTGTGCTAGTAAGGAAGATTTAGGAGTTACTATTAATATAATAGTGGGGTCAATTTAATTAAAGTTGATACAATTGCCCAGTGAAGTATAAAATATAGAAGAAAAGAGAATATAGCCAAACACTGAAGAAAACTAGTATTTATGGTGTGGACAGAGGAAAGGAAATGGAAGAAGCTGGTCCAGGCTGTCCAACAGATTTTGTATAGGGTGGGAGCTCATTACACTTTTTTTCTACCAGCAACCAAGAAACCAAACAATTCAGGTACTCTGCCTTCTTTTTTTTTTTTTCTGTCTTATCTACTATCAAATCCAGAGTCTCAATGG
This sequence comes from Hylobates moloch, assembly GCF_009828535.3. NCBI lineage: Eukaryota > Metazoa > Chordata > Mammalia > Primates > Hylobatidae > Hylobates > Hylobates moloch. The sequence continues at coordinate 124,350,428 of NW_026652279.1, forward strand.
CTCCTTCTGCCAATGAAAAGTAATAACAAAGGAGAAAAACTAGTGGAGATCAGTATTATGGAAATCAAGAAGAAAGCAATTTTCAAGAAGAATAGGTTATCAAATATCAAAGAGAAATCAGAAAAGTCAGAAAAGTGTCTATTAATTTGTTAAATACTAATTTTTTAAAAACTTAAGGCACGGATCAATTTTGATTTACTCCGATTTTCCCCGAGGTTTGCTGTACTGAAAAGATTTTATCTGCTGTGTACTTCTTTTGCCTATCTTCTCTGAAGGACTCTCCTCAACAATGAGCTTCCTCATATGTGTCCTGCTGATCACACTAAGACATCATGACTTTCTTGTGCTCTAATTTTTATGATAATTTCAGTTATTAGGATTTGAGAGGTTTAGATATCTTACCAAAATTTTGAGGGATGCCAAGAGGTATTGCATTAAGTATAGTCCAGAGTATCTCTATTTTTCTAATTCAGTTTCACTAAAACTTTTAAATTCATTCCTTTTTATACTCTCAATGTAACAAAGCCTGTGAGCTTGCCATCATAAGACTTTTTCCTGAGGTTTGTCAAAGATCAGATAGTTGTAGATATGCGGCATTATTTCTGAGGGCTCTGTTCTGTTCCATTGATCTATATCTCTGTTTTGGTACCAGTACTATGCTGTTTTGGTTACTGTAGCCTTGTAGCATAGTTTGAAGTCAGGTAGCGTGATGGAGAAAGGATTCCCTATTTAATAAATGGTGCTGGGAAAACTGTCTAGCCATATGTAGAAAGCTGAAACTGGATCCCTTTCTTACACTTTATACAAAAATTAATTCAAGATGGATTAAAGACTTACATGTTAGACCTAAAACCATAAAAACCCTAGAAGAAAACCTAGGCATTACCATTCAGGACACAGGCATGGGCAAGGACTTCATGTCTAAAACACCAAAAGCAATGGCAACAAAAGTCAAAATTGACAAATGGGATCTCATTAAACTAAAGAGCTTCTGCACAGCAAAAGAAACTACCATCAGAGTGAACAGGCAACCTACAAAATGGGAGAAAATTTTCATAACCTACTCATCTGACAAAGGGCTAATATCCAGAATCTACAATGAACTCAAACAAATTTACAAGAAAAAAACAAACAACCCCATCAAAAAGCGGGCAAAGGACATGAACAGACATTTCTCAAAAGAAGACATTTATGCAGCCAAAAAACACATGAAGAAATGCTCATCATCACTGGCCATCAGAGAAATGCAAATCAAAACCACAGTGAGATACCATCTCACACCACTTAGAATGGCCATCTTTAAAAAATCAGGAAACAACAGGTGCTGGAGAGAATATGGAGAAATAGGAACACTTTTACACTGTTGGTGGGACTGTAAACTAGTTCAACCATTGTGGAAGTCAGTGTGGCGATTCCTCAGGGATCTAGAACTAGAAATACCATTTGACCCAGCCATCCCATTACTGGGCATATACCTAAAGGACTATAAATCATGCTGCTATAAAGACACATGCACACGTATGTTTATTGCAGCACTATTCACAATAGCAAAGAGTTGGAACCAACCCAAATGTCCAACAACGATAGATTGGATTAAGAAAATGTGGCACATATACACCATGGAATACTATGCAGCCATAAAAAAGGATGAGTTCATGTCCTTTGTAGGGACATGGATGAAACTGGAAACCATCATTCTCAGTAAACTATCACAAGGACAAAAAACCAAACACCGCATGTTCTCACTCATAGGTGGGAATTGAATAATGAGAACTCATGGACATAGGAAGGGGAACATCACACTCCGGGGACTGTTGTGGGGTTGGGGGAGAGGGGAGGGACAGCATTAGGAGAGATACCTAATGCTAAATGACGAGTTAATGGGTGCAGGAAATCAACGTGGCACATGGATACATATGTAACAAACCTGCACATTGTGCACATGTACCCTAAAACCTAAAGTATAATAATAAAAAAAAAATGATGAGTTCATGTCCTTTGTAGGGACATGGATGAAACTGGAAATCATCATTCTCAGTAAAGGACATAAAAACAAACACCTCATGTTCTCACTCATAGGTGGGAATTGAACAATGAGAACACATGGACACAGGAAGGGGAACATCACACTCTGGGGACTGTTGTGGGGTGGGGGGAGGGGGGAGGGATAGCATTAGGAGATGTACCTAATGCTAAATGAGGAGTTAATGGGTGCAGCACACCAACATGGCACATATATACATAGGTAACAAACCTGCACATTGTGGACATGTACCCTAAAACTTAAAGTATAATAATAATAAAATAAAATAAAAATAATAAAAAAAAGACTTTTTCCTTTGTAGATACGAAGTGCAAATCTCCTTCTGTCCTGTGAGTATATTCTGGCTACGAAATTCCAACTGCTTCACTGTTGTATACACTGAACAGATCAACCCCTTTCCCCCACGCTCCTTTAGTCGATCCTGTTGAATAAAGAGTGTATTTTCATTTGATATTATCTAATGCTTCTTTGAGAGTACAACTTTGTTGGATTCTTGAAGGATATGATGTGGATGCAATAGAAATGACTGAATCTATACCATATTATCTAGAATACAGTGGCATTTGATTAATGTTTGTTGAGTTCTTAAAAACATATTTTTTATCTTAACACTACTGGCACAAGTTCAATATTTAAAAAGTATGTGTGTATTTTACAGCAGATTTGTCCTCCTCATTCTCTAAATGAAATATACAGTGTCTGTCAACTTCAGCATTTCCATATCTCCTCTTTCTCATTCCCCTTGCCAGGAGGAATGCCTCTAATAGTTTTATGCACTTGAGCTTAAATATATCTAGAGCAAGGAGGTCTTTCTAAAATGAATAAAATGAAAATAGATTATGTGGCAGACTACTGTGTGATGATACAGCTCATTAATATATGTAACAGTAACTTGTGCAACACCAGTGTAATCCACAGGAAAAAAAAGATAAATAATCTTTATTTGGGGATCAGGTGTAGAGTATCATTGAGAGGAACAGAGCATGTTAAATGCTGCTTCAGATGTCAGGTAGAATAGAGAGCTACTAATCAATTGTAATAGTAGAAGATGCAAAGGGTTGGTGAAAAGAGTGTCCCAGTTATCAGTCCTCAGAACATGTTTAGTCTTCTACAAGGGCCCACCAAAACAAACAAACATGTGGGGAATGTTCTTTGGGTACTCTTAGTGTTATCAGTGTGGAAATTAGGTAAGGCTGAATTTTCACAGAAACAGATTGGAGTCTAACAAATACTTTTTTTGTAATTGTTTTTAGTTACCTATTTTTACTCCAAGAATAGCATAGCCAATAAAACAAACAAACAAACAAAAAAATGCTGGATGCCGTGGCTCACTCTGAGTCGGGCAGATCACGAGGTCAGGAGATCAAGACCATCTGGCTAACACTGTGAAACCCTGTCTCTACTAAAAATATAAAAAATTAGCCAGGCATGGTAGCGGGTGCCTGCTGTCCCAGCTACTCCGGAGGCTGAGGCAGGAGAATCGCTTGAACCCAGGAGGTGGAGGTTCAGTGAGCCAAGATCGTGCCACAGCACTCTAGCCTGGGCGACAGAGCGAGACTCCGTCTCAAAAAAAAAAAAAAAAAAAACCCTAAAAAACAAAGACAAACAAACAAACAAAAAACAAAGAACCTCCCCCCCCAAAAAACCCTATTTTACATTTATATCAACTAATTACTAGATGAGTTGGGATTAGGGCCAGTTTAATTCAAAGATGAAAACAATCATTTACATGAGTTGCTTACATACACACACACACACACAAATTATCCTCTTTTTAAAATTTACTGCTTTCACATTATGAGTCTTCTGCTTGCCTTGGGAAAAAACACTGTAAGTTGGTTTTTTTTGTTTGTTTTTTTAATTTCTGTTGTCTAAGTTACCATAAGATGTTGTGTAAATAAAATATTTAGAGGAAAGAATGAAATAGTGTCTACCTACTTAAGTGAATATAGGTGGAAGAATATAAATATATACATAAATGAAAGGTATTACCCTTGGACAGAGCGAAGTAAATCTTGTGAGGATCTCTCAGAGCATTTGGACATACTGTGTATCTGAAGATACATAAGGGGTACATTGTTGCATAGTTTCCAGTTCTTAAGCAAGCTACCATGTTCACAACACTTGCAAATGTTAAATCTGAATGCTGAGCCAAAGGAAAATATATTCCATTTATAACTGTTGCAGTTATATGTGCTTATTATAGTTGATATTTTGGCCAACAAAATATTTGCATAGGAACATAAATATTAATTGTATGTTCCATGAGAAGCATGCCTAACTTTGGTCAACAAATATTTATCATTAGAGATGTTAAAATATTTTCCTACATTACAAAAAATGAAGAATTGAAAAGCTTCTTTATTTTTTCTGGTATATGAAGAGCTTAGAACTGTGTTTGGCACCATGGAAATATGAAAAAATAGTATCTATGATTAAAAGTTTTCCAAAAATATTATTAATTAATTATTTTATGTGTTTCATTCACTCATATTGAGTAATGACTGTATGCAATTTCTCCTACAAAGAACAAGCAATAAATTGGTAAATAAAGCTTTTATAGTGTACTTCCAGAGATACGTATTTAACAAGGAATTTGCAGGCTGGGAATATAGATGCAATGGAAGAAGTGGGTATTGCTATTATACTGTATAGAAAGGACACCTAACATAATTTTGGAGCAAAGGGATTTATTCCCAGTGTAATGAATATCTACTTTGAAATATGTATCATAATTTGCCAGGTGATGATTGGGTGAAGTTTTGCAGGAACCAACCGCATACAAAAAGAAAAAATACTGGCAGCAAAACAGCATAATTAGTGGCCAGTAGGTGACATCAAAAAAAAAAAAAAAAATTCTTAATTTGCTGTGGTTTCACAATGGCAATGTGGTAATCATAAAATCAAATCCTTCTTCAGAGATGATTAGTGAGCTATTTACAGTATTACAGCATTGCAGTTATTTATGATCTTCAAAGTAAACATTAAAAAACTACAGGGTAAAATGAAACAGTACTGGCAAAATGTTGAGAACATTGCGAGTAAGGCATAGGCATGTGAGTTTTAGTAAACTTCTCTCTAACTTGGTGTGTATGAAACATCTCCAGAATAAAAATTAGAAGAAAAAATTAGAAGTAAAAATTAGAAGAAAAACCCCACAGAGAATGAAAGAGAATTTATAATCTGGGAAAGTTATTTGAATTCCAAAAACAAAAAATTGCAATAATATATACGTAAGTGTTAATCATTCCTAAGAAAACTATAGATAACTTCAAAATTATAGGAAATAGGTTTTCGTAGAAAAGTAATTAGGAATGACTTATATAAATGTAATTAGTAATAATGAAAATGCAAATTAGAACCAAAATGAGATGTTTCATATCAAATTGACAACAATTAAGAAGCTTACTAATAAATATCAAGCATTAGTAAGAATTTTCATCAGTAGTTTTATTGCTCTTATTAGATTTTTAAATTGATACAAGTACATTAATAATGTGACAGCCATATAAAGTTAAAATCCGTAACTCCAAAAAGCAGTAATTTCACTGTTAGAGTCATGTATCTTTGGGAACTGTTGTACTTTACCACCAATGTTTCCATAAGAATGTGACTGTAGTTAAGTGGGAGAGAAAAAACGGTTCAGAGGACTGAATGGTTATATATAATATAGTATATTTGCCAGTGAAATGCCATAGATCAGAGAAAATATGGTTACAGAACACACCTGAGAAATAAAATATATTAATGAAAAAGAAAGCTGTAAGACTATTTATAGCATAACTTTTATTGTCAGCAAAATTATAAAAAAACACATAAACACTTGCAGATGACTATATGCGTATGCATATATATATTAAGCATTTAGGAACTTTACATTTGTGATTAAACATTTTTAAATCTAAAAAATTCTGCATATATATATATGTATATATTGAGATTACTGGTTAACCTGGGATAGAGGAAAACTTTAGGATACAGTAAAAAGAAACAAAAATTCATATAGCAATACCATTGGCCTTCTGCTTGACAGGTTTAGTAGTTAATTCCTGAGGGTTTTTTTTTTTATTATTGTGCTCTTAGGTTCACATATGTGTTGCATAGATTTTTTCATGTATCACATATTATATAATAAAACAGTTAAAATGGATTAGTATGAGGGCATTCATATAGAGCAAAGGTTATTCATTACCAAAGCCAGGATGTATGTATTATGTAATTATAAACATAATAATTCATTCTTAATTTATAGCAATATAAACTTAACATATCAAAGGATATTGTATTGAATTAGCTGAAGTTAATACTCATAAAATAAGAACTTTAAAAGCATAAATCAGAGTTAAAATATTTGATGTGTCTACTTTCATATGTGACCATACAAATAATTTGACAAAGACAAAATATGTTAATTAGCAATGATGTAATGGATTTCAGTAAAATTATCAGCAGGATTAAAACTATGTATATACACATAAACCTTTGTATACTGCAGAGAAATTATATGTTTTTAATACAAATAAAGAAAACAAGTGCATTTAATAAAAACAGTTGCAAGGGATACAATTTTAAAGAATAATAATCCAGTAATAAAGTATTGAGAAGTAAAATGTAAGGTGACTATTATTTCTATATATACTTATGAAAATTATGAAATATTTAAAAAGTAATCAGTATCAAAAAAACTAAAATTAAATTTATCTAGAAATATATTAATTTAAAAAATAAAATAGCACAAGTAAACCAAAATCATAGATATACCAGAAAAAATAAAGTTATCATTTACAATACTAATGAAAGAAAAATAGCTTTTTCACACAAAATAATGAATGCTCTCATGATAAAATGAGCAAGAATTTTGCTGCTTATTTCAAATTCATTATTGCAAAATAAAGGCTTTACAGCCATAACCTGTATTTTTCATTCATTATCTAGGTATTATTTGAATATAGCAACATTTTCACAAATTATAACATAAAATTTTAATAATACCCCATTTTCTCTAATTACTTAACATTTGATGATGAATAAGAGTTAAATGAACATCTAATCTGAGGATGTTAATCTTATAATTGCATCTGAGGATCTTTTCAATTTTACTGCACTTATTACTACAGCTTAGTCTTTTTCAAGCTTGATAACTTTAGGAAAGCTGCATTTGGTACTTGGTTGGCTTCTGTTATGGTTTGGCTCTGCATCCCCACCCCAATCTCATGGTGAATTGTAATCCCTTCATGTTGAAGAAGGTGGCTGGTGGAAGGTGATTGAATCATGGGGGAGGGCTTCCCCTTACTGTTCTCACGATGGAGTTCTCAAGAGATCTGCTTGTTTAAAAGTGGTAGCACTTCACCCTTCCCTCTCTCTCCTGCTATGCCATGGTAAGATGTGCTTCCTTCCCCTTTGCCTTCCTCCATGATTGTAAGTTTCCTGAGGTTCCTCAGCCTTCATGTACAGCCTGTATAAGTGTGAGGCAATTAAACCTCTTTTCTTCATAAATTACTCAGTCTGAGGTAGTTCCTTGTAGCAGTGTGATAAAGGACTAACATAGATTTCCTATGAGTGAGTGTTCCTAGAAAGTTAGAACATGGAAACTGCCAGTGGAAGGCCAGATGTCTGATACTGACAAATACCACTTTCATTGTATTTCATTGGTCAAAGCAGTAAAGAATTTACCTGTGTTTAAGAGCCCTAAAATGAGATACTTGTGAAAACAGGGTTAAACATTATTGACATTATTTTTTAAAAGAGTTGCATAGTTGGCAGGTTGATGAGGCCACTGGTGCCCTATTATATACATACACACACACACACACACAAACACACATATATTATTATATATGTGTGTAATATTATATATGTAACTTTTATACATATACCATTGCATCTATACATTCTATACATTATATGTATAAAAGTTATACCTCAGAAAAGGCTTGTAATGATAAGAATTCAGTGCATTAAAGAAGAGAAAACAGTAACACTTCTAGAAGAAAAAAGAAAGAGATCTACATTCAAAACTCCCACAGAATTCTCTACAGTAACTGTAGAATACAGAAGAAAATATTTAACACAACTGTTATAAATTAGAGAAGGTGAAGGGACATAAAGAGAAGATTTCCGTATCTCACTTGATCCAGTTAAATGAATAGTAGTAGACTGTAATAACCTACATAAATAAGACAAAAAGAAAACCTATAGAAATAAATACATACTCTCACAAACACCACAAATAAATCAAAATTAAAATTTAACAAATGTTTAAATAACCCAGAACTAGATAGGTAAATGAAATCAGAAGAAAACCATGGAGCAAACAGCAACACAAACAAAAACGCAAAAGTAAGCCCTAACATATAAATAACTATATGTAAATGTTCTAAATACACCAATTAAAAGTGATTGGCAGAGTAAACTTAAACACATAACCCAACTACATGCCCCTGAGAAAACCATTTCAAATATGGAAATATAGGAAGGTTGAAAGTAAAATGATGAAACATATATTATGCAAATAATAAGTTTTTAAAACAGGAGTGGATATATTCATATCAGAAAAAGCTGTCTTCATAGCAAATAAAATTACCAGAGGTATTGAGGGATATTATATTAATATAAATGGGACAATCTTTCAAAAAACACAGCTATCCTAAATGTTTATGCACCAAGCAATAGAGCTGCAAAATGTGAAACAACTTGAAAGAGAGAGAGGTGGGTGGATGAATAAGATAGAGAGGTAGTGTAAACTAGCTGCTGAATATAAACATATGTACGTGTACATATATGTTATATATTTTACATATTACTGATTATATCATAAATATTCAAATACTGATATAGTCTTTTTCTGGTGCCTTCACTATAATAGTGTTTTTATTTTATTCTGTATACTTAAATTTTATGAAAAATGAAGCAGAGCAATATTTTTAAAGCTCTTTACTGTTAAGCTGTCACCTGATTTATAGTAGTTGCAAAATTCACGGACATTGAGAAAACCTGTTCATTAAAGGTACCAACTTCAAAAAATGATGTAAAAGAAGTGCTTTTAAGAGCTGAAAGTTGTGGCCACATGGAACAAAAGAATAAATCATAAGAGTTTTGTGTGATGTTCATATTGAAGTTTCATGCTTTTATAGATCAACAGATCAAATGTGATGAACCACTTGTTCCATAAAAGGTTATGGGGCTTTCACTTTCACAAAACTAAAGAATCAAATTGCTCTTCTTTTAGAAATACCCCAAGCGATTAAAGATTTGGATTAAAAAAAAAAAAAGCAATGTCCTACTTTCTGCTACCAGTTGTGTGTTGTGGGCTATTAGTGTCATGGATAGAATATATTTCTTCTAAAAACACCTAAAAGTGCTATATTATGGTAACACCTTATCTTGTCATCAAAAACTATGAGATGAAGTTCCCTTACATAAAATATGAATGAGAATACCTGAATTTTTCCATTTTCTATTGGTTCTGAATTTGTGAACTGAACAAGACACACTGCACCTTCCATTATTATTATTGTGAAATTAATTTTCCTTAATTGTAATAATTTACTCTTTTGGATTTGAATTATAAAATCTAGAGACCACAGTCTCTACATGATTCTTTGTGAAACATATGACAAACATTATCTAATATGAAATATCTTTGTAAAATATCAGTATTTTTGCTCTTCTCATCTACTCCTCTGTTCCTCCCTCACTGCCCTATACCCTCCCTGGTCTTCTTACTGATCCTTGAACGTGTCAAATTAGCTGTGTCATGGGGCTTTGCACAGGTTTTTTTCCTTTGCTTAAATGCCCCTTACCAAGAGAACCATGTGACCAAAATCTTCTTCAATCTCTTAATAAAATATCTTCTTATGGTTAAAATATCACTCTATCTCCCAATCCTCTTTATAATTGTAACTTTCCTCTTTATGATTTCTAAACTCACTTTCCTTGTGTCATTTCCCCCAAAATACTTAGCATCCTCAGCATAATATGTAATTTATTATATCTATTTGATTATCATTTGTTGCATATTTTCCATTAGCAGAAGTTAAGTTTCATGATGACAGTGATATTTTTATGCTTTGTTCACAGATACCTTCCAAATTCCTTCTACAGTTAAAGACATGTGATGGGTACTCACAACATTTGTTGAATGAATGCTGCTGTACAATATAATACATTTATTTGTATGTATTATAGGAAAAGGTTTCATATATGAGGGGACTTCAGAAAGTTCACCAAGAAATGAAACTTAAAAATAAAAATATAAGTATGAACTTTATTTCTCACTATGAACTCCATCAAGGCTAAGATGCTTTTGTAAGCAATGACGCAGCCATTTAGTCCATCTCTAAATAAATGATGGTCCTAAGAATTTAATCATGTCAAGGTAGTCTTTTTTACATTATTAATTAAAGAAAATACATGTCCTTTACAGATGTTTTTCATATTAGGAAAAAAACAAAGTCAGAAGAAGCCAAATCAGAACCCTAAGGGGGATGCCTAATGATTTTCCATTAAAACTCTCACAAAATTGCCCTTGTTATGAGAGTAATGAGCAGAAGCATTGTCATGGTGGAGAGGAACTCTCTGATGAAGTTTACTGGGTGTTTTTGTGTTAAAGCACTGACTAACTTTCTCAAACACTAATAATAAGCAGGATTTATAGTTTTTGAACTTCTAGAGGATAAGCAAAAAGCCACGAGCATCCCAAAAAATGATGCCTTGACTTTGCTCTTGATGAATCCACTTTTACTTTGACTGGACCACTTCCAACTCTTGACAGACATTACTTTATTTGTGTTTTGTCTTCAGGATAATATTGGTGTAGCTATGATTTATCTCCTATTACAATTCTCTTAAGAAAGGCTTCAGGATCTTGATCTCATTTCTTTAAAATTTTCATTGAACTTTACGCTCTTGTCTGCAGCTGACCCAGGCACAACAGTTTTGGGATCTATTAAATGGAAAGTTGGCATAACTTTAATTTTTTAGTAGTCAGAATTGTGTAAGCTTAACCAGTTGAGATGTCTGTGGTGTTGTCTATTGTTTCTGCTGTTAATTGTTGGTCTTCTTCAATTAGGGCACGAACAAGATTATTTTATTTCTAGCAAATTGATATAGATGGTCTGACGCTGTGGGCTTTAACATTGTCTTGACCCTTCTTAAAACAAGTTAACCATCTGTATACTGCTAATTTCTCTTGGTTATTGTCCTCTTAAACTTTTCGTAAAGCATCAATGATTCATCATTTTTCTACCCAAGCTTCACCATAAATTTGATATTGGTTCTTGCTTCAATTGGAATAGAATACATGTTACTTTTCTAGGGGCTCTTTACAAACTGATGCCTTTTTCTTCTTAATGCCTCAAACTAGATACTGTTCATACATGTTATAAATAGTACGAGTTTATTACTGTGCAATAGTTTTGAAATTTATGAGTAGTTTTTCATAGTATGCATTTTTCCATTATCATTTTAAAGACCTTTCACCCAGTCTCAAATCTTATTTTGCTTAACTTGCATCTTCTATAAAATAATGTAGAGTGTCTTTTCTCCATTTACTTGATTTAAATATTTTGCCACTTATCTTACCAAAAGACTATGCAAAGTAACTGAAGGCTAACATAGCTTTCTTTAATAAAAGTATTATTAATATATATGACCAAGTCATTTACAATTTCTGTCATGTCTACTGTAAAGTAAGTATGCAAATATGGTGATTTTGATTAATATGTTTATTAAAAATCTTTAAAAGAAAACTATTTAACCTGTAGCATGGATATTTATTTGACAAAAAAATTAATAAGTATGCATTCTTTCAAAAACTCAGCATATATGTTTTGAGTACGTAAAGAATCCCAAGTATCGGACGATGTTATAAGAATATATAAGAACACAAGACAATCAAGATGGCTGCATTTAGGAAACTTATATTTGGAGGGATTAAAATAATCAACATTTAGAAATAAATGGAAATTTCATTACGATTAAATAAATAATATTAAATAAATAAATAATTACTAGTTATGAAAATCATTTTTTAAACTAGAAAATAGCTAACATTTTGTTTACACGTACCCAAGGAAAATGCTATTAATAGATACATTTCTGAAGAATAATATAAATGTATATGCACATTTTATCAGAAAGTGGCACAATATTTTAGATCTTTACAAATAGTCCAGTGTTCAATCATTCAGTTTAATATTTGTTTACACATGGAGGGTTATTCCAGTACCAATTATTCTATCATGGCCATAAGTAGAAGTCTCCATGCTTTTTAAAATATAACATAGTTTTATGTGATATTGACTTTGTAAAATGAATATGTTCACTAGTTTTAAAACAACTGAGAAGATATGAGGAAACATGTGATTCCAAAATATTAAAGTAACATAAAATAAACATTGTTTTCTAGGAAAGTCATCTGACAAAGGACAGATTCCTAGTAATAAAAACCATTTGAGAAATTATTGAAATTGTACAGACAAGCAATGATTAGGACATGAAATGGAACAGTAGTTGTAGGAATGAAAAGTAATCGAATGTTTAATATTGTAATATGAAAATGTAGTATAATTTTTTTTTATTTCCAGTGTATTTAAGCATTTCCAAATATACAAAACTACAGTGACTCTGAGATGCCTAGAGCAGGAACTGTGTTGTCATAAGACTATTTATTTTAATATAGACCATCGGATTTTTAAACCCAACTCATCACAGTGACAGTTCTAAAATACCTTCAAAACTGTTAAAAATGTTTCCCCTGTCCTGATACTATTTCATGAATCTATATATTGTAGTTTCTTTTTACAGCCTAATTAGAGAAGTAAGATTTACAAAGGCCCAGGAGTCAAATCAATGCAAAGAGAACACTGTAACTTGTTTCACTGGGTCACATGAGTGAGTCATGATCAAGAGTGAAAAAATTATGGTTGAAACTGTTTCCAGTGACAGATTAACACCCAGAGGATGGAGACTTAGATAAGACACTATACTAAAATAAGCAAGTAAGCAGGTTATTGAACAGTGCATAATTAAGGTTGGGGACTACAGGTATTGATAAATAAAGACATGAGACAAGTAGTTTCCTAGAAATTACAGATTAGGGCTCATGACATTTATTTTTCTCCAGATAATATTATGATGCTCAATTTGTAGGAGGCATGCAATGTGTTGTTGCTGACTATAAAATTAATGCTCTTCTCTCTTCTAAAAAAAAATCCAAAAGGTTCAATGAGGTATGAGAGTCATATTATTTAAAAGTTCCACGTTTTCCTAATAGTTTTTTTGACTCAGCAAATACTCATGTAACAAGTATTAAGTCAGGTGGATTATATTTGGGATCACTCAAAACTTGTTTCTATCACTATTTTACACCCATTCTTAGTCACAATTCTCCTTTCAGATGGTAAGGCTGTGTGTTCATTGGAGTGATTACCCACCTTTGAACAGCTATCAAGCCTGGAAGTAACTTGGTGCCATATGCTATATGTGGATCTATGGTCATTGGCTGATTCCTGTACATGTTTTAATAGAAAGTGGATCCCCTGTGTTTATGCAAGTTTATGCATAACCTGATGCCAACATATTAAACACATTTTCAGATATGCCAAACCTGTGCAGGCAGTAAATATACAAATTTATCCAGACAGATATCTATTGCTTGAGAATAATCCACTGGTCCTTACCACCAAGCTGCTGTTGGCTCCCTCAATGGATCATGCCACCTGTTCCTGGTCCTGGCAGGTGGATCATTGGTCTCTAGAAGCTGCCAGACTAACACTGGTCATGTGAGTACAGGCTGTTTATCTCAGGCATCTCCTTCATTGCTACCACGATGGCCACTTTATTCATGTGCCCATCAGGCTAGACCTGTGGTTGCCAATTACAAAGGCATGCTAAGATTCCCTTGCTGAGTCCTTTTGACTTCTTTGTGAATTGATCCATTTTCAGAAGTGAATGAATTTTTTGATATGTGACATATTTACACATCATATGCTTATAATCCATATTTTAAGCAAAAAATACAGTATTTTTCATCCAGGCTACTCAATACTAATCACGAGCCCATGTTTACTACCTCTTTGGGACAGTTCTCTGTCCACACAAAGTGGATGATTAGGGTCATTGTCTGAATTTCTACCTATTGGGAAGATTTTCCTCTGTTACTTTTTCAAGGCTAATAGCATAGGGAGTTATAGTGCAGTTTTCATTGATATTGACTTGCATGCTAATGCCAAGACAAATTATTGATAAACCAAATTGAGATGTGTTCTTGTCTTTTATCTGATCATAAGATGTTCTTATAGACATAGGCCAAGGAAGGGATACTGGTGTAACAATATTGGGTATCATGGGCATCTAGGCTTCCCTCACATGCTTCTGGCTGTGCACTCTGTCACTGATGTAATGCATTCCAGGTGTACCGCTTCATTCATCTGTCAGGGTTTTATATCAGACATGGTTTGTACAATATTCACATAGTCCATATCTCTTCTGACTAAATTATGACAGAGGTGGACGTGTTAACATAGCTTTGAGAAAATTGTGACTATAGGTATTGTTTATTCCATGTGAATGTGAACTGTTTTAATCCTTTTCTTATCATAATAGAAAACTATATTTTCCAAATCAATGGTCTCTGAGGCTATACTAATTATTTTTAGCAAAAGTTTCACATCCGCATGGGATTTGGGATTTGGTCAACAACAAGGTTGATCCTATAGTATTCTGTGGTCATTCTGCAGCATCCATATATTTGTATAGGAGTCACATAGGTGAATCAAAATAGATATAATAAGAACTACTAATCCACTAATCTGGCCCTTTTTAGACTTGAGGGTGATATTAGATTTTTTTAAGCCACCTGGGATGTAATATTGTTTTTGAATTTCTTGTTTTACAGGGAATAATAGTTTTTGAAGACTTCCCTAAAGTTTTATACCATGATAGTTTTTCCTCTATGGACTGAAGAAAGGTGCATTGTAATTGGATGCGATTGGAAAGCATGAGAATAGACTAATGCATCTACTTTTAGCCTTGGTATAAATCCACAGTTACCAGAGGAAATTAACATGAGTCTGTTTAGTGAAGCACTAGGATATACATTTTGTGTAGGTTACTTACTATGGTTTTGCATAGTCCTTTCCCCTAGGGATTTCACTGCTTCTTCAGGTAATGCATTCTAACTGCAAAACTGGCTTAGCTCCAGAAACTGGGCAATCAGTACTTTTAAATGGATCAATTGTCTTCAGTACACAGATATTTCACCCTTCATTTTTTCTGTTGGCACAAATTGCATAGTAACTTTGTTGGCTGCCCACTTGTGTTTCCCTAGAAATTTTGTGTTCTATTGACAATATTTATAACCCTGTGCTGTTTGTTACCTTTTGGCTGCCACTCAAAACTTGCCAGTTATTATTATGGTTGTGATCACTTCTCTTCCAGTGGTTAAACACCACTGCCCTGCCTCTATTGTCTTGCAATAATTAAACAAGGTTTGTAGAAGCTTCTCCTAATGATATGGTTTAGCTGTGTCCCACCCAAATCTCATCTTGCATCACAGCTCCCATAATTCCCACATGTCATGGGAGGTACCCAGTGGGAGGTAATTGAATTATGGGGATGAGTCTTTCCCACGCTGTTTGCATGATAGTGAATACGTCTCAGGAGATCTCATGGTTTTATAAAGGGGAGTTCCCCTGCACAAGCTCTCTCTTGCCTGCTGCCATGTAAGACATACCTTTGCTTTTCCTTTGTCTTTCTGTCATGATTGTGAGGCCTCCCCAGCCATGTGGAACCATGAGTCCATTAAACCTCTTTCTTTTATAAATTGCCCAGTCTCAGAAATGTCTTTATTAGCAGCATGAGAATAGACTAATACATATACTTTTAGCCTTGGTATCAGAAAGAGTGATTCTTTTACTTGTTCACTGCTTAGTGTTGTGACCTTCTTACAGAACACTAACATCTGTGAGCCTTCTGACTGCATGTCCAGTTCAGCATGGTTTCTCTTTCACCATCTGAGAGGCAACTCTGGCATCTCATATTTATTCAGCTTGGACAGTCACTTTTCCATGGTTCCAGCGAGGATTATGGAAGTGAGTTTACCACATTCCAGGGTCCTTTTTCAGAGTGTTATATCTTGTAATTTGGGATAATGCCACAAATTCAATTTTATATCCCAAATCACTTTATCAGCATCCTCAGAATTTAGTCTCATGACTAACTGGAGAGCTTCTACCTGTAAAGGACAGCTAGATTTTTTTTTTTTTACTTTCTTTGGCATGTAGTGATACTGACAACTAATATACCCTCAAATGAAGTATGTTATAAATTAACCCTATTTAGACCTACTGTTCAAGAAAGAAGATGGAGCATATCTTAAGGTAAAATGTGGTGATTTTTTACTCCAGGAAGGTATCTAAAAAGAAATCTCTTCTTATCTTAAAACAATTATTATTATTTTTTAATTTGTTGATTTAAAAAAATATACTGGGGTAAGAACATTTAACATTAGACCTACTTGCTTACCAAAATTTTAAGAACACAATGGAGTATTGTTAATTATAGGCACAACGTTGTACAGCAGTTCTGTTAATCTTGTTCCTCTTGCATTATTAAAAGTTTATGCTCATTGGATATCATCTCCCCATTTTTCCCTCTCCCCTGCCCCTGGCAACCGCCATCTACTTCCTACTTCAATGAGATTGACTATTTTAGATATATCATATAAGTGGATTTACGCAGTATTGGTAGTTCTGTGACTGACTTATTTCTCTTAGCATAATGTCTTCATGGTTCATCCATTTTGTTGCATATTAAAAGATTTCCTCCTTTTTAAAAGCTGAATGACATTTTATTGTATTTGTATATTACATGTTCTTTATCCACTAATGAACTGATGGGCATTTAGGTTGTTTCCATATCTTATCTACCATGAATAATGTTCCAGTTAACATAGGGTGCACATGACTGTTCAAGATCATAATTTTTTCTTTTGGATTAATTACCCAGAAGTAAGATTTCTATATCCTGTGGTAGTCTATTTGCATTTTTTCAGGAAATTTCATAACTTGTTATTCATAGCAGCTGCACCATTATACATTCTCATCAACATATATTAATACTGCAATTTCTCACATACTTGCTAATGCTTCTTACATTTCATTTTATTCATTTTTATAATAATCATTATAACAGGTATGAAGTGCTATCTCATTGTAGTTTTGATTTGCATTTCTCTTATGATTTGTGATGTTGAGAATATTTTCATATACCTGTTGGCCATTTTTACGTTTTTCTAGAGATAAATGTCCATTCAAGTTATTTGTCAAGTTCTTTTAAATTGGGATTTTTTTTTTTAGTATGAGTTGAAGGACTTAATCATGTATTTTCCATATTAACCTTTAACAATTGCTTTTCTATTATTATTTCCTTCCATTTACTAACCCAGAACAATATATTTTCTGTTGGCTGAATTGATACTTATTTTATGGAATACTTAGGGGAAAAAGAGATGAACTATGCGCAACTTTAAGATTCTTTTGTATCATATTTTCAAGAATAAAAGAGACATAAATTTTGGAAATGGCAGAGAGAAATTAAAATTTTCTGAGTTAATATAAACTTATATTTTTAAAAAAGAGAAATAATTTTTTTCTGTTAAAATTTCAGCATTGAAATAAAATAGCAATTGTATTATATCATTTAAAATACTCCATTTGCTTATTTAGTTGATTTTATTTAAATGTGGTTATTTATGTATATTATCACTGTCTAATTTGGCTGTCTATGTTATTATTAGTTTTAAAAAATTGCAAAGTTTTCATAGAAATTTAGCAAATTGCCAAAAGCCATCTTTTCCCTAGAAAGCTTGCCTTAACACAATATATTAGTTGAAAACACAACCATTCTGATCTAATACACAAATCCCTCTACAACTGCACTTCCTGAGCCATGCTTGCTACAGATTGTTAGCAGAAGGGAAGAAGAACTTAGAGAACTGTAAAAGTATACCATTTGGCCTAGGGCATATCATTCAGTTTATTGTAATATTTAAAAATACATTCAGTCATAATTATGAAATATGTTTCTGTAATTGCAAATAACTGGGAACGTAAAATGTTTTTAGTAAATAGTATTTTTACATTGGAGATATTTTCTATTCATTTGGTTTAAGAATGTACATATGAACTTTTAATTCTTTTTTTACCTAATATTTATTTTTTAAAAATATACTTTCTATTCTACATGTCTGTTGGCCTTTTGAAAAAGAATATGCAAATTACAAAATTAGAAACATAAATTGGTTCATATTGCCTTATAGACATTTTAACTTTTCAAGTAAGTGGTAAAATTTCTAATTTAGCCTAAGTAGTATTTAGAAGTGTTTTTTAAAAATCTTTTATATATACATATATGCTATAAAATAAGCAATGTGTGTATGGTTGAACTGTTTTTCAGATAATTGCCATACATTTAAGAGATTTCTTTGCATTGTTGATTTATATTAAATTGAACATATATTAAACTTTTAAAAACTATTTTTCTACTGATGGGAATTCACATTGTTTCCATTTTTATATTTAAAATATTTTGTAATTGGATACTGGGAATATGGTAGAGTAGAATGAACCAAATCTGACTCCCACATCTGGAAAATAATTACACAGACAGAATCTGTCTGATGATTCTGGAACTCTGGGGTCTATGGATACTTTGCAACTTCCAGGGAAAAGCTAGCACACTACATTGCAGATAATTTTGGTCCAATTCAGCTCTTAGTTCAGCAATGGCTCCCCAGCTTTCATTCCTATCGCAGAAAACCACACATGTTCCTGATACAAGCTGGCAAGTAGGTTGTGGGAAGCAAGGTGGATGTTTAAAATCCTGTTCTTTAAATATTGGAAATCTACGTTCTGATCACTGATTGCTGCTTCTGATCACAGAGGTGCAGACACAGATGCACTTTACCATTATGGTTGCAACTGCTCACATTTTTGCAAATTTCTCCCTCTCTGGCAGAAGTGATTTTCCGGGGAATTAAAGAGTCAGGAATTTTCTCCTTTTCTCTTTTTGAGAGTTAGACATTAAAGACTATAATATTCAAAATTAACATTTATATGGCAGAGGAGGAGAGGTTGTGGAAAAGGTTAGAAAATCATGGTGCTTGCCCAGAGAAAGATGTAGGCCCCAAAAGACCTAAAATGAAAATATTAAGTTTACACCACAGACTGATACTCAGGATAGAGACTATCTACAGCAATAAAAACAACACAGAAAAAAATAAAATCACAACCTAAGAAAAAGAAGAAATGTGATTTCTAGAGTTACCACATTGTTAAATTCAAATGTCCAGTTGTCAACAAAAAAATTATAGAAAAGTCTCATTCACAGGAAAAAAAATAAATGAACAGAAACTGTACATGAGAAAAACCCAATGGCAGATCTACCAGAAAAAGACTGTATGACAACTGTCTTAAAGATGTTCATACTGCTAGAGGACTATGTGGAAAAAGTCAAGAATATGATATATAAAACAATATGATTACATCAATAAGAAAATATAAAATATAAAAAAATCATTTAATAAGAAATTCTGCTATGGAACAATATAACTTTAAAAAAAAGCTACAGAAATTCAAAGGCAGATTTCAGCAGGCAGAAGAAAGAATCAGTGAAATTGTAGATAGGACAATTGAAATTATTGTGTCTGAGGAATAGAAAGAAAAATTATTACAGACATCTGAACAGAGACTAAGGAACATATGTAATACCACTGCGCAGGTCAACAGATGATTATGAGACTGACACAAGGAAAAGAAAGAGAGAAAGGGGTATAGAGAATACTTAAAGGAATAATGGCCCAAAATGTCCAATTTGATAAAAGACTTAAATATAAACATCCAAGCAGTTTAATGAAGTCTAAATATAATAGAGACTTGCACCAAGAAACATTATTATAGTCAAACTATTAAAAGACAAGAAGAACATTTTGAAAGCAGCAAGAAGGAAGCAACATATCACATACAAGGAATTCTTCATAAGATTATCGGCAGATTTTTTATCAGAAAATCTGGAGGCCAGAAGGAAATAAGTGGATATATTTAATGTGTTAAAACTGAAAACAAAAACAAAACTGTCAGCCAAGAATCCTGTTTGTGTCAAAATGACCATTTAAAAGTGAGGGAGAAACTAAGTCAGTTTCAGATAAACACAAGCTGAGAAAGATCGCTACTGGCCCTGCCCTGCAAGAAATGCTACAAGGAATACTGCATGTTAAAATGGAAGGGCAATAGACAGTAGCTCAAATCAGTGTGAAGAAATAAATATTGCAGTAAAAGTAAATGCATGAGCAATTATAAAAGCTGGTATTATTGTAACATATTTGCAATCATATTTTGTTTTCTACATAATTTAAGAAAATGATTTTTAAAAATCTTTAGCTAAAAATATTAAACAATTACTAGCTTATGGTTTTGGACATGATGAATGAAGACGGAATTTTGTGACATCAAGAACTAAAATGATTGGGGACAGTGCTGTAAAGGAGCAGAGTTTTGTATGTCATCAAAGTTTGAGTATTATAACTGTAGGATGTTGATTATAATCCCCATGGTCGACAAAGAAAAAGAAAGAGTATAGAATTTAAAAAAAGGAAATGAGAAATAAAATATTTCAGTACAAAACAAGAACTATACACAAAAGAAGACAACAATGCAGAAAATTAGGAAGAAAAAAGCTACAAGTCATAGAAAACAAATAGCAAAATGATAGAAGTATGTCCCTCTTGTCAAAATTACTTTAGATATAAATGGTTTAAATTTTCCAATCAAAATACAGAGATTGGCAGAATAGGTAAGAAACGATAATCCAACTACATGCTGTCTACCAGCAACTCACTTCAGATCAAAAGTCAAAAATAAGTTGAAAGCAACACAATGGAAAAAGTCATTTCCTACAAGTAGTAATTAAAAGAGATAAGA
Organism: Hylobates moloch; assembly: GCF_009828535.3. Classification (NCBI taxonomy): domain Eukaryota; kingdom Metazoa; phylum Chordata; class Mammalia; order Primates; family Hylobatidae; genus Hylobates; species Hylobates moloch. The sequence goes on from NW_026652279.1 coordinate 124,371,452, forward strand.
TTGATTGCCTATAATAATATAAGACAAAATAGACTTTAAACAGAAAAAAATTATATGAGGCAAAAGGATATTACATGTTAATAAGAAGTGAAATACAGCAAGAAAATATAATAATGATAAACATTTATGCACCTAATATTAATTAGTCAAAATATATGAAACAAAATTCACAGAAATGAATGCAAAAATAGGCATTTCTATAACAACAGTTGAACATGTCAATATCCAACTCTCAATAACAAATAGAAAAAACAGAAGATTAACAAGGAAATAGAGGACTTGAAAAACATAATAAACCATAAACTTATGATAGTTTAACTTTAATTTTCGACTTTACGATGGTGTGAAAGTGATATGCATTTGATAGAAAGCAGTAGCATACTGTCTTGCCTTGCTGGGCAATCTTAGTAAGCAACTGTTTCCAGTCAGCTATGCAATCACCAAGGTAAACAACTGATACTCTACAGCGTCCTATGTTGCCAGATGATTTTGCTCAACTCTAGGCTAATGTAAGTGTTCTGGGCGCATTTAAGGTAAGTTAGGCTAAGCTACGATTTTCAGCAGCGGTTCCAACTTTTTGGCACCAGGGGCCAGTTTCATGGAGGACAATTTTTCCACAAACAGGGATGGGCAGGGAGATAGTTTCAGGATGAAACTGTTCCACCTTAGATCATCAGGCATTGGTTAGATTCTGGTAAGAAACACGCAATCTAGATTCCTAGCACGCACAGTTCACAGAAAGGTTTGCTCTCCTATGAGAATCTAATGCTGCTGCTGATCTGACAGGAGGCGGAGCTCAGGCAGTAATGCTCACTCGCCTGCTACTCAATTCCTGCTGTGAGGCCCAGTTCTTAAGAGGCCACCCATCAGTACCAGTCTGTGGCCTGGGAATTGGGAACCTCTGATTTTCAGGAAGTTTAGTGGGCTAGGTGTATTAAGTGCATTTTCAACTTAGTATATTTTAAATTTACAATGGAATTGTGGTATGTATTGCCATTGTAAGTCCAGGAGCATCTATACTTCAGTATCCATGTCTAAAAATAAAAATATTTTTCACCATAACCATAATATCATAAACACTTCTAACAAAAGTAATTTTTTTTTACTGATGATGATGCCATATATTAGCCAGTTATATCCAAATTTCCCTACTTATCTCTTTAATCTTTCAATTTTTAAAAATTTTGGTAAAATAAATATAACCTAAAATTTACCATCTTAGCCATCTTTAAGCGTATGGTTCAGTGGTATTAAGTACATTCATATGGTTGTTGCTAAACCTCACCACCATTCATCTCTAGGAAGTTTTTCATTTTGCAAAATTGAAACTGTATACTCACTAAACAAAAAATTCTCCATTTTCCCTTGCTACCAACACCAGGCAACCACCATACAGTATCATACGGTATTTTTTTTTTTGTAATTAGTTTATTTCACTTAACATAGTTTCCTTAAGGTCCATCCATGTTGTAGCATATATCAGGATTTCTTTTCTTTCTAAGGCTGAGTCATATTCTATTGTATGTATATACCACATTTTGCTTACCTATTCATCTGTCCATGGATACCTGGGTTGTTTCAACATTTTAGCTACATGAATAATGCTTCTGTGAGCATGGGTGTATAAAATCTCTTCAAGACCCTGCTTTCAATTTATTTGGGTATTTGTGGAAAAATCAAATCCCTGGATCATATGTTAATTCAACTTTTAAATTTTGATACACAATTGTACTGTTTTCTATAACAGTTGTACCATTTTATAGTCCCACCAACAGTGCAACATGGGTTCTCATTTCCTCACATCCACACCAATGCTTTTTATTTTTTTTCTTATTTGATAGTAGCTCTCCTAATGGATTTGAGGTGGTATCTCATTGTGGTTTTGATTTTCATTTACCTAATGATTAGTGATGTCGATTACGTTTTCATGTGCTTATTGGCCATTTGTATATCTTCTTTGGAAAAATGACTATTCAAAATTGTTGCCCATTTTTGAATTTGGTCATTTACATTGTTAGAGTTGTTGATTTTTAGGAGTATTCTACATATCCAGGATAGTAATCCTTATCAGATAAATTATTTGCAAACACTTTATTCCAATATGTGAGTTGCCCTCTTGCTTTGTTGATAGTATCTTTTGATGCACAAAATTCTAAAATTTTTGTGAAGTACAATTTGCCTACTGTTTCTTTTGTGACATGTGCCTTTGGTGTCATATTGAAAAAATTATTGTCAAATATAATGTTGTGAAGACTTCACTCTATGTTATCTTTTAAGAGTTTTGTAGCTTTAAGTCTTATGTTTAGGTCTTAAATTCGCGTTGAGTTAATTTTTGTATATGATGTTATATAAGGGCCCAACTTCATTCTTTTGCATGTGAATATCCAGTTTTCTCCAGTACCACTTATTGAAATATTTTTTTTCCCTATTCATTGGCCTTGGCATCCTGACAAAAATCATTTGACCATATATGAGAAGGTTTATTTGGGGGCTCTCCATTCCATTGGTCCATATGTCTCCCTTCATGTTAGTATCACAGTGTTTAGATTACAGCATATTTCAATAAGTTTTGAAATAAAGAAGTGTGGGTGCTCCAGTGTTTTTTTTTCAGTAGTTTATGTATTTCTAGAAATTTGTTCATTTCATCAAGGATTATTTATTAGCATTCAATTGTTCATAGTACTGTCTTATAATCACTTTTATTTCTGTCAGTCTGTATCTGTATCTGAAATATCCCCACTTTGATTTCTGATTTTGGTAATTTGAATGTTCTCTCTTTCTCTCTTATTTTCCTTAGTCAATCTAGATTAAGTTTGTCAGTTTTCTTGGCACTTTGAAGAACTAACTTTTGGTTTCATTGATTTTTTTTCTATTGTTTTTCTATTTTCCATTTTATCTCTGCTTTAATTTCTATGATTTCCTTAGTTCTGCTAGGTCCTTTTTGTTTAGATTGTTCTCTTTTTTCAAATTTTAAAGTTGCAAAGATAAGTTTTTGATTGGAGATTTTTCTTCTTTTTTAATATAAGCAATTACACCTATAAATTTCTCCACTGACAGTCCTTTGGTTGCATTCTGTAAGTCTTAATATGTTATGTTTTTATTTTCATTTATCTTTATTTTCTAATTTTCCTTGTGATTTATTCTTTGATTCATTAAATAAGAATGTTTGTTTTCTACAAATTTGTGAATTTTCCTGTTTTCCTTTGTTATTGATTTCTTTTTTTTTTTTTTTTTTTTTGACGGAGTCTTGCTCTGTCGCCCAGTCTGGAGTGCAGTGGCGCAATCTCGGCTCACTGCAAGCTCCGCCTCCCGGGTTCACGCCATTCTCCTGCCTCAGCCTCTCCGAGTAGCTGGGACTACAGGTGCCTGCCACCTCACCCGGCTAATTTTTTTGTATTTTTAGTAGAGACAGGGTTTCACCGTGTTAGCCAGGATGGTCTTGAACTCCTGGCCTCGTGATTTGCCCGCCTCGGCCTCCCAAAGTGCTGGGATTACAAGCGTGAGCCACTACGCCCGGCTGTTATTGATTTCTAACTTAATCCCACTGTGATCAGGAAAAGGTAATTTGTATAATATCAGAATTTTAAAATCAATTGAGACAATTTGTGGACTAACATGTGGTTTATTCTATAAAACCTGTCATGTGACCAGGCACAGTGGCTCATGCCTATAATTCTAGCACTTTGAGAGGCTGAGACAGGTAGATCATTTGAGGCCAGGAGTTCAATACCAGGCTGGCCAACATGGTGAAACTCTGTCTCTACTAAAAATACAAAAACAAAATAAACAAACAAAAAAACCCTGGCAGTCATGGTGCTCCCCTGTAATCCGGGCTACTCAGGAGGCTGAGGTGGGAGAATCACTGAAACCTGGGAGATGGAGGTTATGGTGAGCCAAGATCGTGCCACCACACTCCAGTCTGGGTGACAGAGCGAGATTCCATCTTAGAAAAAAGAAAAACAAAACAAAACAAAACAAAACAAAAGCCCTCCATGTACATTTTAGAAGACTCTTTATTCTGCTGTAGTTGGGTAGAGTATGTTGTATATATCTTTTAGACCATCCCTGTTTGTGGAAAAATTGTCCTCCATGAAACTGGTCCCTGGTGCCAAAAAGGTTGGAACCGCTGCTGAAAATCGTAGCTTAGCCTAACTTACCTTAAATGCGCCCAGAACACTTACATTAGCCTAGAGTTGAGCAAAATCATCTGGCAACATAGGACGCTGTAGAGTATCAGCTGTTTACCTTGGTGATTGTATAGCTGACTGGGAACAGTTGCTTACTAAGATTGCCCAGCAAGGCAAGACAGTATGCTACTGCTTTCTATCAAATGCATATCACTATCACACCATCATAAAGTCGAAAATTAAAGCTAAACCATCATAAGTTAGGGACTATCTGTGTTCAGTGGTGAAAAATCTTGATGTCTGTAATTTAATGTGTGTACTCCAACAATAATAAAATAGAGAAGTGTGGCAAAATGTTAACAACTGTTAAATCAAGGTGATGCGTATATGGTATTTATTTTACTATTCTCTTTCTCTTTGTTTAAACATTTCCATAATAATTTTAAAATTCTATTATTTGTTGAACTCATATGCTCTATAACTTTGTCCTTTTTAAAAATATTTTATTTGTTCATAAAGGCAATATGCTCAGAAATAAAAATAGAGGAAAGTAAATACTATTGACCTATCACTATAGAGAGCTCTTGTCAATAGCATTTATCTTTACAGGCTTTTTTCTGTGCTTTTTTGTTTTTTTTTTTTGTGAACAAATCGTAACAATTTTTGTGATACACTCCCTGTCAATATCATTAATATGTTCCATTAATCCCCTTTATAAATGAACAGAGAAATTTTCAGGAGTAGGATTGTTGGCTCCAATTGTATATGTATTTATAATTGTAATTGATGCTGCTAGATATATTTCTAGGACTGTTATAATGTTACATATACCCATTACTGATCTTTAAGGAGGAAAATATTTTACCCAGGCCTAATGTAGCTTTTTAGTTGAAAGGAAATTCAGTACTATATATGCTTTAGGCTTCTCTCTGATCTCTTGCTGAACCCCCCCCAAGGAAAAAGGAATGATATAATCTTATTGATGAGATGGGATAGAAAGACTGGCCATTTAGATTTGAGTCCCTTTCTCTTCCTTTTCACTTTTAATTTGGCTTATCTGAAAGGAACATGCATTTCTGTTTTGGCATCATACACTAAGAAAGCTTACTTCCATGAGAGAAGCCTGTAATTGTTAGATTTCCTATGAGGTGGTAAATAAAATTGCTGATAATATAAGACACATTAACAGAACCAGCTTTTATCTTTAAGACAGATTATTTTTGATTCTTTATGTACCTATTTCCATGTAAACAGTCACAGTTCCTTCCTAACTCTGGACTGTATAAGACAGTGCTATTTATCTGGTTTCTGGAAAACCCCCAATTTCATGTGCATGGGCAATAACACTGATACACAGAGAAAAAGTGGAATTTTAGGGGGCAAGCATGAAAAGATCGTGGCTTTTCTCAGAGGCAGAGAAAGTGACTTCAATTATTACTAATTGTCAACTGGACACCCAATGACATAGGGTTTTCAAATTTTAGGCTGACTCAAGTCTTTGTACAGGATAGTGGCTGTTTGATGTAAATAGAAATGTAGGTGCTGACCTTAAGTAAAAACTATGGTGCTCCATGAAATAGTCCAGTGTAAGGATGGGTGTGAGGAGCTCAGAATTTTTGCCAAACTCGAGCAGAGATTAACTTTGTATGTGCATTTGTGTGTTTACATGTGTAACTTGAAAATAGCATAAGTAAACTTTATTTTTGCTGCAGGGGGGCACACAGTACAGTTGTATGAACTTTAATATGCACTGTCCTTTCTCTGTATATATAGAGGATTGGTTCCAGGACCTCCATATACCACAATCCATGAACACCAGTTTCCCAGTTGGCCCTGTAAAAACTGAATATACAAAAAGTCATCCCTCTGTAAAGGCAGTTTTGCATCCCTCCAATACCTTTCTGTGTCTGGCTTATTTCACTTAAATAATGTCCTCCTGGTTACGTATTCTGAATACTTAGTCTTGTGATTTGCAGTAAAAAACAAGTCTCTACTGTTAAGACTCTACCAGTAAGACACAGATGCTCTTGTTGCACTGTTCAGCTGACATTTACCAGGCTGGGACACTGGTTTCCTGGCCGTAGTAGCTATTGGCTGACTCGTATCTGCCCTCTTCTCTGGAGGATTGCACTTGACTGAAGAGAGCCATCTTATATTGAGATGATTGGGAGATTAGACTCCTTAGCAAAGCTCCATGGGTCCTGTACTGAAGCCAGTGGCCAACCCATGGGGTCATAGCAGCACAGACCACTACTTTATAAGTATAATGTCTTTGTGCCATGATCTACACAGCGGAATTTCTCGGGGAAATATGTGAGAACAGACATCTCCTAAAATCACACTTTTGTTTAGTTCAAGGGTGGGTAACTTTTTCTGTATGGGGACAGATAGTAAATATTTTAGGGTCTGCAAAGCCATATGGTCTCTATTGCAACAACTCAACAATGCTGGTGTAGGGACAAAGGAGACAGTAATTAGCAGAGTAGGGTACTAGCATAAAGACAGATAGATAGAGCAGAATAGAGCCCAGAATATAACCCATCAATAGAATATCAAGTGATCTTCTACAAGGGTGCCAAGAAATACAAAATGGAAAGGATAGTCTCTTCAACAAATGGTATTTGGAAAACTGAATATTCACATATAGAAGGTATTTGGAAAACTGAATATTCACATACAGAAGAATGAAGTTGACCCTTATATCATGCACAAAAACCAACTCAAGATGGATTAAAGATGTAAATACAACACCTTTAATTCTAAAACTCCGAATAAAACGTAGGTGAAAATCTTCATGACATTGTTATTGGCAATGATCTTTTGAATAGGACACCAAAATCATGGATAACTAAAGCAAAAATAGATGAGTAGGACCATAAAAAATAAAAAACAAAAGTTTTGCACAGCAAAGGAAATAACAGAATGTAAAAGCAATCTATGTAATAGAAAATATTTGCAAATCATACATCTGATAAAAGGTTAATATACAAAATATATGATAAACTTCTTCAACTCATATTGAAACACCAAATAACTTAATTAGAAAAGGGGTAAAGGACTTGAATAAATTTCTTTCTGGAGAAGACATACAAATGGCCAACAGGAATATGAAAAAATGTTTAATATCACTAACCATCAAGGAAATGTAAATCAAACCCACAATGAGATATAACCTCACATCTGCTAGGATGGCTATAATAAAAACAAACAGAGATAATTAGTGTTGGTGAGGATGTAGAGAAACGAGAATCCTGATACAGTGTTGGGAATGTAGGATGATACAGTCACTGTGAAAAACAGTATGAAAGTTTCTAAAAAAAATTTTAAAGAGAACTGCCATGTGATCCAACAATCTTACTTCTGGATATTTGTTTGAGGAAACTGAAATCAGGATTTTAAGTGATTTTCTGATTTTAAAGAAATAGGTGCATTCCCATATTCGCTGGCATGTTTCTCCTGAGATCACTCCCTCAATAACTCACTTGTACAAGACTCTCCATCTCACCTCTGTTTCTGGAAATGCTTACCTATGGAAACCATGTGTCCCAAAATACATGACATTTTATTTTTGCAATTTAGAAGCCGGGGATTAAAAAAAAAAAAAAAGAACTCTTTATTACCTCTTCAGGCAAACTATTTACTGATTATATATTATTAAATGTTGTATATGTCAATACATAGCTAATGTGATTGTTTTAATTAGCATTTAATCTCTCTACTTTTTGGCATATGCATTAATTGATGATGATATGTCTTTATTAACAGCACATATATAATGTCTCTTTTTAAAAGGAAAACATTGTAATTATAATAAAAATAAAATAATGTTCATTATATTATTTTAACTTAGGTGAAAAATAATGGAGTTGATGTGGTTCAGGACATGCTACCCCAAAATATGGTACTTTGGCATTTGAGAAAACAGTAGAAATAGGAAGGTGTCTCTGACCTTCCCCTCATTCTTCTCTGAAGCAGGTCATAAAACCTAGGAAGAATTGTTTTACTTTTCTTAAAGCAAGTCATAAGATCCTTAATTGAGAGGTTCCCTCTGTATATCCAGAGGAAAGGAGGCTAAGACCCAGAGACTTGACCAAGCAGAATCTGAACAAATGGGCCTTGCTAATTTCTTCCCTAGTTTACCCAGTGGATCATTCCCACTTTGTCCGATTATATTTTCCCATGACTGTCCGTTCTTAAACCTAAGCATAAAAATACACAAGTTTCCTTTTCTTTGGGTCTGAATTTCCTTATGAAGGCTCTCATGTCATTTAAAACTTGTATTACATACATTTATTAACGTTTTTCTCTTCATAATTGGTCCTTTGTTGTAGGCAGCTCAGCCATTAACCTCTGATGGATAAAAAAAGGTATTTCTTTTTTCTCCTACAGTATATATCTACTATGTGCATATATGTGCATATGTGTTTATTTATATAAATGTATTCACATATGCACACAAACAACTTATGTGCTACACATGTTTTTCAATATTGAAAAAGAGTTGACAGTTTTAACATGTGGAGAAAAATATTTCTACATATATTTTACTTGTAAATCTCTCACTTTCTGGTCTGAATAATCACTTTTATATGTAAATTGTCACATGTTCAAATGAGTAAAAATTAGTTATTTGGATGCCCTGGATTAGAATCTTCATAATATGTGTCCATGCATGAGTGTATATGTGTTTTTCTATTAAAGAGGCACGTAATGAGATGAGAAGAAAAATAGACTAGGGTTGGTGGCAACTTCCTCATCCTGTCTATAAATGGACACAATATAGAAATGCACACACAGACCCATTCAGTGAAACGTCATACCATATATTTTGCCTATTCTGTATGCATATCATATTTTTGAGACCATTTTAGCTCTGCCAAACAGCTCTTTTTCCTTTTAAAAAAGATTAAACGAAGTTGCTCACATAAATTAATGTTCTTCATTAGTGATAAGGTTTTGGCAGCAAAGAGCTGACCATTGAACTTACAGTGGCTCACTCGTTCAAGATATTCCATTATCTCACATGGCAAAATAGCTAGAGAAAGGAAGTTTGTCTTACATTCAAAACAGGTTTGTGGCAGTTCCAAGCATCATATCACACACTTCTGTCCCAAAGCGGAGTGTAGAAAAAAAAATGCTTTTTTTTTTTCATTTTACATAGGACTAGTCTCCTTTTTTATGTGTTTTTGTCTTGAAAAAGATGTGTTCGGAATTCTTCCATAGAATTGCATATTAGGACTAATCTGACTTGGTTGCATACTCTGTCATTTGAGACTGCAATATGTCCAAAGATAAATGGCCTAATATGATGGGTACACACTAATAATGTTTCCTTCTCTTTTGAAAGAAAATGTTAACGTCTTGTTTTAAATATTAAATTGAAAGTAAAGAGAATAGAGTAAAATAGCGAGAAGCATTTTATAGTTAATAAATTATGCATCCAGAGACTTAATCATTTTTCTCACCTTCCTCTCACGTAGACTTTAATCCTAGTGACAGGTAAATATAAATAGTTAATTAGACACCTAAAACTTTCAGAAATATTCTGCTTAATATCAGTTCTGTTAGGATAAAAGATTTTGATGTCACGTTATTTCTACATTGGTAGTATATTGAATTGCTAAGTACAGAGTTAAGCAGATTGACAATAGTCTTCAATTTAAACATTAATGAAAATTAGAGAACGAAGCATTAACTCTAATTCCTTATCCTAATCCTATATAATTCATGAATAAATAAAGATCAATGATGGTTTTTGGAAGCAGACACTAGTTTGTTAAAATATTCTTTTATAAAATTATATCTGTGCCAAATCACATATCTGGGATTAGTTTTATTTAAAGCAACTTTGCAAAGAGTTATTTGCTTTTCTTCACTATATATATATATATATATATATACACATTTGTTTTTCTAAGAGGCAGTACGGAGCCACATTTTACATTAGGGAGAGACCAAGTTGGAGAATTTTTTCAGTAACTTAATCAAACCCACAAAGTATTTCATAAGTAGGGCTGATATTAAAATCTAGGCATGATTCATTCCTTCTTTTCTAATTTTAAATAAGAATCTTTAGTTTTCATCACTATGTTAACAATCACTTTTTATTTTTCTTCTAATTTGAAAGAAAAAAAGCCAAGCAATATTTATTATTTTGTCTACTCAATCACCATTTCTTCTCTATCACTTCCTCAGTATCTTCAAAGAGTGCATGGAGTTTTAGAACAATGGTTTTAAAAGTTTGTTCCTCAGACTTTTGCAGACTTTTTGCCTCAGCACAAACTGTAAGCATATTTGTACTGCAGGTTCATGGACCCCCCACCTTGACATACTGAGCCTGCATATCTGGGGGGTTAGTCAGGGAATTCTTTAAGGAAAGACTGAGAACCACCATTTTAGACTATAATTTTTAAAGTAAAATTTATACTGAAATTCACTTTTTAAAAGCTAATTTCAATTTTGGTTTTTTTAGTTCAATTTGTTAACATTAGTTTGGATTTCATTCTCAGCATAACTTTAACATCAGGTGAAATCTATTCTCTACCTTGAAAAAATTAAAAGCTGTTTATTATTTCTACTATATTTTACAGAATGGAATAAAAGATACAAGAACATCAAGAAATTCAATAGAGAACTACTTTTGGAGTTTGCATATATAATGAAAAATAAGAAAGCTACTATTAATATAATAATTATACAGGCATATGTGTGTGCATATGTAATATATATGTGTGCATGTATCATATATAGTATATATGTATACTATTTATATATATAAAATTCTTAATTATATATAAAATAATCATGATTTCTCTGGCTTATGTTGAATTTTATTTTTGCAAATGGTTATGCATTAATTACAATATACTTAAGAACACCATTTTACCTTTCACAGCCTTTATAATCTGGTTAACTAAAAGTTGGTATTTCTTACACAGTAACTTTATTACAAGATATGTAAAATTAATGTTCTCTTATATGTCTTCTAACAAAATTATTTGTATGTGATATAATAAGTACCACAACATGAGGAAACAGAAAAATCTACTCTGCCTTCATAATTTACAGATAAGGTAAACAATTTTAGTGAATTTGAGTTATTTTCCCACATACCTTGAAAAGTGTTATCGCATTGAATGTACTTTGAGTTTCCTCTTATAAGAAAAGTTGTTTCACTCCCAGCTCCACTGGGGGACAAGTGTCTTTAATGAAAAGGAATGGGACTGTGTATTGTCTATAACCAGCACATAGATGATGGGAATAGGATTGGTTATCAAGTATCAGTATTAGTGGTATAATTCCAGAAAATGTGCAAGGTGGCAACTCTGGACTAATCTTTGATTTATGTATTAGTTTGGTGAAAAATACTGTGTTATATACCTAATGCTAAATGACGAGTTAATGGGTGCAGCAAACCAACATGGCACATGGATACATATGCAACAAACCTGCACATTGTGCACATGTACCCTAAAACCTAAAGTATAATAATAAAATAATAAAAAAAGAAAAATGCTGTGTTAAATTAGTTAAAAAAATTAAAAGGACACTTTTTTCAAGAGCATATGCTAAGAAATACGAAAAGCATCTGATTGAAGGAGAGAGAGAGCAAGAGATACAGAAAGAGCAGAAAGACAGAGTAGTGTAGATACATTAATAGAAGAACTAGAGATCGGATTTAAGAATTTCACCATGGTTCCTTGAGCATAGAATTGGCCTAGATGTTAGAATGACCTTCCAATTTAAATGTTAATAAGAATTGTCTGTAGGAAAATTCCTGCAGTTCAAATGAAGTTATTTTTCCCCTTATTGCTATAAGCACACTTAGACAATACCACCATTACTTTATCAAGGCTTTGTAGTTCTATGTTCTTTAATAAAAGGATTCTAAGATGTCTGTCATACACGTTATAGTAGAAATGAGTCACAAATCCATCACCATTATATTAATAGTTATTCTAAACACAGATGTGCTTAATTTGGTGTCCATTGCAGGTCTTCAAAAAAGCCCATTAACAGACAAAGTGTTTATATATACAGATGGCCATTTTTTCTGGGGGAGAAAAGCCATATACTTTACTAATATGATAGATTCAACAATGACTAATATAAAAGTATGTTATCAGCAGACTATTTATCCAATTTTATGCCAACATGTTTTAAATTTTTTTCCATGAATATCCAGCCTCAGAATCCCCTGGACTACTTGCTTATAATATAGATTTATGGCCTAATCTCCCATTTAATGGGTCATAATCTTGACATATAAGGCTAGAATCCATAGCTTAATAAACTATTCAAATATTTTCATGCATTAAAAATGTTGAATACTACATGAAAGTAAAGTGAGTTTTCCTATACTTTCCATCAATTTCTACCCTCTGACAACAGAATATTTTAAAATGGGACTAGCTTCTATTCCACATGAATTTGAGCTAAATGTGATACTCATTTGGTGCTAACCTGTCTATGTCAAGCAACCAGAGTTAGACAAAAGTCGCTAACACTTTCTTATATGTTTGATAAGTGGAAATGAAGTCAAACCTATGCAAAGTTCCATAAATTTTGTATTTTTGATTGGTATTTACTGTGGGGACAAATTATCCTTTAAAAAATCAGTAATTTAAGAGACAGAGCTCCGCAATGCTAATCTTTCGTTCACAAAATTAATAATACTTCTAAGGACATACTAGGACATATTTTGCTTAGGTACTTCATACAATACATTTCTTAAAGAGGGCACAGTGGATAGAAAATGTGACTGGCTGGCCGGGTGCTGTGGCTCACGCCTGTAATCTCAGCACTTCGGGAGGCCGAGGCGGACAGATCACGAGGTCAAGGGATGGAGACCATCTTGGCCAACATGGTGAAAACCCGTTTCTACTAAAAATACAAAAAAAAAAAAAAAAAAAAGTAGCTGGGCACGGTGGTGCACGCCTGTAGTCCAAGCTGCTCAGGAGGCTGAGGCAGGAGAATCGCTTGAACGCAGGAGGAAGAGGTTGCAGTGAGCTGAGATAGTGCCACTGCACTGTATCCAGCTTGACGACAGAGAGACTCCGTTACAAAAAATAAAAACAAAAACAAACAAACAAACAAAAAGAGAAGAAAAATAAAATGTGACTGGCACAAGGCCTGCTAGAATATAGGTGGAAAAATGTTTTTGTAATGTTTGTTGACAACAAGCAGACTGGTTCTAATGGAATAAGTTGGTGACTAAAAATATAATCTATAAACAAGGGTGCAGTTGTAGAAGTGGATTGGAGACTGTTTCATGTACACAAAGGAAAGACAAGTGGCTTCATTCAAAATTGTTTCCCCTGTGTTGCACCTATTATTCTTGCTGTATATTTGAAACTATCCTAGAAACATTTGTTAGCTGATTATTTTTAGACCAAATGAATGTTTGTTCTGTTTTGTTTTAATGTGCCTGTGTCTCTTGGAACACTATCTAATTATTGTTTTAAAATTAAGAAAATCAACCAGAAAAAAATCATTTTTATTTGCAATACCTTGTATTATACTTTGTCCCTAGATTTATTCAATATGAAATTAAATCACACTGAAGAATATTTTGTTTTATTTATAGATAGACAAATAAATTCATTAAAAAATTTTATTCTATACCACTCTAAACTCATGTGTAATTTATTTGTAAGACAGGTACTGTAAATTGCCAGTTCTGAGATGTAAAGGGACTGAAACCTTTATTGTATGACTTTTAAGGTAACAATTCTCTCCATCACCTAAAATTCCTCTCACTATGCTCTAAATGCCTAAAGTTTACAAGTTTCATTTAACAAAAATTTGACACACTCTCAAGAGGAAATATGTAACATCAAAAATAAACATTTACTTAAATATTTGAAGAATTTTAGGAGAGTAGTTTTTGAGCTCATATTCTATTAGCAAGGAGAAAAATAACAATATCCTGGAAAGCTAAATGGGATGAGATCTGAAATAAAAGTAGCTAAGAGTTGGGCTTTCTTTAAAAACAACATCAATTTCCCCAAATATTAAATGTGTGTCAGAATAGAACCTGTTGAAATTATTTATCAAATTTAAGCATAAATTAGTTATTGATTCCAAGTAGTTGTTCAAATTTACAACCTTTAGCAGCATCATCTATATCAAGGGTTGTCAAACTTTTTCTGAAAAAGGACCAGATAATTGTTTTAGTTTTTGTGAGTGTTTCAGTCACTGTCACAACGTCTCTCACAGCTGCTAAACACTGATGTTGTAACATAAAATCAGATGTAGATAATATGTAATTGAATGAATTTGGCTGTGTTTCGATAAAATTTTATTTACAAAATGGTAGTGGGCAAGATTTGACCTGTGGCCTGTAGTTTGCTGATCTCTAAACTAGATGATATCTTGAAGATAACTAGATGATAGCTTATTGGTGAAGTAGTATGCATAAAAATGAATATAAAGGAGTTAGTATTAACATTTAAAGAGTTATCTATTAGCTCTTGCACGCCTCTGTTTTTGATCTGTCTCACTCAATCATTTCCATCATAATTTCATTTCCTCACTTCTGGAATAGTCAGAAAACACACACACATATATATAGGAATGAGCAAAAAATAGTTGAAATACATATACACATATATTTTCATATAATAGAAATTGTTGAATATAATAATGAGAATAATCTTAAGTTCAGTAAGCTAGAATAATAGAACACATTTATTGTGGCTAAGCAATATAGTGATAATATCAAATCTAATAAGTGGTTAATACACCTAATTGTCCAGGTTACATAAAAAGATAAAACAACATTTGTTATTTATATATATATATATATATAGCATATATATAACACATATATAACACATATATAGCATATATATACATATATAGCATATATACGTATATATAGCATATATATACACATATATATAGCATATATATATATGTTGGCCAGGTTGGTGTTAAACTCCTGGGTTCAAGCAGTCTGCCTTTCTCCACCTTGCAAAATGCTGGAGTTACAGGCATGTGAGCCACCACACCCAGCCAGCCCCCACTAGAAATTTTAAAAGCATAAGAAAACTTTGAAATTGTACTTAAAACCTACTCAGTTTTACTCTCATTACTTATATTATTTTTGTTTTTCAGATTATTAATCTTTCTTTAAAAAGTGGTAAACCATTTTTCTAACACAAATAATTGACGTAAGTAACATATCTATGTACTTGAAATTGTATTGTGAGGAATAAACAAATAGATTCCCAAATTCAAGAATCTGTAAAATTCAGAGGTTGTCAATGTTGGTATTACATTTTGATTGCTGACTCATTTATTGTATTACTTCAATCTGAATAGATACTCTGAAATTTTTGCCAACTCAGTTGTTACTCATCTTAGTAATAACTTCTGCTAAAATCATTTCCTTTTTGAGAGTAAATTACCCTTTTCAGAATAACGGTCAGTTAGGGATATAAAATTTAAAATATATTTTTAAATTATAATAGAACTGCTAAAAGTAGATGATGAATGATGTGCACTTATAATAATAAATTGACTTTTATTAAAGATGAATTTTTTCACAAAACATACATTACAAATAAGAATGATGGAAAGAGATAAATAAATAAATGATTACTATGTTTTATTTCTAGGAAAGAGACGATTAAATATTTTACACTTTTAGGGTTGAAATTATTTAAGATTATACTTTTAAAATCCAGTTTACTTTTATCAAAGCTTAAGGAGATACAAAATATTGGTGTTCTTTTTTTCTGAAAAGTACTTTAAAATATTATCTCCTGTAAAATTATAAATATATATATAATTAGTATTAGAAATGTAATTAAATATACTATTGGATAGTATCTTGATAATTTTTGTGAGATCAGTAGTACTATTGGACTTCCATTTCTTAGATTAGTCTTTATTTCCTTTATTCAGATAAACATCTATTTAATAGCTTTACTCTATATTTGAAGGGGAAACTTCTTAACCAAATATCTCCTGTTGAAAATGTTGGTCTTTGAAAGTATTTAGTTCTTTCCCACCTCTTAGTCTATATATCCCCATTCAGAGGAACACCACACACACACACACACAAACACACAGACACACATTATCTCTCTATCTCACACACACACACCTCCTACTGTCTTTTCACTTTTTCGTCCCTCAATACCATCATTTAACTTTCTGGCTCTCCAGAGCCTTGTGCTTGCTTTATTATTCCTTCTGGGAATACCATGCTCCAGCTTCTTACCAGTGTTCTTCTCATCTTAGTCACTCTTGAAGAACAATATGTTCTCCAAGTGATGTTACAATTCAATGTAGCTATTGAATTTGTCACCAGAAGGAAAAACAAAAAAACAAATATTTATTATTTCCCCCACAAAACATGCATGGAGGTGCCATTGAAAAATCCACTAATTTTTACCACCTTTATTTAGTCAGATCACTTTCCTTCCTGGATTATTAAAATGCCCTACTAGCTGACTGTCTTGCCTCTAACTGTCTTGCTTCTAACATTGCTCCCTGTTGTAGGTTGAAGTGTATCCCCCAAATAGTATGTTCAAGTCCTAACCCTTGATGTGGGTACATGTGAATGTGACCTTATTTACAAATAATATCTTTGTAGATGTAATCAAGTTAAAATGAGGTTACACTGGAATAGAGCGGGCCTTAATGCAGTGATTGTTGTCCTCACGTGACACAGGAAATTGGGACACAGACACAAAGAGAAAACAATGTCATGTGAAGACAGAGGCAAAGAGTGGAGTGACAGATGGACAAGCCAAGAACCTCAAGAGCACCGGCAATTACCAGAAGCTTAGAGTTAGGGAAGGATCATCATCTGAAGATCAGAGAAAGCAAGTCCTGGCCTGTCAACATGTTGATTTCAGACTACTAGACTCCAGAAATGTGAGATAAAAAATCTTTAATATTTTAAGGTGCCCAATTTGTGGTAATTTGTTCCTGCAGCCCGAGCAAACTAAGAAGCTCATTTTCAGTTCAATTTCATGGAAGAATAGACCAATCTTTTGGTCCCATAACACAACTAGTCAGTGGAGAACTCTGAGTGATTTTCAAAAGACATACCAAATATTGTACCATTTATGCTCAAAATGATCCAGTATTTCTATGTCATTCTTAAAATAAAGACTAATATAATGTCTACAGGCTTATATTTGATCTGGTCCTCCCTAAGTCTCTTGTCTTGATTTCATGTTTCCTGTCATGCTAACTGTTTTAAGCAACTAGCCCTCTTGTTCCTAAAATAGAGCTGAAATTTTGTTTTCAGGCATTAAAATTGTGCATTCCTTTGGTCTGGATTTTTTTCCTCAGATATTCACGTGTGACTCCCTTACTCCCATCATTGTGCAGATTTCACTGTTTCTTTCTATCCTGTTTTGATCAAACTTATGACACTCAAAAATTTCGTAAACTTTAATAATTTGTTTTTGTTCATTATTTATTATCTCTTCCTGCTGGAACATGTTTTTAAAGTCACTTCAATTTTCCTTCTCTGTTTCAGGACTGATCCATTTAATACAGTAGCCACTAGCCACATGTGGCTATGGAACTGTTGGATACACATTTATTATGTGCTTGGTATGTAAAATATGCACCTTGTATCAAAATATTCATGTGAAAATGATGTTAACTATGTCATTAATATTTATATATTGATTACATATGAAATAATATTTTGTATAATAGGGTTATATATAAATAATTTTAACTGTATTTAACTTTTTAAAATGTACCTTCTGGAAAATTTTAAACTACATATAGTATTTCATAATTCTGGCCTGCATTAAATTTTTATTGGAAGAGTGGTGATCTAAATAAGCCTGATAATAACAGGTGAGAGAGAGATTAATGCTAAATGGTTGCTAATATGCTCATGCTTTCTGGGAAACATACAGTTTATGAAGGAGTTTCTGAATGTACATTTTTAAGTTAAAAAGTGCACTATTTCATAATGATTTCAGTAACAAAATCAATTAGAAAGCACATCTGTGGCCAGGTGCGGTGGATCACGCCTGTAATCCCAGCACTTTGGGAGTACAAGGTGGGCAAATCACAAGGTCAGGAGATCGAGATCATCCTGGCTAACATGGTGAAACCCCGTCTGTACTAAAAATACAAAAAATTAGCTGGGCGTGGTGGCAGGTGCCTGTAGTCCCAGCTACTCAGGAGGCTGAGGTAGGAGAATGGCTTGAACCTGGGAAGTGGAACTTGCGGTGAGTCGAGATCACGACACTGCACTCCAGCCTGGGCAACAGAGTGAGACTCCGTCTCAAAAAAAAAAAAAAAAAAAAAAAGTAGAAAGCACATCTTCATTAGAAATTGCTTATTTTGTGATTCCAGTTAAGAAAATTGAAGTAGAGTGAGTATGTAAAAACTAAATATATGAAAAAAGTATGTTACCTAAAACAAAACAGTTATATAATTTCATCTTAATTTCAAAAGTAATGCTTTTATGTATTATTAACATTTATGCAATCTTGTATTAGATCACAAATCTAGTTTTCAAGTGTGTGTAGTACTTGAGCTGAGCTTTTTATTATCTGATAAATTAGAATATTACTATGTCTTAAAGGGCAAGAAAAAATGGTTAGTTTATTATATGAATGGAAAGATACATTTCTTAAGAGTTATTTTTATTTTATTGTAAGAACATAACATGAGATCTACTGTCTTGATTTTTAAATTAACACAGTATAATTAACTATAGGCAGCATGTTGTATAGCAGATCTCTAGAACTTATTGATTTTGCATTACTGAAATGTCACACTTATGGATGAGCAACTTTCCATTCTCCTCTTAATATGGTTTGAATTTGTATCCCAACCCAAATCTCATGTGGAATCTCTAATTCCCAATGTTGGAGGACAAGCCTGCTGGGAGGTGATTGGATCATGGGCACAGATTTCCCCCTTGCTGTTCTTGTGATAGTGCATGAGTTCTTATCAGTTCTGGTTGTTTAAAACTGTTAGGCAGCTCCCCCTTCTCTCTCTCTCCCTCTCCTGCCCCAGCCATGTAGAACGTGCCTACTTCCCTTTCACCATCTACCATGAATTTAAGTTTCCTGGGGCCTCCTCACCCATGCTTCCTGTACAGCCTGCAGAACAGTAAGCCTGTTAAACCTTTTATATATATATTACCCAGTCTCAGGTATTTCTATATAGCAATGTGAGAATTGACTAATACAGAAAATTGGTACCTAAGAGTGAAGCATTGCTATAAAAATAGCTGAAAACATGGAAGCCACTTTGGAACTGGGTAATGGACAGAGGTTAGAATAGTTTGGTAGACTTGGAGGAAGACAGGAAGATGAGGGAAAGTTTTGGACTTTCCAGAGACTTGTTGAATGGTTGTGACCAAAATATTCATATTGAAATGGAAATATTGATAGTGAAGTCCAGGCTGAGGAGATCTCAGACAGTGATGAAGAACGTATTGGGGACTGCAGTAAAAGTCACTCTTGCTATGCTTTAGAAAAGAGACTGGCGGCATTGTGCCCCTTCTCTAGGGTTCTATGGAACTTTGAACTTGAGAGATGATTTAGGGCATCTGGTAGAAGAAATTTCTAAGCAGGAAGGCATTCAAGATGTGGCCTGGCTGCTTGTAACAGCATGTGCTCATATGCATGAGCAAAGAGATTATCTGAAACTGATACTTATATTTAAAATGCAAAGAGATCATAGAAGTTTGGAAAATGTGAATCCTGACCATGTGAGAAAAAAAAAAATTCTGTGGAGGAATTCAAGCAGGCCTGCAAAAATTTGCATAAGTAAAGAGGAGTCAAATGTTAATAGCCAAGACAATGGGAAAAATGCCTCAAAGGTATGTCAGACATCTTTACAGCAACTACTCCTATCACACTCCCAGAGGCCTAGGAGGAAAGAATGATTTCCTGGGCTGGGCCCAGGGCCTGCTGCCCTTCACAACACTGGGACACTTCTGCTTGTGTTCCAGCTGTTCCAATTGCAGCCACTACTAAAAGGGCTCCAGACATGTCTCAGGCTCCTGATCCAAAAGGTGCAAGCTGTAAGTCTTGATAGTTTCCATGTAGTGCTAAGCCTGCAGGTGTGCAGAGGGTAAGAATTGAGGCTTGGGTGCCTCTGCCTAGATTTCAAAGGATGTATGGAAAGGTCTGGATGTTGAGGAAGATGTCTGCTGCAGGAGTGGAGCCCTCATGGAGAACCTCTACTAGGACAGTGCAGAAGGGAAATGTGGGGTTGGAGACCAGACACAGAGTCTCCTCTGGGGTGCTGTCTAGTGGAGCTATGAAAAGAGGGCCACCATTTTTCAGACCCCAGAATGGTAGATCCACTGACAGTTTACACCTGGAAAAGCCACAGGTGCTCAATATCAGACTGTGAAAGCAGCTGTGGGGCTGTTCCCGGCAGAGCCACAGGGGTAGAGCTTCCCAAGGTCTTGGAAGCCCACCCGTTGCATCGGTGTTGCTTGAATGTGAGATATAAAGTCAAAGAAGACTATTTTGGTGCTTTATCATTTAATGACTACCCTTTTGGGTTTTGGACTTGAATACGGCCTGTAGATGCTGTCTTTTGGCCAATTAATACCTCTTCAAAAGGGAGTATTTACACATTACCTATATCCCTATAGTATCTTAGAAATAACTAACTTGTTTTAGATTTTACAGGCTGCTAAGCAAAAGAGAATTACCTTGTCTCAAATGAGTTTTTGGACAGTGGACTTTTTTGTTAATGCTGAAATGAGTTAAGTCATGAGGGACTGTTGAGAAGGGGTGAATGTAATTTGCAATGTGAGAAGGATATAAGATTTGGGAGGGATGGTAGGGGAATTATATGGTTTCGAATGATACAAGATTTGGGAGGAGTGGTGGAGAAATTATACGGTTTAGATTTGTGTCCCTGCTCAAATTTTACATTGAATTGTAATTCCCAGTGCTGGAGGAGGGGCCTGGTGGGAGGTGATCGGATCATGGGAGCAGATTTCCTTCTTGCTGTTCTTGTGAAGATCTGGTTGTTTAAAAGTGTATAGTACCTCTGGCTTCTCTCTCTTACTCTTGCTCTGGCCATGTAAGATGTGCCTGCTTCCGCTCCACCTTCCACCATTAATGTAAGTTTACTGAGGCTTCCCCAGCAATGCTTTCTGTACAGCTTGAGGAACCACTAGCTAATTAAACCTTTTTTCTTTATAAATTACCCAGTCTCTGGTACTTCTTTATAGCAGTGCAAGAACAGACTACACCCTCCTCTGTGGCCCTGGCAACTACTATTCTAATCTCTGTGTCTATGAGTTTGACTATATTAGATACTTCATATACATTAATAATACAGTATTTTTTCTTCTGTGACTGACTTATTTCACTTAGCCTAATGTCCTCAAATTTCATCCATGTTGCCCAATATTGCAGAATATTCTTTTTTTTTAAGATTGGATATCCCATTCCAAAGAAGACGAACAAATGGCCAAGGTGTATGTGAAAAGATAATCAGTGTCATTAATCATCAGGCATATACAAATAGAAACCACAATGAGATAATACCTCAAACTTGTAAGTGTTGGAGAGAATGGGGAGCAACTGGGAACCCCGTACTGTTAATGGAAATGGTGCAGCTTTATAGAAAACAGCATGGAGATTCCTCAAAAACTAAAAAGCAAAACTACCTTATGATCCAGCAATCCTACTTCTGGATATTTATCCAAAAGAACTGAAATCATAATCTTGAAGATATTTTAGCACTCCTATGTTCATTGCAACATTATTTACAATAGCTAAGATGTGAAAACAAACTAAATGTTCATTAACTGACAAAAAGATAAAGACTTATATTTGGAACAATAGGAATTAAACCTTTTTTATCTTTAAGTTTCCTAAACTAAGGCACTGAGATAAAAAGTGCTTTAGTTTTGGTGATATCAAGCTACATGGAGCCATATTACAACATGTACCTTAACACAAGACTGACTACCATCAGAGGTGAAGACTGTTGTCCTTTACCAAAATTTATTTCTCCCATATTCTATTGTTAGAGAATTATAACTGGAGATACAGCCATCTAATATGGCTGTTTCCCAGCCTGTTTACTGTATGATGTGGTCACATGACTAGTTTGTTGATGATAAAGTGAGCAAAATTATATATGAAGATTTTGGGTCTGACCCTGAAAACATGAGTTACTCTTTCTCCCATATTGTGCTTGCCTTTTCACAGCCATGAAAGTGGACAATGGGAATTCCAGCTTTGGGACATCAGACAAGGCTTGTTTTCACTGAACTAACTGGACACTTTTCATCCATAAATTGACAATATATGTATAGGACTATTTCTAGACAATGTGTTTTGTTTTACTGATCTCTATGTTAATTCTTACACCAATTTCACATTGTCTTTATTAGAGTTCCTTTATAGAAAGTCTCAGTATCAGGTATGAGTCCTTAATATTTGTTGTTTTTCATCATTGTAATGGATATTTGCATTTTTTAATTTTCCCATGTAAATGTTGAAATCAGATTGTCAATTTCTGGCAAAATCATCAACTGGAAATGTGGTTTAAAATATTTAAAATCTATAAATCAACTTGGGACCATATAAAATGTTAACATAATAAAATTTTTGATTCATAAATGCAACATATGTCATCATATATTTAGTTTTTTCTTTCTCAATTTTCCCATCAATATTTAAAGATTTTAGTATACACATTTTTATCATAATCTGTTATACTTATGCCTAAGCATTTCATATTTTATTCTATTGTGAATTATGTCATTTTTCACTTTTAATTTTCTGTTGCTCATTACTTTCCCCAAATGTAAATTATTTTGCATATTGGCATGTAAACTTTTGATACTCTAAACTCACTTATTATTTTTAGTAATCCGTTGGTACAGTTTGCAATTTTCTAGTCATTATGCTATTCACATATAAAGTACACAGATATAATACAATTATATGTCTGTTTTTTCAAACTGTACTTTTTATTTCCTTTCCTTGTTTTATTGTATTTCCCAACATATCCAAAAATGTTCAATAAAAGAGATGACTGTGCACCCTTGCCTTGATCAATCCAGTGAGAATGCATTTGGTCTTTTGCGATTATGTAAGATGTTAGGTATAAGTTTCTCATATATAGACTTTATCAGATTGAATAAATTTTATATTCTTTGCTGGTTTAGAATTTGCAGTTAAATTTTGGATGTAATTTGGTAATACTTTGACCAAGGAATTTTGGTTATGTGCTTCTAAATGTACGGTGTTTTTTTCCTTAATTTTTAAGTCTGGTTTTGATCTCTGTACAATTTTAATTTCAGAAGTTAACTTAGAAAGGGTCCCTGACTTTGATGTTTTAAAAGTTATTGTGTAGAATTTCCATTATTTGTTTATAATTATTTGTTAATCTCATATTTATTCATTTATTTTTTCAATGTTTTATCAAAATTATTGATATATATACAAATAATATTTATAATGTATCTATAAATATATATCACATACACACACAGGTGGAGAGGGAAAGAGAGGATGAGAGAAATACTCCAAGGTTGATTGCATTTTATATAAATGTTGCAATGCAATGTCATCAATGTTTTAAAATTTTACCAAATAGTTTTAGAAAAATACTATTATTTGCTGTTACTTAACCTTATCTACTTCATGCTTTTTATTCTTTTAAGATTTAAAAACAGAAAACTATATGAAATTATACATATGATAAACAATATTTGCTGAAAGATTTGTCATCTGTGGATGTAGTAGCAGAAAAGAAATCTATTTCAATTGGGTTGGTGTTGGGCATAATATAACTTCTTATTTTGGAAATATACTAAAATTAAATTGGGAAAAGCTTTAAAGAATAAATGTACACATTTTTGGTTGAAAAATTTAGTGAAGGCACTTAATATTTTATATACTGAGAAAAAAATTACTTAAATTTTCTCTGCATTTTGTGTTAGTTTTCTATTCCTGCTCTAATAAATTATCACCAAGTAACTTAGAAAAACACAAATTTATAATCTTGCATTTCAGGATGTCAGATGTCATACATGGGTCTTTCTGTACAGAAATCAAGATGTCAGTAGGGCTGAGTTAATTTCTTGTGGACATGTGAGAGAATCCACTTTCTTGCCTTCTCCAGCTTCTAGAAGCCACTTTGTTGTTGTTGTTGTTTTGTTTTTTGTTTTGTTTTGTTTTGGCTCATGGATGCCTTCCACCATCTTCAGAGCCAGTAACATGGGGCCAAGTCCTTCTGATAATGCCAATTTCTAACCCTGTCTTCCTATTCCCTGATTTGCTTTCAAAGATGTGTGTAATTACATTGGGCCCACCCAGATAATCCAGAATAATCCCCCTATTTTAAGGTCAGCAAATTAATAACCTTAATTCTATCTGTAACTTCAATTCCCCTTTGCCATATATAAAAATACACACGTTTTAGGAATTAAGATGTAGATAACTTGGGAGCTCATTTTTTCTTCTTACCACAAGATTAAATTATAAACGGATACTTTTAAAATTAAAGTGATCAGAGAAATAATAGGAAAAAAAGCTAAATAAAAGCTCAAAAGAGTTAAAAAAAATGGAGTGCTGCAATGATAAAATAAGTGGAAGAGGAATAGAGAAGATTATTCTCTAGAGCAGGGTAACAGAAAAGAGGAACAGACTTCACTCTAAATATTGTGATAGACTGAGAAACACTTCAAAATATGTCACAGTGCATCCTCTGATGATTGAATACATATTAATGAATCTATATTACTACCTTTGATAGTAATAATAATTGAGAAGTAAATGATAAATAATAGTGGTAGATGACTTAATGGACTCATGTAAATTACTTTATTCTTATTGAATTTATAATTATCACATTTTTTCTATTATATTTCTATTCATAAGATTCTGCATATGTGCACTGTATTAGAACTGTGACTTTCATGTTTCATACTTTCTTTACTTCATCCTTCACAAATTACATGGAAACAGGAAAATAAAAGCATATTCTAAAATTTATTTTTATATGTTTAAAAGAAGAAACAATACCTCAGAATGTATCCTTAAAACTGACTTTCTCCAAATTATCAAACTTGTACAAATCACTTAGCCTTTTCCAGTCCCTGCTATTGTATCTGTGAACATATGAATAGCACAGTAACTTATCCCTCAATCAGTGACATCCCAGGAAGAAACATAGAACATACTCAAACTCAGTAATTGAAAGAGAGTTTAAGAAATTTTTGTAGTGTATAGCAAACTCAAAAGCTTCTATGACAAGTAATTGGGGGTGGAGGGATGAGTAGATAAGGGAATATTTATTCATGCAGCTACGCCTGAAGGGACCAGATGACTCAGCTAACTTGGCCCTGAACAAATCTTTGAGTGGAGAGGGCCACCTGATAGGAATTCAGGAATTGTAACTTTGAGTCCAGGGTCACAGTCAGCTATTAATAGGTGAGGAAACATGAGAGCCTGACCTCACTCTCCACCTTCTCTTCAGTTGCCACAGGTGCCCATTGCCTCCAATACTTAATAATGATGTGACCTTAACAATTTACTCAACTTCTTTGTGATCTTAATTTCTTTAATAATATATTTATTTTGAGCTTTAAATGTACTCATATCTGCAACTTTATTAAAACTGTGATTGGTCCTTAATAAAACTCAGGAATTGCTGATTGTAATTATTATTAGAAACATTATCATCACACGTCTCTTGGTTGTAGGGAATTGATTCAGAACACAACACTGGCATGTTTAGGGCATTAGATTGGAGAAAAGAGGGATAAATAAATAGAAATAAAATAGTTTATTCAATATCGAGTAGTTAATATATGTCAGGAATTTTGTAGGCATTATAAATAGTTCATGACACCGGGTACACTGGTAAATTAAAATTCAAGATGGTATTTGGCAGAGTTGAATTGTGAACAAAGGCAGTTAAACTAGAATATAAAATAATCAATTTTGTATTTTTCTAAGCTGCAGAAGCAGCTTATATGATGAATATAATGAAGGACAGAGTGACTTGGAAAATCAGTTAGCAAAATATATGACAGGCAAATCACATTGCTCTATCACAAGAGGACAAATCATTGGCTATCACCAATCTGAGAGCCAACATCTGAAAGAAGGCATCAGAAAAAATTTAATCAAAGCACAAGTGTCATACATTTTTAAAGTATAGTTCTTCCTTCAGAATTATTAAAGCTCTTCTTTTGCCTTGAGAATTTCACACAAAATGAATTCATAAGAAGAAGAAGATATAATCCTCGGTTTCTTTTGTGAGCTATATTGATAGGGAGGATTCATTTATACTGCCAATGCATTATTTCACAAATCTCTCATTTGAACATTTCAAGTAGAATAGAAAGTTTAAATTAACTATGTTGTTACTTAAAAATGAATTTGATTAATATGTGCTATCTTTAGAGTCCTAAAGGATCTGTATGGTTTTATACAAGAAAGACGAAGGTCCTTGAGACAAAAAAAAAAAAAAAAAGTAATCAAGTAGAGGGTGAACTTCTTCCTGCCTCACTCTTCACTTGGTTTCTGCATTTTGTGTGCAAAAACCAGCTCACATACATACATGTAACACAGGACTTATAAAAGAGTAGATAATGTAAAGAATCCTATTTCTTGGAAGGTTGTATGTGGTTGTTTGTCAAAAGTTATAATGCCATTAAAGAGAAACACATTGTATAGCACAATACAAATTATTATTATGCAGTGTGGAAGAGTGAAAAACGAGGTATCTTGGATATAATCAACCTGGGTTTTAGTCTTTCGTGAGGCTTCAGGGATTTAAGATAGTGGTTTACTTATGAGGATCCTAAAGCTAGACTGTGGAATTTGAATCATGGTTCCACAATGCACGCCTATACGTGACCAACATGAGCAAGTTATTTTTCCTGATTTTATCTCAGTTTTCTCATCAATAAAATTGCCACAATGAGCATTTAATATAAAAACACAGGTAAGACTTCATTTTAAAAATATTTAGTGTCTGTCATGATTGCTGTTATTATTGTAATTATTAATATAAATATTTTACTACCCTACTTAGAAGTCTAAGTTATGGAGGCCTCCTCGCTTCCACAGATGCTCTCTGTCTCCATCACTGACTGCCTTTGTTTTCTTAGACAAGTCACATAACCCTTAAGCAATGTGTCTTAATTGTGAAGTGAATATAAAAAGTTCCTAATATTTAATATCTTTCCAACTGTCAAATTATCCAGTGATTAAAACAGAAAATAAAACACAACTTCTTTGCTATCAGTGTTGCTGATATTTCCAGAGGAACTTGTGAAGAAGCTGTAATGCTCCGTGAAGTTGGCAAATCTGCTGGGACTTGACTTTCTGCTCAAAGTAAATTCTGAGGCTCTGGTTGTCTGTGGCGTGTTATTCATCGCCTGATGGATGATTCAACGTTTAAACGGTAAGGCCATTGTACACACACATACATGCACACATGCACATACACACTGTAGAGCCACAATTATTTTGTTTTACAGACTTGGGGTATTTTGTAGAATTTTTTGTAATGAAGCTGTGGTATTAAAACTGAAAAGTTAAAGGTAAAATGTACCAGTTTGTCACAATTACGTTTCATATTGGCAGGTGTTCTGAACTTTCTGTTTGATAACTAGACATATAAATTTCAGTTCTTAAAGCTTTGCAGCCAATTTAAGGGCTCATTTATTTCACTGACAGCAAGATGTATGTGCAGCCTCACATACTGGATGTCTGGGGCCAAAATCGGCACTTTGTTGCTTGCTTGTCTCACAGGGAGTAAATAGTAGCAATTTTTCAGCATAGGCATGCTAGCACAAGGTGTTTAGCAAATAAATGAGCATAAGATGACCTGTGGTGTCCTGAAATTACTAAAATTCATGAATAATAAAATGATCTATAGATTGTTAGGAGAGGGCTACAGCACAGGCTAATTTGCAGCCAGTGAAGCTTTACAGGATAATTTATAACTTTTGAAAATTTAATGACTTCATCAATTTTTACCTATTTTTTACCAATATAATCTCCTGAATACCACTTTCAGCTATGATTTCCTCATAAGAAAATATCTAAGTCACCTATATGTTTAGGTTATTAAAATTAAGGTTGCTTTATTTAGATTTCTTGATTGTTTTATATAATTCAGACAATAATAGGGAACAAAACTTTAGTGGGTTCTGTGTGTTTTGTTTTAATAAGAAAATTTGTACAGAAAAAATAATGATTGTATGAAAAGAACTTTGCTATGACTTACTACTTCGGTAGTTTGTTACTAATATTTGGAGCATATTATTTCACTTTTGACAATTAAATTTTTTACGATAAATTCAAGTTTCAACACTAATTCGTTTTTTCTTTGCAAACTTCATAAAAAAAATTCCTTAAAAAATAGACATACATATGCACTCACACTAAACACTAATTGGATAATATTTTTTAGTTCTTTTAAAACAATTAATAAATAATACTTGAGTTTTAGCTTTATGTTCACCTACTAAAGACATGATTTCTTTAAAATTCCAGAATGTGCCAGTATGTGTGTTTTGTTTCACATATATTTACATTTTATAGCTAAGTGTCTTAGATCAGTTATGAGATTGCATTTAGATTATGGCTTTATGAGTCTATTCATTTTTTATTTTCTGAATTTTCTGTGGCTAAAACTTTTATATCATTGTCACATATATGAATAATACAATTTTTATAGACAGAATTTTGTATAGACTTTTCTCACTAATGTAGAATTTACTGACTGAAGATAAATCTGGTTATGAAGTGGAACAAAGAGTATTTTTCTACACTGTCTAAACAGGTTAGACAACACATAAGGTAATATAGGCATTGTCAAAATGGAATATGTATGTAAAGCAATGAAACTATTATAATCTATGATACATAAAAAAGTTGAATGTAATTCGAAATGTTTGCAGGTGTATTTAGAATAGTGATACTACATAACTGTGTTATATTGGTGTGTGGACCTACATTTTATACTGTACATATTTTTAATGACAAGCATTTGTTTTTCTGAATAGCTCCCACCTTTTCTACTAGCATTTAATATAATGGAAGGAACATAAGAAATAAAGTAGTGCAGGCCGGGCACAGTGGCTCACGCCTGTAATCCCAGCACTTTGGAAGGCTGAGGCGGACAGATCACGAGGTCAGGAGATCGAGACCATCCTGGCTAACACGGTGAAATGCCATCTCTACTAAAAATACAAAAAATTAGCTGGGCGTGGTGGCGGGTGCCTGTAGTCCCAGCTACTCGGGAGGCTGAGGCAGGAGAATGGTGTGAACCTGGGAGGCGGAGCTTGCAGTGAGCCGAGATCGCCCCACTGGGCAAAGGGAGGGAGGGAAGGAGGGAGGGAATCCAAATGTCTTGTTTATTTTCTTGCCATTGAATTCCCTGGACCTCAGTTTTATTATCCATAAACATGACATACTAATAAAAGTCATCATGACAATCTTGGCTTCTGTGAGTACCATATATGCATGTGATAGCCCTAAAGTACTCCAATTATAATTCCCATAAAATGAAGAGACTACTGGCTAAGTGAAGCATACAAAAATAATTATGTTGCAAATATGTCAACAAATTGTGAAAACGGAGAGGAAGAGAGAGAAATGTTTAACCTGTTTAGGGGTAGAGCAGTCTATTTTAAAGTGAATTATCCTAGATTATGTTTAATAACTTATTTTTCCATTTGCCAAAATTATTCAGTGTAAATATGACTTGTCAGAAAGAGATTTTAGAGCCAAGAGTATCAGAGTGAATTATTGACAGTCAAAAACTGAGTGTGGATATTTACTTGCCTTTAGCTTATTTTTTTCACGGACCAACTGAGCTATTTTAAGGTTGTGAGTTGAGATGGACAAATAAATTAGATATGTAACTGAACAAGTAATACATATTGAGAAATGTATTCTACAGGAGAAATGAACTTGCCAGTACAATAAAATAAAAAAATGTTTGGTGAAAAAGAAATACTATCACCATCAATTTGACCAGTTTAACATAAATTAAACATAGTTTGGTATGTGGGAACTCTTAAATCCTCACCTGTTTTTCCTATGGGCAATTTTTCATTTTCTTTCTTTTATTGTCTCATTAATTTCCATTATTATTTTAACTATTGCTGTGAATAGTGAAAAATAGATATTAAAAATGTCTCAAATTGAGAGAAAGGGAAGAGCAACTAGAAACAGAGAACTGAGTCAATCAGAGAGCTCTCATTCCATTTATTGCCTCTCAGTTTTTTTATCTTGTCTTTATTAATTATTTTTTATAGCTAAATGTACCTTCCCATTATCAACCCTTAGCTTCACTACCAAAAAGAAGACTGTTCTTATTTCTTTTATTTCAAATCTTAGGGGAAATTTTGGTTTGTTTGGCTTGGATGGTATGTTTGCCCTGTGGCTAGTGGGCAGGGTACTGTAGTTGTAGGATACTAGTCCTTAATTAGCAGCAAATGATACAGAGTCAATGGGAAGACTGACACAGGTTTCATTGTTTACCCAATCTGTCCAACTCATCTGCTTTCTATCAGGAGGAATAAATATCTAGGATCTTTCAGGCCTTCTCCTGGAATGTAAAATATATTTATTTTAGAAATTACCGTGTATTTCACAGTCCAAATCTCCTTGAACTAGAGGTTTTCTAGAATGTTGAAGATTAGACATCTTTTTGACATAGTTGAGGTTTTTCTGTAATCACCCTACAACAGATTTTTACCTCATGAAATTTTTTTGGTAGAAGGCCTGTTCTAAATAGCCTGTTTAGTCATTATCTATAGAACTAAAATCTCTGCATGTAAAGGCTCTCACATCTGCACCACTAGGTAGAATAGATCTATTTAGCTATCCCAAGGCAGAGGCTAGTCCTGTAGACCTTGGCAATGACTTCCAAGAAATAGATAACTAAAGGCCAGAGTGCTGGCATGGCTCACGTGCCTGAGAAGTTACCATTGTCTTCCATGTTGTGTCTCATTTGAGGACAAATTCTTATTGGGCAAGTATGCACGGTAACTGGAGATGGGAAAGCCTGTCTATAGGTCTTAAATGTTACAATATTTCCATTCTGATTTGTATAACACATTTAATTTTTAACATATACCCTGAATTTCAACTGGGGGTAATTTAGTAAAAAAAAAATTATACATACATATATATATATATATATAATTATATATGTAATTTTTTTACTTAGTTCTTAGTAAGAATTATCTATATCATATATATAAATATATATCATATATATAAAAGTGGAAATCATATATATAAATATATATCATATATATTTCTTAATAAGTTTAGTGTGTGTGTGTGTGTATATATATATATATATAAACATAAATGCTTGGCCATCTAGAATAGGAGAATATAGACACGTTTATAAAACTGCATGTCTTTGTTGATATTGTAACCTCTCTTATTTTTCTTACAGTAAGTTTAAAAAGTGAGAATATTAATGTTCTCATATTCTGAATCCCCTAAATATCCAGTGTTGATGGGCATGAGGTCAAAATAACAAGGGATCGAAAACATGGTCAAAGTCCCAAAAGATAATATTAATATTGTAATTTTCCAAAACCTGAAGTTCGCTGATTCTTAGTGCCCTTATCTTATTTTGGCCCAAAGTGCCACATTTTAGGTTTAGTAATTATTACTAAATAACATTTAGTAATTTACCATGACACTTTCAGTTATTAACTTCTGTTTTAATTATGATTAGTTTATCTTAAAAGTGGAAATCATAATACAAATTCTATGTGCAAATCCAGTAGAAAAGGGAAAAATTGTAGTCAGGCCTTGTTGAAAACAGGGAACAGGAATTTTACATGCCCCAGAGCCTCACTATCTTTCTGTGAAAGATTTAAGGTTTACCTTCACCTTTGCCACTGGAGAAAAAAGCGCCATTATTTTCTTGGTTTTCCTTTGAGGACAATCTAAAATAGGACCCTTCTTTAGTAGCCATTTAACTTCTGACATAATTGTGTCCTTGTGGACTCTTGGTGTTGTTATATTTATTTTTATACAAAATTGCCTTTTAGAGTCTCAAAATGTCATGCCTCAGAAATAATGTGTTTATTAATTGCTAATTATTAATTCTAGTATTAGATTTGCACTAAATTACCACTGTAAACAGAAGATGAGGATGTGATATGTTAACATCGAAATTGAGGTAATTCATTTAACAATTTACTACTTAAAAACAAAATGAAAGAAACCTGTGAGTTATATGTTTTACGCTTTCATATACATTGCTTTTTAAGTTAAGGTATGTGTCTTTCCTCTCATGATCTCTGAGTTCCCACTGTCCTTATCTCTTTTATTTAAAAAAGTATTTTTATTAGCTAGTTGATGAACACATAATTTTTAAAGAGTTCACATTCTAATTTTATGAATATTCAATAAAATATATTATATTTCCAAATGCTACTAATCGTTTTAGCAACTTACTTTAAGCTTATTTATACATTTTTAATTGAGAGCAATTTAATAAGCTAATGTTCACATAAACATAAGTTAATGTGCATATGTAAAATTATAAAAGTTGCAACATAACATTCATTGCTATTTTAAAAAATAGTTATCTTTGCATTTTACAACTCATGTATTTTCATCACCTGATAAAGGCTTATAGCTGAAGATATATAAAAAATAGTGCTAAAATAAAGAACAATTTTGGGGTCCCATTTTGAGGTATTCAAGTTAACATATCTTTGGAAACCATCAATTATAAATCATGTAAAGACAGTCATGAATTACCTTGAGTTTCCCTATCTGCAGGATTAGCTATTTTTGGCCTCCCCTCAAAATAATTATTTAATTTAAAACTCCAGAGATTGTCAACTTCTGTTACTCTTTAAATAGGTTACTTATGTGCCAAGGTACTAATCTCCTTAGCTTTGCCATCTCTGCAGGCCCTGGGCTGGTTCCTTGATGTGCGTAAGAAAGTATTTCAGTTTCCCACAGCCCGGTATATAAACATTATTATTTTCTATGTATAATCTGTTTCTTACCTCACTCCCTGCTCAGAAAAAAAGATGTTGAAGATTACCTCCTTAAGCTATGTCTAAAATGAATAACACTGAAGAACAATTTTGCTAAGCTGGCAAAACTGGTGTCACAGGATTGATAAGGAGACAGAATTCATCAATCTCTCTGAAGATTATGGTGCCTTTTTCTACATCTCTGTATTTATTTCTAAGAGAAGGTATTTATAATCAGTTGCAGAGTTAAAGCAGGTTAAATTTAATGGCTTTTACATTTTGACTGACAGTTATTTTGTACACAACAAATATTCTTATCCTTACCCTGCCATCTTAAGTAAAATATGTTGTACTTGCTTCGGAAGGTTTGGTGGTTTCTTTGAGGATGGGCAGTATCTTGGTGCACTTAGTGGTGGAAGAAAGGCCAGTAAAAATTACCATATGTAAGTGCCATTTAAATTCTCTCTCCTCTAAAAGTTGAGCAGAGATAATGAATCCTTTATTCACCAGGTTAAATCTAAGATTTGCAACATGGTACTTTCTCTAAATGAGGCTGGATCCCATTTTTTTGCCCTTTAAAGACATCTTGGATATATTTACAGGGCTTTTATTTTTAATTTAGGAAAATTTGAAATTTAAAACTTTCACCAATTTTCTGGCTGACTGATGAATCTTTGGGTTAATTATTTCCCTTTGACAAGCTGCACTGATTACTTCACCTGTGAAAAGAATATTCATAAATGCTGGATAACCATGATAATTGAAGTAAACTAATGAATTACACTCAGAAAATTTAGCAATGTTCTTAGAATTCTTCTTAGGAACATTCAATTGTTTTCATACTGGTCAGCCATATTAGAGACATCTAAATACCAAAAAGTACTTTTTAACAGTTTTTATCTTGTTTGAAAGTAAGTAAATTGTAAAGATACAAAGTGAGTATGCATGATCAATTTTTTCAGTCACAGGATTCAGTGATTTGCCCCACAAAAAATATGATGTTTAGATTCCTTTGTCCCCCAGTTAATCCTCTTGAGTGAAATTAATTTATGCATGTCTCTAAACTGACTCCTTGCATTTGAATTATACCTGGTGTTTGGAAAACAGAAGTTTGTCCTACCTTTTTGTTTTTGTTGTTGAGACAAAGTCTTGCCCTGTCAACCAGGATGGAGGGCATTGGTGCAATCTCAGCTCAATGCAACCTCCACCTTCTAGGCTCATGGCACCTCCCACCTCAGCCTCCCCAGCATCTAGGACTACAGGGGTACACCACCATCCCCAGATTATTTTTGGTATTTTTTTTTGTAGAGATGGAATTTCACCGTGTTGTCCAGGCTGGTCTCAAACTTCTGGACTCAAGGAATCTGCCCGCTTCAGCCTCCCAAAGTGCTGGGATTACAGGCAAGAGCCACCACACTCAGCCTTGTCCTAACTTTGACAACTTGTCATTTTCTATCTATTCAACTACCTTCCTTTTCTCTGGCATAAGGACAAAAGCTCCAAGCATAAACGTTCCTCTTTATTCATCCTAACAGAGGAGTTATCCTTATATTTGTAAATCCTTATATTCTCATACCTGAAGTCTCCATGTGTTCATTCACCAGGTTGGGAATGAAGCAGTGGCATCATCTCACACTTCTCTGAAGGGGAGTGAACACTATAGTCCTGACTCTTTAACTTAAGTGCACTTTTCTCAAATCGTCAACCACCATCTTTCTATAGCCAAGAGAAAGATGATGACGTAGGTGAACATGTCAGTTTCTTACTATACCCTGAAGCTTATAGCACCTTCGTTTTGAATTAGTTACCTTGGTACTTTGTACCTGTTTATTTTTTTCAATGCTTTGGCCTTAGTGAAAATGAGAATGAAATTGTTACACATGTAAAATGATAAATTATACCACGTGCCTTAATATGCTATTAATATCTTAAAGGTCATTGTAATGAATTACATGTAGTTTTATAAAACTTTCACCATTCCCTCCTTTCCTAAATTTCTCATTTCTCAATCATCATATAAAAGATTTTGACCTTGAGATTACTGCACTGTATGTTAAAGAAATAAAAGGAGCTTTTACAATGTAGCTGGTAGCCTGTTCCTGGAGAAACCTACGTCCAATGACTCCTTAATACAGGGGTAAAAGAGTCTGGCCTCCATGTTTCAGTTAAAAATACCTGTAAAAAATCATTCCAGCTGCAGAACGTAGAAGCAAGTTGAGGGATTTTCTGAGACCTTTTCACAGTTCACATCCAATCTCTGGCCAATCTTGATTCTTTCCTTTGCTGTCCTCAGAGAGAGAAATCCTAAGTTGACTCTCTAATAAACCTCCTGTATGTTACCCCTCTCACTTGCTTCTTGGAGAGCCCAAACAGTGACATACAGTCAGTGATCACAAAATATAAACCTTACAATACTAGCAGTTGAGGTCAAAGAAAATCTTTAAATGATTGAGAAGGACTCTTTGAGAGTATTAATCAGAATGGGTACTAAGGGAAAGCAAATCACTGTACCATCTATGTTAAAAGTTTAAAATGGGCCAGGCGCGGTGGCTCACGCTTGCAATCCCAGCACTTTGGGAGGCCGAGGCAGGCGGATCACGAGGTCAGGAGATCGAGACCACGGTGAAACCCCATCTCTACTAAAAATACAAAAAATTAGCCGGGCGTGGTGGCGGGCGCCTGTAGTCCCAGCTACTCGGAGAGGCTGAGGCAGGAGAATGGCATGAACCCAGGAGGCGGAGCTTGCAGTGAGCCGAGATTGCGCCACTGCACTCCAGCCTGGGTGACAGAGTGAGACTCCGTCTCAAAAAAAAAAAAAAAAAAAAAAGTTTAAAATGTATCATTTTCTTTAAAAAGCACACTGAAAACAAGCATGAACACTTCATATGTGAAATGTTACAATAGACTATACGGTCCTAAATTTCACCAGTTATTTAAATGCAATATAAGTGAGAATATATTCTCTGTCATGAAGATATTTAAAGTAGTAACACTTAACAGCTTTGGAAGTCAAAATTGACTGTATTTACATAAAAAGCACTCGAAAACTTAACATGTTACAAGTGAATACATGATGGTTTTAATGTATAAAAACACAAAAATAACATCCCTAACTTGGATCATCCAAAGTAAAAGGATTTCAGGAAAAAAAATAATCACTGTTGTCTATAAATTTTTTCCTTGCTTCTTTTCTTGAAATATGTTTACAGTTCTAGGTTTATATATTTCATGAATAGATCAATAGAGGTACATCCTTTAAAAAAAAAAAATAGCTCTTGAGCCAGGTGCAGTGGCTCATGCCCATAATCCCAGCACTTTGGGAGGCCGAGATGTGCAGACAACTTGAGGTCAGGAGTTTGAGACCAGCCTTGCCAACATGGTAAAACTCCGTCTCTACTAAAAATACAAAAAATAGCAGGTTGTGGTGGCACAGGCCTGTAATCTCAGCGACTCAGGAAGCTGAGACAGGAGAATCACTTGAATCCAGGAGGCAGAGGTCTCAGTGAACTGAGAGTGCACCACTGCACTCCAGCCTGGGTGAAGAGCAAGACTCCCTCTCAAAAAAATAAAAATAAAACAGCTTCTACTTTTGTTCATTAATGTTATGAGCCCAATTTTTAAGAGATAAATATATAAAAATTAAAATTAATACAATAGTTTAAACTTCACCTGTTTGCCAAGCTTAAGTTACCTGTGGTGCCCTTTTTAGAACTGACAAAATGTGCTGAGAATAGAGGAGGCAAATTATTGCCTATTTCACTCCCTGCCTCTAGTCCTTCTCATTGATACCTTCAATAAAGGAACTCTGATGAAAGGCAATCTACTAAGAGAGCTTGCAAAAATGATATAAACAAAGCAGACTGTACATACATATACACATTTAAATGCATCTAATTTATAAAATAGAATGAACAAACTTAGCTAATAGAAATTTCTTAGAATAAATAAAATAACATGTAAATGGTATAGCATAAAGCAACTTATTTAAATTGGTGACTTCTATTACTGTATTACTCTACAGTAGTACAGTAATACTCCACCCCTCCTGGTAGATAGCTTAACCACTACTACCCACCAGGTGACCAACACGAACAAATATCTGCTTCACTACCAGCTTGGTTTTTCTGTACTTTTCGTATTTCAGTTAATTTCCAAAAGACCTAGTCCTTATTATCTTAGAAAAATTGATAATTATTTCAGCTGACCTTGAATATTCCAGCCTCTATGTTTAAAGTCCTTGACTCATCCAAATTGTGAGCTAACACTTTTCAGTTAGTTCCTACTCTGTGGACCTAAATGAAATGTTAAGGTGTTGAAATACAAACCCACATGATAGGAATTATTATAAGTTTACTTTAGACACAATGCAATGAAAAGATCATTAGAAATAAATGGGATTTTCGGGAAGCCACTTCATTTTCAAAGTGACCTTAGAAAAACTTTTCCACCTTTCTGACTTAAAAAATCCTTTTTTCATGAGATAATACACTAACAGTTGTCTCTACTTCATAGGAATACTGTAATAATTGAATGAAACATTGGAAGCTCCATTAGTAAAGTTTCTCCAGAGAGACAGAACCAACAAGATAAATACATAGATTAAGGATAGAAAGATAGATAGATGTAGATATAGATAAATGAGAGATAATTCATCATGAAAATTTTCTCATGCAATTATGGAAGCTGAGAAGTCTCATGGCAGGCTGTCGGCAAGCTGGAAACCCTGGAATGCCAGTAGCGTGGTACAGTCCGAATCCAAAAGCCTTAGGACCAGGGAAGCCTACGGGGTAACTCTCAATACATTGCCCAAGGTCTGAGAACCAACCAAGAGTTGGAGGAGGAGGCACTGGTGTGAGTTCCAGGGTCCAAAGGCCAGAAAGCCTGGAGTTCTGATGTTCAAGGGTAAGAGAAGAAGGGTTTCCCAGCTCCAAAAGAGATAGAGATTAACAATTCCCCTTTCCTCTTCTTTTCTGCTCTATGTGGGCCCCTAGGAATTGGCTGGTGCCTACACACATTCAGAGTGAATCTCCCCAACTCAGTTCACCAATTCACATATGAATCTCCTCTGTGAACACCCTCGCAGATACCGGAAATAATGCTCTACTAGTTTTCTAGGTATTCCTTAGTCCAGTCAAGTTGACACTTAAAATTAACCATCAGAGAGACTAAGGGGCTTAAGTACTATACATTATTTGCCAATTCAGTATGTGGTCATGACTACTGATGCTCAGAATTATTTAAGTATATCTGACAGAAAACTCTGGGAAACCTTTTACTAACATTAGCAAGGCTTGATTAATTCTATAGGAATCAAGAGGCTTTACAACCTTCCTTTAAACCTGCTCTCCTCCCACCAAAGAGAAATAAATACACAGGATAGCACAGCTATAGCAATATGGGTTTTTGTTTGTTTGCTATGTTTGAAATTTTTAATTAATTTAAGCTTGCTGAAATTTAATTTACAGAAATAATACATCTCTTTTCCATTACATGTTCTCCTCTTAAAAATGTTAGTTGGTCATGTGTGGTGGCTCAAGCTTGTAATCCTAGCACTTTAGGGGGTTGAGGTGAGAGGACTGCTTGAGTCCAGGATTTTGAGATCAGCCTGGGCAACATAGTGAGAACTCGTTTCAAAAAAAAAAAAAAAAAAATTAGCTGGGCATGGTGGACAGGTGCATGTTCTGGTCTCAGCTACTTGGGAGGCTACAGTGCCAGGATTGCTTGAGCCCGGGAGGTTGAGGCTGCCATGAGCCATGATTGCACCACTGCACTCCAGCCTGGGTGACAGAATGAAATGAGACCCTGTCTCAAACAATAGCAACAACAATAGCATAACCAAAAATATTTGTCAAAAAAAAGAGAAAAATAATTACTTGTAGAATCAATGATTTAACATCATAGAAATTTGTATTTAAGAGAATTATGCATTTTATGAGCTCAGTTGATCAATTTATTTTTCTTTTCTTTCCATTTTTAAATCAATAAAATTAGTGTATTATAAATAGAAGTAAAATTTGATAGTATTCTTATGACATATTTTGTGATATGTAAGAATTCACAAATGTAAATTATAAATAATTTTGGAAATAAAGTTAAATAGCAAACACCTGCACACTAAATTTTGCTTTGAGATAACATACATAATATAAAAAGAAAAAAGAAATATATGGATAAGAACAAATTTGAAGAAAAAGCATTATTTCTAACAACTACTGTAATACATTGAGATCTGAAAAGTGCATGAGAAATATTTTGAAAAGAGTTTATGGTAAAACAGAAAACAGAGAGGCAAAACTTGTTCTGGTCCTGCCAAGTATATACATGTTCATACTATTCTTAATTTAGTATTTTTCAGTAGGAACTTTGACTTTGCCTGATATTTCCTCATACTCAGATTCAGGTTTTTCATTTTAGGCAAGTATATTAGGTTGTGGTGGTGTCTTCAGGTTTCTTTCTCTATTGTAAAGTTAGTTTTTCCTTTGTAATTAGTAAGTAGTAGAAAATACTAGAGAATATGTAACTATCTTGATATTCTTCAAATTTTAACCAATGGTTTTAGTATCCATTGATGGGAATCAATAAGTCATTTTCATCAAAGCTGCAAAATAGTGATTTTCTAACACCAGTATTTCCTTAATTTTTGCTGGCATGTTACTCTAAAGAAGTATTAATTTCATTATTTTAATTAAAGAGTCTTTGTATTATGTGTTAAGATTTCAGAGGCTAGTCAACCCTCGTAGCTTTTCTGTTTAGTGTATGCCAGTTTAGGCTCATTTGGAGCTCAAAATAGTTCTGCTGGAATTTTATTGCAATTTTCTACTTACAAGTGATTTGAGGTCTGTGATCTTTATGTTCTTTTATTTATGAATGATCATGTAGCTTTTATATGGATTTAATAGTTCTTTTTTTAATGTAGCTATTTTGGAAAATGCATGGAATGATTTTGGTTTGTGACCACTACTTTCCACAGGTTATAAAAAGTAAAAATATTTTAAAATACTATTAAAATCATGATTTGTAAATGACTGTATCTTATTTCTGATAAATTTATATGAATATTTGGAGTAAACATCGAAAGCAACCTAAAAAATAAATTACATAGTGTTGTTTAAAATTTAAAAAAGCAGGAAGTGAAATTGAATTTTATCAAATATTCTGAGCAATCATCAAAATAATTATACATTTAATATGCTAATGTAATGGATTATATTGCAATGTTTTCTAAAAATCTTACTTGGATTACTCAGCTAAATTTTATTTGAGATTCTTATTGTTTTCCTCTAAGGGCCTGGGATTTCTCCTTATTCACATTGTATTTGCCAGAATTTAGTATGGCAGTTTGCTTTTATATTTTAAAACTAATTGTAATTTTAAGTCTTTTCCTTGCCCTTGAAAAAAATAGATAATATCTATATGGTTCTTCCTAATTGTTGGAAAAAAAGCAAAACTTCACTTGTGAAACTGCACTCACCCATTTAGCTTTGTGTTTATTTCCTTTGTTTAATTGTCTAACTTTCTTTCATCAATATTTCATGTGCAAATTATCATTTCTTATTGAATAAAATTTGGCTGCTTTTACTTTTTTAACATATGTTCAATTTCATTAAAGTTATGTATTAGCTGAGGATATTCACATAATTTGACTTTTTGTCGATCTCTGTTTTATTTTATTCTATTTCTAATTAAATATGCTATAAAGTGGTTGTTTTCCCCATTCTTTTGCCAGCATTCTTGTTAATATCAAATCAGGGAGAAAGAAAGAAAAGCAATCTTAAAGGTATTCATGTTTTGTACTTTTAAAATATATTGTTTTTTTCATAATTTTATTTTTATGTTATACTTTTTTCTAGTTTATTAGGGGATATCCTAAATCAATATATTAATGGTAAATTATCAAATAATTGTTTTGTGTTCAAGCTTGCTGCATCAGAAACCCTTCCACAACTTTCCTCTCAAATTTTGAATTATTATATTTACATTTTTATTTCTTTATTAGAGAGTAAGTTCAAGTTTTTCCCAACACTTTAAAAAAGGAATCAAAT
Organism: Hylobates moloch; assembly: GCF_009828535.3. NCBI lineage: Eukaryota > Metazoa > Chordata > Mammalia > Primates > Hylobatidae > Hylobates > Hylobates moloch. Next base: position 124,412,590 of record NW_026652279.1, read on the forward strand.
ACTGTTTGATTTTCAATATAAAATTTTTAGTCAATGAATACATAGATAAGTCAAATGGCTTTTTTATTCTCTGAGATCCCAGAGCCAGTAGACAGAGGCAGCCTCAATAAAGATATATCTCTATGCGATTGTGGTTTTTTTTGAGGCGATTGCCTATAACTTTTATGGCTGTAAGCTGCTTTTTAAAATAATATAGCTAGATTTACAAACAAGATATTGTAGTGCCAATAGCCTTTTTGACAAATGACGCTGGTACAACTGGATATCCAGATGCAAAAGAATAAATTTGATAAATAAATAAATAAGTCATGCCATCGGTGACTTAAATATACAAGCTGAAACTATAAAACTTTTAGAATACAAAATAATTATAAATCTTTGTGATATTGGATTAAGAAATAGTTTTTCAGATATGGCTCCAAAGCACAAGTAACAAAAGAAAAAAGATAAATTGGATTCAAAACTAAAACTCTTTGGTGCTTCAAAGGACACTATCAAGAAAGTGTGAAGATGATCCACATAATGGGTCAAATCATATCTGACAAGCATCTAGTATCCAGAATATATAATATTATCTTCCAACTCAATCATAAAAAACAAATTGCAGAATTTTTTAAGTTAGGCAAAATTTTTGAATGGACATATTAGCACGGATGATATACCCAATAACATTGAAAGCATCTGAAAATATATGTTCATATTAACATTTGTATAAGGCTCTTCATTGCAGCATTATTCCTAATAGCTAATATTAGCCAAGGGCTGAGAGAAGGGAGAATGGAGAACAAAAGCTAATAGGTAAAACACTTCTTTTCGGTGTGAAAATGTTCTAAAATAGACAATGGTGATGGTTGCACAATCTGTGAATAAACCAAAAGTTCTAAAAATGCTGAAACTCACTAAAATGTATACTGTAAAGGGTAAATTTTTTTCTTTTCTTTTTTTTTTTTTTTTTTTTTGAGATAGAGTCTTGCTTTGTCACCCATGCTGGGGTGCACTGGCACAATCTTAGCTCACTACAACCTCCACCTCCCAAGTTCAAGCGATTCTCCTGCCGCAGCCTCCTGAGTAGTTGGGACTACAGGCATGTGCCACCATGCCCGGCTAATTTTTTGTATTTTTTAGTAGAGACAGGGTTTCACCATGTTAGCCAGGATGGTCTTGACCTCCTGACTTCGTGATCCGCCCATCTCGGACTCCCAAAGTCCTAGGATTACAGGAGTGACTATATATGAATTTAAAATTTGGGAGAATATATAATAGTGTGTGTATGTGTGCGCATGTGCACTCACACACGTATGTGTATGATTGTTAAAAGATCTGCAACCTAGAAATGTGATAACTAACATTTGGAATCACTTTACCTGCAGATGTCTGTTGAAGTTGTGGAAACTGAGATTTCAAAGTGAAGTATAAAGAAAAAATGTGGAGGTTCTAGGTACAGACTTTGAAAAACATCCACACTTAATAGGGAAAAGAAGGAAAAAGAAGGAAGAAAACTTTCTGTGAGAAACCCTACATGACGTTTCACCATAGACACCTATGTGTGTAACCCTCCCTGAGCACTAGTCAGTATGATAGGTGCCCTTCTTTGTAATACAAATGGTCATCTCTAACTCCTCAATGTGACCTTCTAAACAGTACATATTTAGGTTTATCATTTATTCATCTTATGATTCTCTTAATTTGTCAACATAAATCTGCAGTCCATTTTCTATGTGTGTTCTAAGTAGTGTTTTATGCACTAAAAATCCAGGATATGAAGAAAAAAAATCTCTCCCTTTCATGGAGGTTACAAAGCAGTGAGGGTGGCAAGCCATATATTGTTTCAGATGGTCATAAATGTTATGAAGAAAAATAAAGAAGCAGAATGGATACAGATACTGGGGTCATGATGGGAGACTAAGGTTTTCATTCACTTTTGAATTTACCTTCAAAATAAGAGTGTAATTTTAAGTATAGATGTCAAAGGAGGTCTAACTAGAATGATACATTTGAGAAAAGACCTGAAGGTCATCATGGTGCAAGACCAATGAGCTTTTGGGGAAAGACTTTTTTTTTCAGGCACAGGAACAGAGAGGTATAAATGCCTTGAGGGAGAAACATGCATCTAACAAATTATAACTTGGAATAAAAACACATTCTACTTTGTATAATCTAATGTCAATATGCTCAATTAATTAATCTTCAAAGTACTATATTATCATACTTTATTCGTACTTGGGTGAATTTATGGTTTGTGGTTCATGTATCATCATCAAATAGCTTTTTCAGGGGCAGTTTTCAGATTATCAAATGAAATTATACATGGATTCTGTGTGTTGTATACTGCTGTATACTCACATATTCAATTTCTCTAAGAGTTAATGATTACTGAAAGTCTAGGTACTTTTCATAGGTTCTCTCACAAGTTTTATTTTTTTCTCTCTCTGCAGGAGTAACAGGTATTTGTGATATAAGCCTTGCTGCATAATCCTTATTTATAACAATGGTTTTAAGATTTTGTGGCATTCTTTGTCATCAATAAGATTACACAATATGATTAAAAAATGAATTTCATTGATACATTTAGATTGAAATATAAGCAATTGATAATATATGAATTAAGCATATTGGATTAGTATTTTTATTAGTCTGAACAACATATTACCTGTCTTCATGACTTAATGTAATTCAATATAACGTTATTAAGAATGTAAAGATAATGATGCTTTCACAAATTATTTCTCCTCTAGTGTTCAGTAATAGCCACATTAACTTTTCACAGTGGTGACAGCTATATAAGGAAGTGGGTAGCTTATCTGTAGCAAACTGCAAAGGTAAAAATAGTAATTTGCTACCACTGAATGGTTTTTAAGTCATTTTCTTTTATATGTAACATTAATTAAACAAACAAGATTGAAAGTCGACACACTGTGGATTTCATTTCTTTTGCCTAATGTAGCATATTATTTCCATCTAAAAATAATACTCTGTTGTAATTTCCTTTTATTTTCTCCTTTTAAAATATCTGAAAGTTTAGTTAACTATATCTGGCATTAAGTGATTTTCCCCCAGCAATATTTTTTGTATACAGATCAGATACTTTCATATATTATATAAAACTCAATTTGTCATAACTAAACCAGAAATATTTTTCTATAATAAAAATGCTATGTACAGTTTGAATTTTTGCAGACATTAAAAATAATAAAAATGAAGCTAGTTGTAAGACATAAATGGCTTGCATAAGAATCTTGAAGGTGCTATTGATGCAGAGAAAGAAAAATAATTTTCTATGGCAGGTGTTCCACTGATATTTGCATTGGTTAAACATAATTTATTCATATATTATTCTTTCATCATACTTCATGATAATAAACACAATTAGGGTAGAATGACATAAATAATTATACATTTTAAAGGAAACTGAATTTAGTGCTTTGAAATGAAACAACATTTCATCTGCTTAAATATTGTTTTGAAAAAAGTACACGGCTTTTGCTAATAAAAGCCCTAATGATTAGTTGTTGAAATCACTTAAGATTGTCGAGGTTGTGGTAGATATCCTAGAAATATTTTGTTAGCTCATATGAAAGATGAATGCATCTATAAGAACTATCGTGTTATCTTCTAAATTTATATGGTTTTGTTTCTGATGCTTTATAAATATCCTTAGGACTATTAATTTAAGTTCCAGCCACTGAATAAATGGCATTTAATAGCTGCGTGGAGAAAAACATATGCTTAATTAGTAGAAAAATAAGCAAAAAAGTTTCCTATTAGGAGATAATAACTCAGTTCTACATTGCTTGGACAGCTCTTCAAAAATAAGAAAATAACTTATTTTACCAGAAAACAAAATGCCGTAGAAATCCAAAATTTATTTTTTTGAGTTATTAACATAGTGGGTTATTCCCATAGTGAGTAAGTACATTTAGTTGGATAGCATTGAATATCTACTTTTACTCAAAGGTTTTCCAAGTAAACTTTTAAAAAGCCTTTATGTAAATCATTTAGTATCATTTTAGTAATGCTAATAATTTTACTTTTAAACTTGCTTTACATTGCCACTAGGTGGAACCAGTAAACTTTATTATTTCTACTAATACATTTTTGTCCTATATGTATATACTGATAAACTCTTCAACTAAAAATTCTAGAAATATTTCAATACTCAAATCCCTCAACTCTGTGATAGGCATCAAAGATTAATTATTAATCTAACGATACTGAGAGCAAATACTAGAGCAAAAACAAACAACAAATATCATCAACACAAAAAAATTGAATAATTTAAAGATACCAAGAAAGAATATGCAGTTTTTGAACAATGAAGAGAAAAAATAAATCAAAATTAGAAACTGTACTGACATATTTATTTATCAATATTAAATTATGTCTTGGCAGAAATATGTTAAATGTACCAAAATAGATATATACCATTTTTTGAGTTACAATATTTATTGGGAATCATTAAATCTTAGATCAAACATATTTTGAATGTTTCCATATAAACATTATTGCTGGTGACCAACATAATCAGCTAGTTTATAATTTCCATTTGTGTTGGCACTTTATTTCTCATATTAATCTTTTTATCTGGACCTTTATAAAGGACTAAATGAAGAAGGGATCAACAAATAGAGAATGCATGATGGTCACATAATAAACCTTTTCAGCCTTCATTTAGAGACTTGATTTTTTTTAATACATCTAACACCCAGAATTAGAAAACACTAGTTGATAGCATGTTCTATAAAAGAAAGAAGCAAGTAAGTTAAGTGATAGGATAGTTAGAAAGTAGCATTCTTGAATGTTTCTATAACTTCAACTTGGAAGGTCTGGAAATTGAGGCTTAAAAAGTTTGGCAGTTTTCACCAAAACAACTACCTTTTAGAGCTGGTTTCTTATATAAGATACCATGCTCCTAATCCCTATGCAAAAGAAAAGCATGACTGGAATGTAGCATATAAGGGACAAGTGAAAAGCAATGAACCATAAAATAAAAGCTTAGATCATTAAAGGCCTTGAATGGCATGTAAAATTTTTTCCGGCATTGATGATAATTGTAACCACTGTAATTGATAAGGTAATGCGGGGAATATGAAGACTAAGAATAGAAGAAAGAAAAGGGCAGATAACAAAAAAGCAGCATCTGTATTCATTTGCTAAAGCTGCCTTAACAGAGGACCACAAACTGGGTATCTTAAAACAGAAAATTACGCCTTACATGCCTGGCGTGTTGGCAGGACCATAGTCCTATCGAGACTTTGAATAGATCCTTCCTTATGTTTTCCTACCTCTTGGTGGTGGCCAGAAATCCTTGCCATTTTCCTTTCCTTGCAAATGCATTGGTCTTGTCTCTACTTCTAAGGTCACATTGATAGTGGCAGGAGGCAGACAAATGCCTAGGCAGATAGGGGTGGGTCCTTGGTGAAACCCCACCTCCAAGCCGAAGACAGGTTAAAGCCTGAAAGCCAAGCTACAGATCTGTTGACTGGATTGAAAACCTGTCTTTTCATTTGGTGTGCTTTCCTCTGACTGATCTCCACCCTTCACTTATTTTACATATACCTACCGTTTCCTATTTGGTTTTCTACACTGCCATGCCCACTTTTGAGCGGTGCCTTTGCTTTAGCCTTTCTTTGCATACTCACAAACCAATCAGCACACGTTCCCCAATTCTGAGCCCATAAAAGCACTACCCCCACATCCGCTCTCCAGTGCGAGCTGTTCCATTGCTCAATAAAATTATTCTCAGCTTTCCTCACTCTTAGATTGTCAGCATATTCTCATTCTTCTTGGAGACTGGGAGGGCAGCTGCCTCACGTGACAGAAAGGACAGTGTGATCCGAGCCAGCCCCAGGGCCACAGGCCAAGGCGGGGCAAGGGCATTACCAGCGGGGTGTCTCCTGCTGGCAAAGTGACAGAGAAATATCCTGCATCAGCATAACCTTCTTCCCATTGTCTTACCTCTGTGTTTGTCTGTGTCTGTGTCTAAATCACCCCCCTTTTATTAGGGCACCTGTCATATTTGATTGGCACCCATTCTAACAACCTCAAGTTGATTAATTGCAAAGATCTTATTTTAAAATAAATTATGTTCACAGTTTCTAGGTTTTAAGAATTCTACATATTTCGGGGGAGATATAATTCAAATTATAAAACCATTGTCACTGTGCTTCTACAACAAAATACCTGAGACTGGGTAATTTATAAGGAGCAGAAATTTATTTTCTCACAGTTCTGGACACTGAGAAGTCTAAGATCAAGGCACCAGGCTGTTCAGTGTCTAGTAAAAGCCTGTTCTTTAGATGACAATATCTAGATGTCCTCACATGGTGGAAATGATAAAAGTACAAAAAGGAGAAAGATGTTGTGTCCTCTCATGGTGAAAGAGTGAGCAGAAGGGACAAAGAAGGAGAGAGACAGCTCCCAGGAATTTCCATTATAAAGATGCTAATCCTATTCATGAAGTCTCTGTATGCATGACTTAATCACCTTCTAAAGGTTCCCACCTGTTTCACATTGATGATTAAGTTTAAACATATGAATTTTGGAGATCATATTCAGAACGCAGAAACCATCTTTAAACAAAGTACCCAGGAAATATTACATATACATCTAATGGAAGAGTCTACTAAAAATGCAGATTCGATCAAGTTGGTTAATGCCACAGATTTTTAAGTAAGAGTAAGACTGAAGAAATTCTGTTAAACTTAGCAGTAAATACGTTGGTAATGCTAGCAAAAGTTGTTTTAAGAAACATAGCAGATCTAGTAGAATAAATTTTTGTGAGATGATTATGAATCTTATTAAAATATGGATATTTTATCGGAATCTTAATTTTGAAAGGAAGATAATATTGTTGCTTAAGATGGGAAAGTCATGTGCAAATTTAAACTGTTACAGGAAAACAAAACAAGTAAAGATGGAATGTATATGTATGTGCTATATTTAAAGGTGGAAAAACAACTTACTGAGGTTGTGGTGAGGTGGCATTAAGAAATTTGAATGAAACAGAATTGGATTGATTGGTCTTTCATAGAGTCTTTAAAGAACATGAGAATAATGTTGGCCCATTCCAGTGTTTTGAAGCTATGGTTAACTTCAGCATAATATCTAATAACTTTTTAGAAATAAATGGTGAAATCAACTTTGAATATAATTTGATTTTGTTAAGAATCAAAATGATTGAGGAAAATGTTGAAGGTTTGAATTATCACTATGCAGAATGAGTGAGATAGCTGAGTAAAAATATAAACATCCAGCAGTAGGTGCCCATTTATTTACAAAGATTGCAGTTGTACACAGTAACACAAGTACAGAAAGGGAAAGTCACAAAATTAGAATGATGGAGCTTTGGGCTGAAGTGTAGTTATGTAGTTGGTAGGCTTAATGTAGGATGGAAACTCTGTCGTGACAGGTATAAATAAGAAGTGAAAATAGAAGTAAAAAACGCGTACTGTCTAATTTAATAATATTAGCCCACTTTACCCTCCGAACATTTCAAAAATTACCTTGAACATATATATGATTTCAATATTTTTAATATAAAAAATGTAGATATATCAATGGGAACTTTTGATTTTGTCTTAAATTACCCAAATAATTGAATCAATTATTGACTTACAGATTTAGGTCCACAAAAATTTGAGTTAAATAAAGAAAATAAACAAATTGAGGTTCAGGACTTGTACCTATATTAAACATATTGATAAATATAGAAAATGTGTCTTTCTTTATAAAATGTTAACATATCAGGAAAATATCCAAAACATTATTGAATAACCCTGTTTCAATCAGTATTTACAGTCATTTGGCCACATACAGATATGTATCATTTTTCTAGGACTCTCAGAGTATGTAAAACATCCATCATAGTCATAATAGCGAATGGGTCCCGTGGGCAAAAACCAAAAATGTTAATGGGCTCTTGATGCAGAATATTGTTGATGAGTCATTGTGTCTCCATTTAAGCTGAGAGGGTTTTTTTGTTGTTGTTCATTTCTTTTTAATGAAAATGTCAGCAAGCTAGAAGTTCTTAGCTCACAAAAGCTTTTCGCTGGAGGTGAAACTACAAATATCCTAGTTAAATTTGTAATTATGTTTAAGTGTCCAGAGATAAGAACACATGTAGAATAAGAGGCAAACTCATCATTATTGCTTGTGACCTACCCTCACAATAAATAATTGTAGAATTAATTGTGAAATCAAGATATCATTGTCACACCAAGTTGTTCACAGGTCAAGGAAAAAATACAGAGCAGTTGGCTGTAAATGATGAAAAAAATAAAAATTAAAGAAATGAAAATGTAAGAAAGAGATAGCTAAATAGGTTTCATTAACTTCAAATAGCAGGAAAGCTAAAAGTGGCTAGGTGTGGTGGCTCATGCCTGCAATCCCAGCACTTTGGGAGGCTGAGGCAGGAGGATCACTTGAGGCCAGGAGTTCGAGAACAGCCTGGCCAACACTGCGAAAACCTGTCTCTACTAAAAATACAAAAAGTAGCTGGGCATGATGGTGGGCACCTGTAATCCCTGCTACTCAGGGGGCTGAGGCAGGAGAATCACTTGAACCCAGGAGGCAGAGGTTGCAGTGAGATGAGATTGTACCTTTGCACTCCAGCCTGGGCTGCAGAGCAAGACTCTGTCTCAAAAAAATAAATTAATTAATTAAAAAAAAAGAAAAGAGAGAAAGAAAAGCTAAAGCTAATGTTTTTTGGTATGGTGTTTTTTAGAACCAGACACAAAATTTAAAACACATGACCTTTCCACAAGACAGTATTTCAGTAAGGTGTGCAGAACTCAAAGGAAAATAAAATTTATCTTTTAAAAACATTCAGTTCATGAAATATAAATCATCCTAGATTAAATCAATTCATTTTAAAGTATATTCTATAAAACTGTTGGAAATATACAGTTAAGGCAGAGTTACTTCTCTTTGTAGCAGTTATGACTCCTGGTTTAATAAATTACAAGAAATACAACATAACCCAAATCAAATAAAAAGAGTTATTACAACTTACTTTGAAGTTGTAGAAGTATGGCTGGCTATAATCACAAACGGGACTAGGGTCTGAGTCAATGTTTCTGTGGTTCTCTTGATGAATGTTAACAAAAGGCTGAAGAATTCTGGGTCTCATTTCTGTAGGCCACTCTACCCTAAACAGATAGAGGCTACTCTTTACAACACAAATCTTATTTTTCGTTCTGACTGAATCATTCTGGGCCTGTCACTATGGTAATGGCTGCTGAAATCACTCCAGTTTTCCTAAACAAGAATAGTTCTCACTAGTAGAGGTAGGGGTAAATTTCATTTCACTTTGGCTCTATTGTGTCCCAAAATAGTAACAAGAGTCAAATTGTTGTGGGGCTATGAGACCAGAGATGAGAAATATTGTGAAGTTTTTATTGACTATTCAAAGAAGTGGGGAGCTGGCAGTGGTGTATCCAGAACTGTGGAGAGGGGAAGATCTACCTGAGGAGCAGGTTTTAAAAAAGTACATTGACTAGAATTTTAAAACAAAACAAAACAAAATAAAGTCAAGAAAAAGTTGCTCTACTCCTTATTATAACCATGCACTCACAATTCTAAACAATGTCTCTGATAAATTACCCACCCCTGAAATTTCTTCTTTGGTTTATCTAAATTTTATTTTAATATACGTATAATTTCTTTGCAATAAAATGCATATATTCAGGTGTACAGCATGATTAATTTTGACATATACTTTGACATATACACCTACATAATCACTAACTCTCTCATCAACCTATGGACCATTTCCATCAACTCAGAGTTCTCTTGGACTTCTTTTCTACTCATTCCCTACCAAACTCCTAGAAACAAATACAGATAGGAGTCTGTTAGCACAGAGAAATGTTGCCTGTTATTCAAATTCATGTTAATGGAATCACACAGTGGGGCCTCTTTTGTGTCTGCTTTCTTGTGCTGAATATAATAATGTTCAATATTAGTATTTGTTCTCTTGATTGCTAAGTAGTACCCCACTGCATGAATACAGCATAATATGTTCACCCATTTTCTGGTCATGGAAATTTGCTTTCAAACCCGGTTTTTTTTTTTTTCTATTATGAATAAAGCTGTTATGAGCCTTTTTGTAGACATGCTTTCAGTTTTTTTTGAGCAAGAAAAAATAGATAGTATAATTGCTTGGCCATAAGGTAGGCTTATTTTCAATGTATAAAAAAATTGTCCAGAGTTTTTCAAAGTAATTTTATAGTCAACTTCCTTGAACATTATATGAGAGTTCCAGTTGATCCACATCTTTGTTGGTACTTGTTATTACCAACCTGTTAAATGGAGCCATTCTCCTGGTGTGTATAGCTATTTTATTTAAGTATAAATATGCATTTTTTAAATGATAAATGATGCTGAGGACAATTTGGATCAATAATTTGGATATCTTCACTTATGTAGAGAGCCTTTTCTCATGTAATAACTCCTCAATTCTATAACTAAGATTTGCATAGATTTATCATATTTAAAAAATAAGAAAGAAAGAAATAAAAAAAGAAAGGAAGAAAGAGAGAGAGAGAAAGAAGGAAAGAGAGAGAGGGAAGGAAAGAAAGAAAAAGAAAGAAAGAAAGAAAGAAAGAAAGAAAGAAAGAAAGAAAGAAAGAAAGAAAGAAAGAAAGAAAAAGAAAGAAAGAAAATGAATATTACCCACATTTCTCAAGAATTTTTTCTTATTAGGATCTTGACTCCGCTAATTCTGGTTGCTTGAGCAACGTTCTAAAACTGTTAATCAAATATCTTTATTGTTTGCATTTATATGTTTACTTGTTAATCTTAGTTTGTCAGGGGTGGTAGTAGGGCTGGCAAGGATTTTTCTGCTGTGTTCTTCCTTTCCTGAGGTGTTTTCTCATTCTCATTCACTAATGGTTATATCTAAAAGTATTTTTAACTACAGAAGTTTGTGTTTGTTAGTTACTTGGATCTCCTTTATTTGAATGATCTTTGTATGTGTGTCCCTTCCACCAGTTCTATTTGACTACATATGCTCACTCTCTATTTACTTTTGTTCCAATACCACTTTATTAGATAGGATTTCTTAAGTATTCTGTTAAAAATAGCAAAATAGCATAATTTTAGACCCCTTATATTATAGTTTTTTAAATCTGAACACTTCTTATTCCCAGATAGAATATGTTTATATTTTTCTCTTTTTTTCTGTCGTTCTTGATCCTCTGCCCTTCCTTCCACTAAACTGCAAGGTTCCTGAAATCTGAGATTCCATCCTATTTCTTCTATGCTGTGTCCCATGCCAGCCCATAGCATAGAAGCTCAATACATATTTTTGGAATGTAAAAAATGCATTCATGATGAAATACATTCTTGTTCGGTCAGTTTTTTTTTCCAAAATGACAGTAGCCTCTACACTTCATGGCGCTGCACTGTGATATCTTGGAGGCCTTCAATCCTTTGCTATTGAACTCTGAGATCATCTAAGAGGCAAGAAGATTCAGATATTCCTTACAGCTTTGTATACATATCGGGGTAGGGATGGTGATAAAGGCCTGGCACATTTGCATTTGGGTCAATGAAAATATCCTAATGAGCAAGATGTTCCCAGGTTCTGTGGCTTTCCAGTTGTATAGAATGAATTTGTCTCCCTGAAATTCATATGTTGAAGCCCTAAACCCCAAGGTGACTCTATTTGTAGACAGAGCCTTTAAGGAGGTAATTAAAAGTAAATGAGATCATAAACACAGGGCCCTAATCTGATAGCACAGTTATCCTTGTAAGAAGAGGAAGAGACACAGCGACCTTTCTCTCTTCAGGAGCACATAGAGGAAAGACATGTGAGGACACAGCAAGAAGGGAGCCATCTACAAAACAGGAAGAGAAGCCTCACCCGAAAATGTGATTGCACCTTGATCTTGGACTTCCAGCCTCCAGAACGGTAAGAAAATAAATTTCTGTTGTTAAAGCCACCTAATATATGATATTTTGTTCCGGCATCCCTGGTAGATGAATACACCAGTCCTTTCTTGCTATCTCTGGGGCAGTTTTCTAGAGAGATCTCTCTAACTCAATCATTAGAGACTCTCACACCATTCTTCCATTCATTGAATAAATCCCCACACAGCCCCAGGCCTCAAACTCAGGTGCCATAAGCCTAAGCATTCTTTCCGCTCAGAAAAGGCCAAATACTTGGTATTTTAAGTAAAGGAGAAGTGAACAATGCTCATTTGGATTGTTTCCAGAATCTGCTGTTAGCTTTTAATTTTTTATTAAAATCTGCATGCTTACCTAAAATAGCATATTCTGTGACAAAGTCTGATATCCTTACCTGCAACTATCGCATAGATAGGACAATCCTACAGAGTGATATTTATGATATTTTAATCAGAACATTTCAAACACTATAAATCGTAACAAAGACAATTCTATATATAGAACAATACTTTTTGTTTTTGCTGAGACAGGGTCTTGCTCTGTCTCCCAGGCTGTAGAGCAGTGGTGCCATTTTGACTCAGTTTTAATCTCCATCTCCTGGACTCAAGCAATCCTCCCACCTCAGCCTTCCAAGTAACTGAGACCACTGGCATGCACCACCACACGCAGCTAATTTTTTGCATTTTTTGGTAGAGATGGGGTTTTGCCATGTTGTCCAGGCTGGGCTCAAACTCCTGAGCTCAAGCCATCCACCCACCTCTGCCTCCTAAAGTGCTTGGATTACAGGCATGAGCCACCATGGCCTGCCTCTTTGCATAAAGCAGTACTTGATGTTCTGAGACTGAGCTGCTTATCCACTACCATATATTCCTATCTCAATTATAAAAATTCTAATTTTATATACTTTGCACTTATCTATCTAGAGAATATGTTTATTGCATTTAGTGACTATATATGATGCATCTTTAAATTTACCAGATAATGTTTATTAAATAGGCATTCAATAAATAATTAAATATAATGCAGAGGAAAAGGCTCACGGTGTTCCTGTTATCAAATTATTATCAAATACTCCTAATTTCAAAGTCCCGGTTAGCAAGACAAGAACAACCAAAGTCTAGCTTGTTGGATATAATTACAAAAATTTAATTAGCAAGCTTGTCATTTATTTCCATTTTATATGCCCAGCATTCAGCCCAGTGGTTAATAATATATTATTTTGATAAAAGAGTGAATTATCATATAGAGGGTAACTTCAACAATGTGAAGGGCTCAAGATTCCAATTACTAGTGCCTTTTAGGTATCCAGTTAGGGACTTCAAAATTTTAAAAATTGAGTCTCTTTTTATATAGCGTAACAAAGTTATCACTATAAAGACCTACAAAAATGAGACATCAGGTATACATTTGCTAGTGATATTTTAACAACCTTTCAAACTGTCATTATGTGGAAGATGCATTAATTAAAAAAATAAAAGGAAAGAAAAGAATCTCTGGAACCTACACCTAACAAAGCTAGCTAATTCTGATCCTATTGCAAATTATTTCATCTTTATTGCAGTTTACCATGAAAGGATTTGAACAGTTTTATTAGCACACTAAAAAACAATATAAGAGAGAAGACATGAAATATTTTCTTTAACAAAGTCAGAAGACTTTTAAATTTACAGTAAATGTGTTATATAAATTTAAATTATTGTTATATTTTATTGTTCTACTTCAATTCCATCCTACTTCCAGAGTAAAGTAACAAAAGTTAAAAGAATAATTTAGTTTTTAATAAATTGTTATTTTAATTAGTTGAACAGTCATTTTCATTATTTTGTAATTTAAGTTTTTATAGTCCATTTGCTTGATATCATAGTGCTACATATGTTTGCTTGCTTATTTGATGTTTTAACTTGGGATTAATTTTAAAATTATATTGTCCAAAAAATGTAATAATATTGATATCAACTAATTATCATCAGTAATTGATGAATTCATTTAATACCACTTTTAATTCTTAGGTGTTCATAAAAATCACATTTCTACTAATAAAACAAGTTGTTTTGAAATTCTGATGACTTGGAAAGCAATATGTGGATAATTATATAAAGACTAAATCATCATTTATAACGATTTTATGATAATGAGATATAAGAGTATATTTCCCAAATGAAATTATTTCAATTTGAACATATTATAAGTTCTTATTTTCAATATGAATGCACTCAAAATCTATCATTTTATCTATATAAAGAACTAAACAGGAACAATCTCATACACATCTCATTAGTATTTCTTTATGGTGCTCTTATAAGATCATATTTAATGCTGAAAACTCAGAATAAGTATCATTTGCATTTTCAAGCTGATTTCTTATCATTTTGTATTGAAATATATATTGCTGATACCTTTGAAATCTAGAAAATATTTTCCTCAAAAGCAAATTTATTGCTCTGTAATTGGATTTACAATATAATTTTCTAAAATGTCTTGAATAGTATATTTTTTAAAAATTATAAATTGATCACAATTATGAATGCATTACCTTAGAAATAATTTTGACTTTGTTGTTGAACTTAATGATACACCCTGAAAAAAGATGTATCTTTAAAATTTTTTAGTTATAATTTCACATTTAAATGTAATAAGACACAACTGTGAATCTATAATTAACCATTACCCCAAACAATTTCACTAGAAAAAAAAATACAACCAAGTACACATTGCAGTCAAAATTGAAATGAAGGTTTCAAGAAAGCTGAGATCTAAGTTTAACTGCATATTTTTATTTATCTAAACCTAGGTTTGGGCTTCCTTAAAAATCAATGATGTTAACATGTCTGAATTAAGCCAATGCATATAGTAAAACACAAGATGTGTAAAACAATGGCTGAAGACCTTAACTAATAAAGTGTGTCTCTATATCATTGGAAAGGTTTATTATTACTCTAAGCCCAAGTTATTTTAAAAGCCATACCTTTATCACAGAAGTGAACTATAGTTAATTTTACCCTTTTCAAGCCTGTGACATAACCCTTTATAATACAAACTCAGCACTATTAAACTTCATTTATTTACCAAAAATTATGATATAGAATATTATTTTCAAAATGTATAGTTCTGATTACAATTGAGCATTCAAAAACATTTTAACAAAGCATGAATTAAAATCCATTATAAAATTTTTCCCAAGAAAAATTTAAGTGTATTATATACATAAAGTTTTTATATCTGTTATAAATGTTAAACTGTTATAAAAAATATTGAATTTTACAAAACAGAACATGTTATTTCAAATGCACTTTATGCCACATTCCAGAAATAAGTTCTATTTATGTACATAGTCTATTCAGAAATAACATTATTTTTAAAATATATGATAGGTAAAATTATTCATGAAATTAAGTCGAAAGTGTAGAAGAAAAAGAAATATAACAGCAAGAGAGTCAAAATTTTAAAAACATAACGATCTTGAAAATTGTATCATTTCATATTAGACAAATATTTATAAATAACGTGGAATTGAATCATTATTTGCTGTCATTTATGTAAGTATCTCTGCAGAGCAATTTGCTGATATTTATTAGGCAACATCCTTATCCATACTAATAAACTATAAAAGTGAAACTATTTGAATTATTTTAGAATTTAATTATAATTAAAATGCTCTATGTTGGATGTTTTCAAATTCTCCTTTTATCATAATAATATTGAGAGATAGGTATTGCTAGTCTACTTTGTAAAATCACACTTAGCATTTATAAAAATATTTCCTAAATGATAAAATAAGAGCTAAGATTTAAATCCATGGCTTTGAATAACAAAATGTATGCTCCTCCCAATAGATTATGTTGGTTTTCACTAAAATTATATTCAAGAAAGTCTTCTTTGAAAATAAAACATAAAATGAACCAGACATACACATAAAAATTTTCAAAATAAAACAATTCAGAATATATTAGAAACTCCTATAAATCAATGTTTTAAAATACATGAAACCCAATTTAAAGTTAAGTGAATAACTTGAGCAGTCGTCTTGTTGGAGAAAACTATGCATGGCAAATCTATATACTTTGTATCAGCTTTTGTTCTGGATTATCATTTCTAGTGTATTTGGTTAGTAAATGTTTGGGACTTTTGCCTATTTTAATTTAAATTAGTATAATAGAATAGTTAATAAACTAATACTCCCTTGTGACATGCTCCTTTACTCAACATAATATATGTGAGTCATTATATTTTGCTCATAGCTATAGTTTACTCATTTGCATACATGTATAACATTCTGTGTATATTCTATCCTGCTTTATGCCTTATACTTTTGAAGGACAATTGAAACACTGTCTCTGTATAGGTAAAGAAAGCAGGTTTGTTTTGTGGACAAAATAGTAAAGACAATGCTCTTTTTTTCTTTCAAATAAAATTATGGCAGCTGGCTGGCAGCACCCTATAAAAGTTTTGAGTTCCTCTGCTGTGATATAAAACCACTTTGTACTTGGCATCTATCTAGGCCCTGCTCTGCATACCTTTGAAGGGACTTGAGGGGCAAAAGCAACCAAAGCAAATGTGGAGCTCATGCTGTCAAATGTGTTGTGAATAATAAAGTCTTTTTTACCTTACCTAGGAGTTCTGTGTCTTCTGCCAGCATCTACGAAACTGTATGAGGCTAACTTGTTAACTTACATATAGAGGAAAATCTCAAATGCTTCACAGGCCTAGGAACACGTCACTTAAAAAAATAAATAAATAAAAAATAAAATAGACTACATACCTATGGAATGGTGGACAAAATTACCGTTCAGTATCAGTAAAATTTATGTTAAAATCATAATGCAATCCCAATACACATATATCAAATTAGCATGTTTAAAAGTTTGATAACATCAAATTTTCACAAGTTTGTAGAACAATAGGAATTCAGATACATCACTGACAATTGTGCAATTGAGTACAATCATCTTGAATAAAAATTTGGGCATTACCCAGCCAAGCTGGAGATATATAAAAATAATTCTACTCGAAATTACATAACATAGAAAATGCCTACAGATATACCCTAGGAAAAATGCACTATGCTTTTTATAAAAGTGCTGTTTTGAGTAAAGAAAATCTGTAAAAATTAATTGTTCTTCAAAAATAAAATGCATTAAAGGGTAGCATGATCATTCAATAGCATATTATACATGTATTCAAATGAAAAAAGTGTAGCTATACATACAATGTGATGAATCACACACAATTTTGAGTAAAGGATGCAAGAATATTAGTTGATTATTCTACTAATTTTAAGTTAAAACACAAAAAAACTAAGACATCCCATGATATATGCATACGTTTTAACCAATTAAGAAAAAAAAAGACTTCAATTATCTGAAGAATGTAATTACCATCATGTGTCATTTGAAAAAATGCAGGCAGAATAGTTTGTGAAGACCAGTGGTCAGTTTTATAATATTAAGTAGTACATGTCTTATATATCCAAGTGGTGATGTTTACTATTCACTCAAATATGGTTTTGTTCTTTAGTGTGAAAGAAAAATCAAGGTTTGATGTATAATTTTGAGGTTGTCAGTACAGTTGTAGCATTTAAAGCCATGAGTCAGAATGGACATTTCAAAGAGAGAATATACATACTGATGACCAAAGACTGAGATTGCAGGTTTTTCCACAATAATCATCAGAGGTAAAAAGGAGAACCATCAAATAATACTGATAAGCAGTGACCAGTGAGGTATAACAAAAACAAACAAAAAAAATGTAGTGTTCTAGAGGACAAGTAAAACATTTTATCAAGAATGAGAGTCTGCATCAAATATTGCTGAGTAGTCCAGTAAGATAGGAACTAAGTATATAATATGCCTGTGTATCTAAAATATGTAAACTATACTATTGTAAATAGTAATATTGAGTTGAAATGACCAGAAAAATGCTATTTTGGTGGTGTATTGAGAATACATGTCTGATTTAGAGGAGATAAGAGGTGAATGATTGACAAGATCAAGGAAGGAAAGTAATTTTGAGAAGCTTTAACAAAGAATTTGGAGAATAGGATTCAAGAAAATCACTTCAAAGGAATTTATCTTATAGAATGGAAGAATATCAGCATGTATTTACACTGAAGAAAGTGCTGGAGTACAGAGCAAAGAAACAAAATGTAGTGATTGTAGTAAAATCATAAAACATTTGGAATAAGAACCTTAAAAAAAAAACCTTCCCATAAAAGAAAAATATAGACTTACGAAAATCATTAGAATCAAATTTTTCAGAACACTAAAAACTGACCCATAGCATGGAACCATCCAGGAATCATTTACTTAAGAAAACTGGCTGAATTGTAATACAAATACTGAGCATTATAGCCTTTTGACTTGTCTAGTCTCATTTCCCCTTTCTATTTCTATGGTAGCCAGGAAAGAAACAGCACTTACTGTTTTTTTCCAGAACTAGCACTAGAGGTTACAGAATGAGGATGAAATTCTTTTAAAGTCATTTATAGAGAATTATTATTTTATCTATCTGATAATTCCTCATTTACAAAGTTGTCTGTATTTGATATGACTTGAAGTTTCCTGAGTACAAAAAGCTCATGCCTCAGGGAATTTGTCAAAAACAACTACAGGTGCTTATCTAACATTGCAGCTGCCTAGATGGTGGATACAGTTGGAGCAAACAATAGATGAACCAAAAAGATTATAAAAGGAAATACTGGAAATCACATGTCTATAGGGAATTTGAAAAGCTACAACATTGAAGGCCACGTGTGTGCATGTGTAGGGTTGGTGTATAGCCAAGGATGTGCTCTCACTTCTGGTTGGTCTTGAAGTTTTGAGAAAGCAAAACCTGTAGGATAAGGCAAGAGTCTTAGCTGTCTGGCTGAGTGTCAAAATTTATGTTCCAACATTGATACAGGGCAGCTTAGCAAAATGTACGAGACTTATTGGCTCTATTTAGTAAAAGAGCTTTCCTTACACCATTAGCTGAACACCAAATTAATTGAGTACAGCAGAGACTTCAGTGGTCATGTAAGATAAAAAAAAAAAAAAAGCAGATCAAACACATTTTACTAAAGCAGCTCAAAAATATAACAAGACAAAGAAACAAAACAAATAATGCAAACAGCAACAAATAACCCTGGAAAGAAAAACGAGTATGATTTCTAAAGATACCACATCATACTATATAAATTGTCTGGGTTTTCACCAAAAATAAAAGGCATTCAAAGAAATAAGAAGGCATAATTCGTACATACAAAACAAAGCAACCAAGAAAACTAGCTCTGAGAAACCCCAAATTTGGACTTACTAAACAAAAACTTTAAATCAGCAACTATAAATATTTTCAATCAACTAAAATAAGTCATATCTAAAAAATAAGTATGAGAATGATACCTTATGATATATAGAATATCAATTAAAACAAAGAACAAAATATTTTAAGGATAAATTTTGAAGACCATGAGTACAATGATTGAAATGAAAAATTCAAGAGTGGCTTCATGGTATATTTAAACAGGTGGAAGAAAAAATTATCAAACTCAAATATAGGCTAATTTCGATTATTGATATGGTTAGGCTTTGTGTCCCCACCCAAATCTCATCTTGAATTGTAATCCCCAGGAGTTGAGGTAGAGACTTGGTGTGGGGTGATTGGATCATGGGGGATGTTTCCTCTATGCTGTTCTCATGATAGTGAGTGAGTTCTCGTGAGATCTAACGGTTTTATAGGTGTTTGGCAAGTTTCTCCTTCACTCACTCTTCTCTTGTCTGCCACCATGTAAAATATGCCTGCTTCCACTTCCACCATGATTGTAAGTTTCCTTAGGTCTCCCTAGTCATGCAGAACTGTGAGTCAATTAAACCTCATTCCTTTATAAATTACCCAGTCTCAATTATGTCTTTATAGCAGTGTGAAAATGGACTAATACAATTATCTAGTCTGAAGAACAGAAAGCAAAAGAATAAATGAAGATGAAGAAAGCCTTAAAGACCTGGATGACATCATCAAGCCTACCAAAAAACACATAATGAGAGAGCAAGGTGGAGAGGAGAGACAGAAAGGAGTAAGCACGATTTGAAAAAATAAAGGCCAAAAATTTTACTAATTTGATTTACAAGGTTAATCTATACAAAAAAAAAAAAGAAGCTCGGCAAACTCCAAACATGATAAACTTAGAATTTAGTGCCTAGACTAATAGCCAAAAGTCAAAGAAAAAGAGAAAATTTTATAAGCAGTAAGAGAGAAGTGACTCATTACATATAAATAATCTCCAATAAGATTAAGAGATAATTTCTCACCAGAAACCATGTTGCCAGAAGGCAGTAGGATAAACTACTCAAGGCTCTGGGGGAGGAGAAACAATAACAGAACAAACAACCCATGTTAACCAATAATTCTATATCCAGCAAAATGGCACTTTGTAAACAAAGAAGAAATTAAGACATTCCAAGACAAACACATCCAGAGACAATATTTTACTAGCAGACGTGCCCTTTAAAAATTAACAAAGATAATACTTGAAACTAAAATTAAAGGATGCTAAAGTGGCCTAAACCCACGTAAAGAAATAAAAGAGAACCAGTATAGACAACTCCATAGGTAAATATAAAAGACAATATAAATGTATTTTCATTTAAAATTATTTCTTCTCCCATAAGACAAAAATAGCCACAACTTAAACCAAAATATGAAGTAAATGTTATAAATATATTGATGGGTACACTCATCAATATGTAATCTTTATGATAATAACAGCAAGAACGAGGGAGGCTGAAACAGCTACATAAGCACGAAGATTACTGCCAACACTTGAAATAAGTTGGTATTAATTTGAACCAGTTATTATAAGTTACAATGTTATTTTTTATCCTCAGGAAAACCACTAAGAAAAAAATAGTAAATTAAAGAACTGGAGAATGTAAATGGTAAACAAGTACATATATTATGTATATATATGTGTGTGTGTGCGTATGTGTGCATGTGTGTAATGCAAAAGAAGTCCACACAGGAATATAGAAAAAAAAAGACATATAGAAACCAAATAGCAAAATGCCAAATATACAAATAATTGTATCAAATTTAAATTGGCTAAACACACCAATTAAATGTAGAAATTGGAAAAATTGATAAGAAAACACACTCCATACATATGTAACAAACCTGTATGTTGTGCACATGTACCCTAGAACTTAAAGTAAAATAATAATTTAAAAAAAAGTAAACACACTCCAACTATATGCTGTGTACAGGATACACACTTGAGATTTAAAGACAAAAATAGGTTGAAAGTAAAAGGAGAATACAGATCTATTACACAAAAATAATGAAAAAAACTACAGTGACCATATAAATATGATACCAATAGCCTTAAATATATCTGTTTTAACTAGAGACAAAAAAGGACATTTTACAACGACAAAAGTGCCAATCCATCAATAAGATATAATAATTATAAACATATATGCATCTGTATTAGTCTGTTCTTGCACTGCTATAAAGAAACACCTGAAACTGGGTAATTTATAAAGAAAAAAATATTTAATTGGCTAACAGTTCTGCAAGTTGTACAGGATGCATGATGCTGGCATCTGTGCAGCTTCTGGGGAATCCTCAGGAAACTAAGAATCATGGCAGAAGGCAAAAAGGAAGCAGGCACAAATTTTGTGGCCAGAGCTGGAGGAACAGAGAGCAGGGGTAGGTGTCACACACTTTTAAACAATCAGATCTCATGAGAACACTATCAAGCAGAGCACTAAGAGGATAGAGCTAAACCATTAGAAACTGCCCCCATGATCCATTCACCTCCTGCCAGGCCTCACCTCCAGCACTGGGGATTACATTCTGAAGTGTGATTTGGGCATGGATGCAGACGCAAACTATATAAGTATCTAGCAAGAGAACCCCAAAATACATGAAGCAAGAGCTAACAGAAATGAAAAGAATATAACTCAACAATAACGGTGAGTTCAATACCACACTTTGAATAACACGAATAACTAGGCAAAAGAACAACAAAGAACAAAAGCCACAAACAACATTATAAAACAACTGGACTTAATAGACATCTAAATATTACTCTAGCTAATGAAAGCAGAGTACCTATTCCTTCTCAAATGTGGATAAAATATTTTAAATATTGGACTGCATTTTAGAACATAAAAGGACCCTCAAAAATTTAAAAATCATTAAAAAAATAGATATTGCATTCCTCAACCAGAATGGAATAAAATTAAAAATCAATAACAAATGAATATTGGTGAAATATACAAATATCTAGATTTTTTTAAAAAATTCACAATAACCAATGAATTAATGAAAAAATTAGAATTGAAATTATAAAATACTTTAAATTGCATTAAGGAATGAAAATGAAAATATAACATGCTAAAACTTACAGAATGAAATAAAAGCAGGCTTAGAGGCAAAATCAAAGTTGTAAACAACTATACATAAAAGAGAAAGAAGGAAGGAGCGAAGAAAGGAAGGAAGGAAGGGAGGGAGGGAGGAGGGAAGAAGGAAGGAAGATTGGTCTCAAATTAACAACCTAACATTTCATCTTAATACATGTGAGAAAGAAAAGCAAACTAAACCTAAAGCAAAAAGACAGAAGAGAATAATAAAGACTAGAGTAGAAATCAATAAAATACAAAATAAAAATACGACAGATAAAATTAACCAGTCCAAAAATTGGTTTTTTGAAAAAAAATCAACGAATTTTAACAAATTTATGATACAAAGAAAAAAAGACTGAAATGAGTAAAATCAACACTGGAGAGGAGAAATAATGAATTTACAGAAAAAAAGGATTATAAGGAAATACTATAAAAATTGTATACCAGAAACAGATATCTTAGATAAAATGGACAAATTTCTTAAAAGAAAGAAGCTATCAAAACTGACTGGAGAAGAAAATCTCAATAAACTTATAACAAGTATAAGATTTAATTAGTAAGAAAACATTCCCATATAGAAAAGCCCAAGTCCAACTGGTTACACCAGTGAATTCTATCAAATGTTTTAAAAAGAGCAAATGTTTAAAAACAGCAGCAACCCTTCACAAAATCTTTCAAAACACTGAAGAGTAGAGAACACTTCCTAATTCATTCTATGATGTCAGTATTCACAGATACCAAACCAGTGGAACACACCACAAGAAAAGAAAAAAAAAAAAAAAACTACAGAAAATTATCCTTTATACACATAATTGCAAAATGGCAAAATTCTATCAAACAGATTCTAGTAACACATGAAAAGCATTATATATCTTCACGGTATGGGATGTATCTTGAGAATGTGAAGCTGGTTTAATATCTGAACATCATTAAATGTAATAGACCATATTAATAGAAATAAGTAACAAAATCCAAATAATTATTTCAATTTATGTAGAAAGGGAACTTGACAAAATCCAAAAACCTTTCGTGATAAATATTAAGCAAACTAAAAGTGAAATGGCACTTTTAAAAACCAATAAAGGTAATATCTGAAACATCATAGCTAATATCGTATTTAATGTTGGAACCTTGAAAGTACTTCCCCTAAGATCAGGAGCAAGACAAGCATGTCCACTCTAGCAATTCCATTGAACATTGTGCTAGAAGTTCTAATCAGGGCAATTAAGCAAGAAAAAAAATAAAAGAAAATATAGATAGGAAAAGAGGAAGTAAAACCATTGATATATTTAGATGACACTATCTTATATGTACAAAATCCTGAAGAATCCACAAATAATTGAATTTCATAGACAATTTCAGCAAGATTGCAGTATACAAGATCAATATATGAAAATATGTTGTATTTTTATGTACTACCAATGAACAATCTCAAAATGAAATGCAGAAAATTATTCATGTATAATAACATAAAACAGTAACAAATAATTAGGAATAATTTAACAAAGAAGTATGAGACTTAGGCACTGAAAACAACAAAGTATTGCTAAAATAAATTACAATGAGATCTCAACTGAAAAACATTCTTTATTCATTGGATTTGTAATATTAATAGGATAGCTCTACGTGCCAGATTGAACTACAGATTTATGTAATTCCTGCCAAAATTCCAGCCTCTTTTTGTCAAAAAATTGACAATCCCAAATTTTATCCAAATATGTATTCCAAAATTTATTTCAAAAGTTATCAAAAATCATATGGAAATGAACGTTAAAGAGGATAGTTGAAATCTATGTAAAAAGAAAGATAAATCTGGGGGGCCCCCACTTCCTAATTTCAACACTTCCTATAATAAAGTTATGATAAAGAAAAATATGTAATACTGGAATACAAGTAGATATATAGATCAATGAAATAGAACTGAAAGTACAGATATAAACTCAGACATCTATGGTAAATTGATTTTCAGCAGGAATGACAAGACCAGTTAATGAGATAAGAAGAATCTTTTCACCTAATGATGTTGGCACAACTAGATAGATTCATGAAAGTAAAAGGCTTTGGAGCTCTACTTCATACCATTTACAAAAATTAACTCTAAATGGATCAAAAATCTAAATGTAAAAGCTACAAAAATCTAAATGTAAAAACTACAAAACTTTTAGTTGAAGTCACAGGCTTAACTCTTTCTCTCTTTCTTAATCTTGGATTGGGAATTTGTTTTGTAGATACACAGCTAAAGCACAAGCAACAGAAGAAAAATGAGAAATTAGAGTTTGTCATAATTAAAATATTTTGTGTACCATAGGTCACTATTCAAAAGTAAAACACAATGAAAGAAAGATTTTCAAAACATGAACTTGATAAGGGATTATAATCAAGAATATATAAAGAGTTCTTACAACTCAAAAATTTGAAAAACAACAAGCTGAATTAAAAAGTAAGCAAAATACCTGATTAGATATTTTCCCAAATAAGTATATATGAAAGCAATAAACAAATTAAAATATGCTCGATATCCTTAGCCATTAGTGAAGAGCTAACTCAAACCACAATGATATATCCTTTCATATCTCTAGGATAGTTATCATCAAAATTATGGACAACTGTTGAAAAGAATGTGCTGAACCTGGAAACTTTATCAATTGTTGGTGAGATTGTAAAATGTAGCTACTTTAGAAAATAACCTGAGAGTCCCACAAAATAATTGTAGGGTTTCCATATGACCCAACAATTTATATCCTAGATATACATCTACTCAATTAAAATTATTTTTACACAAAAATGAGTACATGACTATTTATAGAAGCATCGTTTATAATAGTCAAACACAGAAGCCACCTGTATTAGTCAGTTCTCATAGTGCTATAAGAAATACACAAGACAGGGTAATTTATAAAATAAAGAGGCTTAATTGACTCACATTTCCACATGGCTGTGGAGGCCTCAGGAAGCTTACAATCA
This sequence comes from Hylobates moloch, assembly GCF_009828535.3. NCBI lineage: Eukaryota > Metazoa > Chordata > Mammalia > Primates > Hylobatidae > Hylobates > Hylobates moloch. The sequence continues at coordinate 124,437,837 of NW_026652279.1, forward strand.
AGGTGGAAGGTGAAGGAGAAGCAAGCACCTTCTTTACAAGACCGCTGGAGAGAGAAGTATGAAGGAGGAACTTCCAAACACTTATAAAACCATCATATCTGATAAGAACTCACCCACTATCATGAGAACAGCATAAAGGAAACCAACCCCATGATCCAATTACCTCCCTCCCTGGACCCATGGAGATTATAGGTCCCTCCCTCAACATGTAGGGATTACAATTTGACAAGTGATTTGGGTGGGGACACACAGCCAAACTGTATGATTCTGACCCTGGCTCCTCCCAAATCTTATGTCCTCACATTTCAAAACCAATCATGCCTTCCCAGCAGTCTCTCAAAGTCTTAACTCATTTCAGCATAACTCAAAAGTCCACAGTCCAAAGTCTCATCTGAGACAAGGCAAGTCTCTTCTGCCTATAACCCTGTAAAATCAAAAGCAAGTAAGTTATGTCCTAGATACAACTGGGGCACAGACATTGGGTAAATGCTGACATTCCAAATGGGAGAAATTGGCCAAAACGAAAGGGCTGTGGGCCCCATGCAAGTCCAAAATCCAGCAGGGCAGTCTCTAAATCTTAAAGCTCCAAAATGATCTCCGTTGACTTCATGTCTCACATCCACATCACTCTGATACAAGAGGTGGGCTCCCATGGTCTTGGGAAGCTCCACCCTAATGGCTTTGCATGGTACAGCCCCCTTCCTTGCTGCTTTTATGGGCTGGCATTGACTGTCTGCAGCTTTTCCAGGTTTATGGTACAGTCTGTCAGTGGTTCTACCATTCTGGGGTCTGGAGGATGGTGGCCCTCTTCTCACAGCTCCACTAGGCAGTGCTCCAGTGGTGACTCTGTGTGGGGACTCCAACCCCACATTTCCCTTCTTCACTGGCCTAGCAGAGGCTTTCCATGAGGTCTCTGCCCCTGCAGCAGACTTCTGCCTGGACATCCAGGCATTTCCATACATCCCCTGAAATATAGACAGAGGTTCTTAAACCTCAAATCTTGACCTCTGTGCACCCACAGGCCCAAAACCAAATGGAAGCCATCAAGGCTTGAGGCTTGCACCCTCTGCAGCCATTGTCTGAGCTATACTTTGGCCTCTTTTGGTGCCAGCTGGAGCTGGAGCAGCTGGGACACAGGGTACCTAGTCCTGAGGCTGCACAAAGCATTGAGGCCCTGGACCCAGCCTAGAAAATCATTTTTCCCTTTTAGACCTCTGGGTCTTTGATAAGAAGGTCTGCCATGAAGTTATCTGACATGCTCTGGAGACATTTTCCCCATTGTCTTGGCAATTAACATTTGACTCCTCATTACTTAGCAAACTTCTGCAGCTGGCTTGAATTCCCCCCAGAAAATAAATTTTTCTTTTCTACCATATCATCAGCGTGTAAATTTTCCAAACTTTTATGGTTTCCTTCTCTTTCAAACATAAATTCCAGTATCAGATCATTTCTCTCAGGTTAAAAGTTTCACAGATCTCTAGGGCAGGGGCAAAATGCTACCAGTCTCTTTGCTAAAGCATAGCAAGAGTGATCTTCGCCCCGGTTCCCAACAAGTTCCTCATCTTCACCTGAGACCACTTAAGCCTGAACTTCATTGTCCACATCATTATCAGTATTTTGGTCAAAACTATTCAACATGTCTCTAGGAAGTTCAAACTTCCCCACATTTTCCTATCTTCTTCTGAGCCCTCCAAACTGTTCCAACCTCTGCCTGTTACTCAGTTCCAAAGTTATTTCCACATTTTCAGGTTATCTTTATAGCAGTACCCTACTCTCTGTGGTACCAATTATTGCATTAGTCCATTCTCACACTGCTATAAAGAAATACCGAAAACTTAACTAATTTATAAAGAAAAGAAGTTTAATTGACTCACAGTTCCACATGGCTGGGGAGGCCTCAGGAAATTTACAACCATGGCAGAAGATAAAGGGGAAGCAGGCACCTGCTTCACAAGGTGGCAGAAGAGAAGTGTGATGGAGGAACGTCCAAACACATAAAACTATCAGATCTCATGAGAACTCACTCACTATCAGGAGAACAGCATGGAAGAAACTGCCCTCATGATCCAATTATCTGCATCCCTGGACACGTTGGGATTACGGGTTCCTCCCTTGACACTTGGGAATTACAATTCAAGATGAGATTTGCATGGGGACACAGAGCCAAACCATATCACCGTCTAAATATGTATCAATCAGTGAAAGTATGAAGCAAATATGGTACATCCATATAATGGAATATTACTGAGTCATGAACAGATTGAAGTACAGGAACATGATGCAACACTGATGAAACTGGAAAGCATTATGCTAAGCGAAAGAAAAAGGGAAGAGAAAAGAAGTGACTGCTAATGGCTGCAGGCTTTCCTTTTGGAGTAATAAAAGTATACTGGATTTAGATAGTGGTGATGGTCACACAACTTGTGAATATACTAAGAAACATTGAATTCTACATTTTAAAAATGTGAATTTAGTGTTATGTAATTTATGTTATATAATTTACATCTGAGTTTAACAAAAACTAGTGGTGCAAACTGCAAACTAATTTTTTGTGCAGTATTCATAGTCATAAAGATATGAGGCCTGAAGGTATTTGCTTTATGTAATTTAGCCAAGTGTAAGATGAAAATTTGTGTGATACTGGAGTTCATAACTGCATTATTGAATTATTATAGGTATATATGTGTGTGTGCATATATTTTTTATATATAATATATACATATATGTGTGTTTTATATATAAATGTATATAATATGTATATATTTTTATATATCTTATATCACAGTTAAACTAAATTAATACCTGTTGAAACACACCATGTTCTCTATAGAAAAATATTACTGTACAATGACTATTATAGGAAAGTATCTATCTATCTAGTAGACAGAATGATGCCCCCGCCCCACTCCAAAGATATTTGTGATCTAAGCCTTGGAACTCGTGAGTATGTTAGGCTACATGGAAAAGGGGAATTAAGATTGTATTGAATTAGATTGCTAATTCATTGACCTTAAAATAGGGAGATAGACCAGGTTATCCAGGTGGGCCCAATGAAATCACAAGAGTCTATATAAATAGAGAGACAGTGTCAGAGTGACGTGATGTTAAGAAAAACTCGACCTTCCATTGTTGGCTGAGAAGATGTAAGGGGGCCAAAACCCAAGAAATACAGGTGGACTCTAAAAGTTGGAAAAGGTGAGAAATTGAATCACCTTCCAAAGCTTCCAGAAAGGAATACCACTCTGCCAACCCAGTGATTATAGCTCAATGAAACCTATTTTGAACTTCTAACCAAGAGAATTGTAAAATAATAAATCATGGTATTTTAAGCCACTAAGGTTGTAGTAATTTGTATAGCAGCAATAGGAAATAAATACATATTTGAATATTATTTATGGTGTGTATGATTTAATAATATGTGTGTTAGTATTGTAACAATTCAGTTATGGGACAATTATCCTCACTTAATTAATGAAGAGATGTAGATGTAAACTTTAAAAATAATACAGCCATACTTTAAATTAAGATTGTTTGAATCCAATTCCAGGATTTCAAACAACACATTAAAATTCTTATATTATTTATTCATACATTGGTTATTTTCTTTATTTTAATACTAAGTTATTTAATGTTTCATATTTTAAAATGTTATTTCAAATTATGCCATTAAAATTATCTAATATCTTTCAAAAGAAATAATTTCTAAATTTAAAGATGTAGCTTTCAAGCAACTAATACTCACCTGAAATTATACTAACTTAGTATTATTTATCCAGGAACTATTTTTTTAATAGTTCATGTGTAACATGACATGATTATCACAATTGTTTGATTTTGGCTGATATAGTGTAATTGATATGTACTGAAACAAAATTATGTTTTCTTGATTCTGTAGTAAAAATAATCTCCAGATCATATTTTCATTACCTCAATGAAATTTTCAAAAATTGATAGGATTTTGTCCATAAAATTTTGAGAATGTCAAAGAAAACACATAAGAAAAATAAAAATATACAGAAGCATTTTAATAAAAGACTGTTTTAATATGATTGTATTTTACATAATAAACATTATGTTAAATCCAAAGTATGCTATAATTGAGAATTGGCAATGTTTATTCTGCTTCATCATCAATTTAAGAACATATAGATATACCCACTTTAGGCATTATTATAAAATTATATATCATGTTCTTCATAGAAAAAGTTTCACATATATAATGCTGATTTTGTTGTCAGATGTACAAAGCACTTGGGTACAATCCAGGTGACTAATAAGCTAAAATTTTTAAAGAGTCCTACTTATTTTAACAGAGATCAACATTAACATATTTGCAGATTTTGGGGGGGACATTACATTTGTTTAGATAGCAGTAGACTACTCAGGGTTGAGTTCAAAATGAAAGCTTAACAAATGAGACTATTTTTGGGAAACTGAACGCTGGGTCCTAAGTTGGAAAGAAAGTGACTGATTTAACTAATTGTTTCAAGTAAGGTGCATTTCCAGTGATGGATCTATCTCAAGCACTTAATAATACCTACCAGTTAAACTATGCTTTATTGATTGAGTGATTGATTCATTTTTGTTATCATTCTCACCAGATTCCATGTTATATTTATAATAAAAAAACTATTTTTACCTTCTGCAAAAACTATGAGTTTAAAAACAAGAAATTAGAATGTAATTATTCTGGGCCAAGCCAATCCTTTGAAGAAAAATAAACAAATATACTAATGTTAAGTATTAAGTTGTAAACCACTGAATTAAGACACTTCCTTGCTAATCTAATGCACTATTGAACCCCCTTGAAAGATAATCAGAAACGATTTATATACCATATCCATTTTAGCCTTTTTGTCATCTTTGCACACTTTGAATTTTTAAATTTTTGCAGAATATTTTAAGATAACAAAACATTTGTAAATAGAGTAGAAGAGTGAAGAACTATATTAAAAACAAACTTTATATGTATAATCACTATGCTAGTATGATTTTTCATGGATTTTATTAAAGCATTCATGGTTATAACACTCTTTGTTTAAATCTACTTTAGCCTTGTGCAATTATGTTTCAGAGTTTTGTACTGCTCAGTCTGTACTGTCTGATAAATGCCCAGATAAAATTTTTTATGTCATAAGTAATAAATATTACTCAATTGATCCCATCCATGATCTTTATGGTTTTATTATATTTTTTATAACCTTATACAATTTGATCAGTTAAATACTACACCTGATGTACCTATGCCAGTACGTATTCTTAGTTGTAGTCAAAACAAACAGAAAACAAAGATATATCTGTAAACACACAATCACACAAACTCACACTCACACATATTTGCATCTGAGTTTCTTAATATATAATGTATGTATTAAAATAAACTCCTTGTAAGGGTACACTAAGTATTAGGCCAGGCGTGGTGGCTCACACCTGTAATCCTAAGTCTTTTAAAGGCTGAGGTGGGTGGATCACTTGAGGTCAGGAGTTCAAGAGCAGCCTGGACAACATGGTGAAACCCCATCTCTACCAAAAAATACAAAAATTAGCCAGGCGTGGTAGCACACACCTGTAGTCCCAGCTACTTGGAAGGCTGAGGTGGGAGAATTGCTTGAACCCAGGAGGCGGAGGTTGCAGTTACCTGAGATCGCACCACTGCACTCCAGACTGGGCAACAGAATGAGACCATGTCTCGAAAAAAAAAAAAAAAGAGTATATTAAATATCAGTAGGAACACATATATTAGGCATATAGAATCATTGATTAATGCATAGGAGATAATACATTCTAAATAAGTGTAACAACATTTATTAAGATTGCTTTTATTGCTGTTATTTACATATGAAGAGAAAATGATAAACTCATCCAGGTTTGCATTTCTTGAGTAGACTTACTTAGTGTTTGATAATTTGAATTTCTTTTAATGGAACTATCTTCACCCTGTACATTGTTTTCTACTCCAACAGAAAAAGAGGTGTTCAAATTAAAAATAAGATTTGACATATCTATACTGAAGCAATTGTCACTCATGAAAAATAAATGACTAATTATATGGACCAGCTTAGTAGATAAAACTGGGTAAGTAAAAGTAAATAAAAACATGGGCTCAGTTCAGATAGAGCTGGATTCACAATATGACACCACAGGTTACAACAATATTACTTTGTGCCTATTTGTATTTCACGATTCTAATTATTCTCTTTCGTAACATAAAGATAATAAGAAAACCCACTGCACATAATTATGATAAGAATTTAATGAGAAAATACATGTAAAGTTCATATTACAAAGCTCATAATTTAATTAAGAACAAGTACATATTAGCTGTAATAAGTGTTATAATCATTTCTATTTTATCCATGGCCACTATTTTAAACGCTGACCTATTATATTCTGTATATATAGTAATAATTTTTTTATCCTATTATACAAAAGTTTTACACTCTTTTTCAATTTTAAATATTGTCATATTGCCAAGTTGACAAAACTGACAAGATCACAATAAAGAAATTCCAAATGTATGATCTATCACACTAAAAAGAAACCTCAGTTTTAGATCCTGGATAGAATCTCACCAAAATTATTGAATTTAAAAATTCACAGCTTGGAGACTAGTATACATCATAGAACAGTTCTTAAAAGTTAAATTCAGGATACATAAACATTTTGTAAATGTGTTTCTGGAATTTAGAGCAATTAGCAACTTCACTGCAATCTCTGTGACTTTTACACGATATCGCTGATGCACTAAGTAAATGGTGACTTCTAATGAGAGCATTCTTGTGAGGTAAAGAAAAAAATGTTTGTTGGCTCAATTAATAATGGTTCCCTCTAAACTACAGAACATAAACACAAATATTGTAGTAATAGCAATATTGATTCCTTTTCTTCAGGTCTCATTTTACCACTTGAATTTACTTTTAATCCCACTTTTATTCATATTTTTAATTTTAGTCATGAAGACATTGCAATAAAAACATAGGAATATTTCAATCAATAGCTTGAGGTATGAAGAGTTTCTATAGATGAAAATATGCACAAATATGAAAATGTGTTTGAGTCAATCAACAACAAATTGGAGAGTACCAATTAATGAGAAAGACCAGGTGAAGCTGGTCTCTCCTAAAACACACACACACACACACACACACACACACACAATATATTTTAAATGACAGTAGTTAAACCCAAAGAATAAAAATAGGAGATCCTACAATTCTATAATAAGAATTCTAACAGGTGTGAAGAGAGGAAGTATTCTGTGCATCCATCATTCATTCATTCATATCCCCATTTGTTTATCAATTCATTTACCATCCAACAATATTTATGTACCTCCAGAAACTTCTTTCATATTTAGAGATAAGAGTGATAAATTTGAGAAAAATAAATAAGTCTATTCTTTAAAAGTTCATACTGGGTCTACAATGTGGGGAGTGATTTGAGAGTAAATCCACAACACAATATAAAACAAAATACATAATATGGTAGTAAGTGATAAGTAAGAGTGACCTTGTGAATATCAAATAGGGAGTGTTCCAGGAAAAAAGCAAAAGTAAACGTTAAAACCCTAAGGCAAGAATGTGTTTGCAGTCTCTGTGGAACAAGTCAAAGGTGATAGAGGGTGAGATGTAGGGAAGTTGTTAGAAGAGGCAACCAAACATTAATAGTAGAAATAAAGGAATATGGACAATATATTTTTAAAGTCATCTATCTGAAGAAATATCCTAGTGCAGAAGTCAAATGAGTTAATGATAACAAATAAAACCGATGAAAATAAATTTGTAAGTAGATACATGTTGGTCCTTTAAAAAATCAAGAATGAAGAAGAAACTCTACAGTTCAGTAGACAGAAATGAAGAAATAGTGAGGTTGACGTTAAGCTGTTTTGCAACGCCAAATGTCAGAAGGGCTCATTATCTGCTTTATATTAAAAAAAGATTGTGCCCTCTGTGACAAAATCTGTCAGGCTGTCTTTCACATGGGAGATGAGAGAAGGACATTCACTGACTGCAAGGAGTCAGAAAGTGGGCAGTTCTCATAATCTCTTTAGGAAAAATAGGAGAGATAACAAGGTATTAATTGGCAGCAATGGAGAAAATATCTGTAAAATAAACAGAGTACCAAATACTTTAGTAACAATCACGGAACTCTAAATAAAGTAGTGCTAACATGATTATGAAACAATACAATGTTGAAAACTGTTAAAATATGAAGTATTATAAAATTGCAATAAAATCTGGGGAAAATACCCTTTTATTTTGTGAAAATTAATAAATGATAAATGTTGGAAAAGAGTAAATACATATGGAAGAGTTGGGGAAATGATATTAGTGCACAACAACAGTAATAACAGGAATTGAATACTTTATGGCAAGGTCTGCTTTAAGAGCATTTTATTTAGGGACATATTTAAACCTCTCACGCCTGTAACATATTTTCTAGTATTACCTACAATCAAAATTATATTTTTAAGCAAAACTGACTTGTAAGGAAGGCAAATGATTTTCAAAGGAGTGAAAGAAAAAAAAAAAAAAACTCTCAGTTTCAGAGCAGTCCATTTATTCACCTGAATAGCAATGGTTTTTCATAAACAAAAGTTGTCCTGGGCATAGTCAGAGAGGAAAGGCAATTTGAAGGCTGAGGGGGAGATGGAAAGATGGGAAGGAATGAAAAACAAAGGTCTAGAATTCCAGTGAGTGGGTGAAGCTCTGGAGAGAGTAAGGTGATCAGGGAGTAATTAGTATAATCAATATCAGGGTGTCCAAAATGTACTTTCAGTGTTAAGGACAACACATATGCATTTCAACTTTGACTGTGACAGGCAGTAGAGTGCAACTTTTCATGTCATAATCATCCAAAAAATTACAGTTCTTTTGTACATAGCAGGCCTCAATTCCTGACGTCTTTGGAATCTGTGTGTAAACATGATAGAGGAATAGTTGATAAGAGCAGTGAAGTGAATTCACAGGCAGCAGAAACTTTGGACCAGAAATGACTGACACCTTGGCTGGAGCACTGGACTTTCAGCAATATAGAAAGTGAAGGCTTAGGTCAAATATATTTGGATATTAAACTGATAGAGAAAAAAGCATCATGTTGTAGATAACTAATATTATAAGTGTAATATTTAAAATTATTTCCAATTGTAGATAACTAATATTATAAGTGTAATATTTAAAATTATTTCCAAACAATCATGAAGATGATCACCATGGCACTATTTATAATAGGAAACTTTTCTAAATATAACTTTTATTCCTAAATAAGAGATTAGTTAGATAAGTTAAGCAATATATATGTTAAAATACACACATAAAATACATATATATGTACATATCATCCATTCACTTTACATTACAGAACATTATGATAATGCTAAGATTTTTTCAGGACAGGTTAAGGAAAAAAAATAAAGATAAGTGCTAGAAGCTATAGCGTGATACTGACCACCTCTTCTGAATCTATGTGATTTAGGTGTTTCTTTTGTTTGTTTTTTAACTTTCACTTTAGGTTCAGGAGGATGTGTGCAGGTTTGTTTTATAGATAAATTGCATGTCACAAGGTTTGATATACAGATTATTTCATCAGCCAGGTGATATGGTTTGGATTTGTGTCCCCACCAAATCTCATGTTCATTTTTTTTTTTTTTTTTTGACAGTCTCACTCTGTTGCCCTGGCTGGAGTGCAGTGGCACAATCTTGGCTCACTGAAGCCTCCGCCTCCCAGGTTCAAGCAATTCTCCCGCCTCAGCTTGCTGAGTAGCTGGGGACACAGGCGTGCGCCACCACGACACGGTTTCACTGTGTTGCCCAGGTTGGTCTCAAACTCCTGACCTCAAGTGATCCACCCGCCTCGGCCTCCCAAAGGGCTGGGATTACAGACATGAGCCAACTGTGCCTGGCCTCATGTTCAATTTTAATCCCCAGTATTGGAAGTGGGGCCTGGTGAGAGGCGTTTGGATCATGGGAGTGGATCCTTTACGAATGGTTTAGCACCATCTCTTTGTTGCTGTTCTCCTGATAACGTTCTCACAAGATGTGGTTGTTTAAAAATATGTAGCACCTCCCCCACTCTCTCTTCTGCCGGCTCCAGCCACATAATTCATGTCCACTTCACCATTGCCTTCCATCATGATTGTAAATTTCCTGAAGCCTCTCTAGAAGCAGAAGTCACCATGTTTCCTGTACAACCTGAAGAACTATGAGCCAATTAAACCTCTTTTCTTCATAAATTACCCAGTCTTGGGTATTTCTTTACAGTAGCACGGGAATGGACAATACACCAGGTAATAAGTATAGTACCCTATAGGTAGTTTTTCGACACTCACCTTCCTCCCACCCTCCACCCTCCACCCTCATGTAGGCTCCCATGTCTGTTGTTCCTTCGTGTCCGTGTGTACTTAATGTTTAGCTCTCACTTATAACTGAGAATGTGTGGTATTTGATTTTTCTCTTCTTGCCTTAGTTCCCTTAGAATAATGGCCTCCAGCTCCATCCATGTTGGTGCAAAGGACATGATCCCTTTCTTTTCATGACTGCATAGTATTCCATGATGTATATGGACCACATTTTCTTTATCCAGTCTACTGTTGATGGGCATTTAGATGATTCCAGGTCTTTGCTACTGTGAATAGTGCTGCAGCAAACATATGCAGGCATGTGTCTTTACAGTAGAATGATTTATATTCCTCTGGTTATATACCCAGTAATGGAATTGCTGGGACTAATGGTCATTCTGTTTTAAGTCATTTGAGAAAATACCAAACTGCTTTTCACAATGGCTGAACTAATTTACATTCCCACAAGCAGTACAGTATAAACATTCCCTTTTCTCTGCAACCTTGCCAGAATTTGTTATATTTTTGAGTTTTTAATAGTATCCATGTTGACTGCTGTGAAATTGTATCTCATTGTGGTTTTTACTTTCATTTAATAATTACAGATATTGAGCAATTTTTCATATGCATCTTGGCTGCAGGTATGTTTTCTTTTGAGAAGTATCTGTTCGTGTTCTTTGCCCAATGTGGTTGTTTGTTTTTGCTTATTAGTTTGTTTAAATCCCTTACAGTTTCTGGATATTAGATCTTTGTCAGATGCAAACTTTGAAAATACTTTCTCCCATACTATAGGTTATCTGTTTATCTTGTTGATAGTTTCTTTTGCGGTGAAGAAGCTCTTTAGTTTAATTAGGTCCTATTTGTCAATTTTGGTTTTTGTCGCAATTACTTTTGGTGTCTTCATCATAAAATCTTTGCTAGGGCTTATGTCCAGAGTGGTATTTCCTAGGTTATCTTCTAAGATTGTTATAAGTTTAGGTCCTACATTAAGTCTTTAATCCATCTTGAGCTGTTTTTTATATATGGGGTACACAAAACTGGAACTGGAACTGGAAGGGGTCTAGTTTGAATCTTGGTTTAGGTGTGTTTCTATCGAGTTTAATATTAGGAATTCAATTATTCACAATGTCTGGTACTCCTTGCCTTGTGGATACATAAGAAAGTGTATTTCTCAGCCCCTTTTCAGTTACGTGGGCTGCATGAAAATTTTTGGCCAATTGGTTAAGATTATAAACAACTTTCAGGCAAAATGTCTAATTTCATATGTGAGACTTTCTAGGTCTTTATTTTTCTCCTGGAATAATCGTGTAAAATTCCCCTTAACAAGAGGATAGACCTATAGGCCTGTATGCTTGAAATGCATTCAAATGTTGCTTGAAGTTACGAACAACTTTGCATGGTTAAAAATAAAGCTTTCTTATAATAAGTAATTGCTATGTCGATTTTTGTTGTTTTCGTTTTGGTTTGGTTTGAATTTAAACTTAAGCATAACCTTAGCTATTCAGAATAATAAATAGTGGGCACCAACAACAGTTTGCATGTCCTTCTAAAAACTGTAGAAATTAACAAAAAAATTTATGATATTTACACCTTTAAGATCAATTAAAGATAAAACATATTATATTCCTCCTAGATTCACTTGTTCTTTATTTACATTATTTCTCTTTTTCTTTCCCCAACATGAGCACCTATTATTTAGTGGTTGTTATGTAGGCTTAAAGAGATTATTATCACAATATTTCCTATCCAAATTGCTTTAATTTTAATACTTAGGTGATTATCTTTTTCCATTGCATTATTTCATTTAGACACAAACTTACCAAAGAGTAACAAAACTGGTTTTATTATAAAATAGAATAAAATTGATCCAAAGTAAAATAAAATTTCTACATACTTTGAAGAAATCAGTATCATTCCCTTTGGAAACATCCCCAAATTTCTATGAACAATTTCTCTATAAATTTTGTGTGTTTTGGCTTATCCAGACACAAATAGAAGTAAACAAATAAGAAAAGGATTATTTCTTAAAGTTTCAGCATTATGCATATCTATTTAGATCCAAGGACTAAATTAAAATAAAAAATTTAAAAAACTCTTGGTGATGCAAAGGTACATAGTGGATTACAATAAATCATTTTATAATGCTTACTAATCTTTCATAAATCCTATTTATCTATATTCTTTGATATTGTCTCCAGAATGTTAAAATGCATCTCTTTTTGTAAATTCTGGAATATGTTTAACAGTACCTACAGCATTTTTTATTGAATCTAATTATTCCAAAAAAAATTTTTAATAGTAAAACAGCTTGTTTCTCAGTATTTAGACAACAGGCCTTTTGACAGCAAATTATTATAATTATTATTGGAAAATATTAGACAACTTGACGTGTAGATTTTACTTTCAAACTACTCTTAAACTGACTCAGGCTTGGAGTAGTTCCCATCATTTGACTCACAATGTTATTATTATGCTTCCATTTAACCAAATAATTTCCTTGATACCATCTTATTTTTGTTTTATGTCTCTCTAGCTGCTATTTTCTCTTTTAGTTTTTTAGTTCCTTCTCCTTTAATTCCTTTGAAACAATTTTGGAGCTGAAACATTTCATCTCGGTTTTCTAAGCATTTTCTAGATCACTTTCAAGCTTTTAATTTGTATTATTATGCTAATTATTCATTGATTGAAATCCAGTCTAGAAATCTTTTCTGAGCCCAGACACTCATATAATACTGCCTATTTGAAATCTGAACTTAATCAAATTTAGGTATTGTAAATGCAACATTTTCAAAATTGTGCTTGTGTCCTTCCCATTAACCTTCCTCCTCACTTCATCTCTTTCATTTAGCCCACCTACTGCTCAAGCTAGAACTCTTCAAGTCACTTTAATATCATCTTGTCATGCATTCCATATCCTAGCTAATAAATTGTGATAACTGTATTTCCAAACATATCTTGAGCCTGGATACATCTTTTCTATACCACCATTATCATCACCTCAGTCCAAGTCAGCATCTCCTACTAGAGAAGAGGTTAATGCAACAACTTCCTAGCTTGTCTTCTTGCTTCAACCTGGATTTTCTATTTTCTCCACATGGCAACTGAAAGTATCTCTCTAAACTTTCAAATACCAAATATGCACTTACTGATTACAGTTCTGAGTTATTTCTTCTTTATCTTTGCCCTGCTTAAATATTACATTAAAAAAAGTCATCCTACTCCCCTCATACGAAAATGTCCTTTCCTTTATAATACCTCACCTACACTATCCTTGTTTATTACTATATGTGTATGTATTTGTTGCTTTACTCAGTTTCCCTTCCATAAAGCAGAACTCATATGTATTTTATTCACTTAAAAACCCAGTTCAATGTGTGTTGTGTCCAAATTATATATTTTTAATGAATGATAAAACATATTTTCTTCTGCAGGTCACATCATGTTCTTATAGCATTCATTCATTCTATACATTTTATTTGACTGAACTTCATAATTTATTTTCAAATAATTAGTTGATTGATGTCAGTACTTGACTCTTAACTATGTGCATTCTCTATCATCTTAATTATTTTTATTCAATATGGTTTAGCTTCACTTCCTACTTTATATCTTTCTGATATTGCTCTCTTTTCTTTGTGTTTGTACCCTATCATGTACTAACTCAACATTGCTATATTTTCAAAATCATCTGAACACTGATTTTGAGCATTTATATACTTTGAATGAGTGATAAAACATTATTTCTTCTTCTGCAGGTTGCATCATGTTCCTGTAGCATTCATTCATCATGCACATTTTATTTGACTGAACTCCATAATTTATTTTCAAATAATTAGTTGATTGATGTCAGTACTTGACTTTTATCTATGTGCATTCTCTATCATCTTAATTCTTTATTTTTATTCAATATGCTTTAACTTCATATCCTATTTTATATCTTTCTGACATTGCTCTCTGTACCCTATTATGTACTAATTCAACATTGCTATATTTTCAAAATCATCTGAACACTGATTTTGAGCATTCATTAATTTTTTACCATGTAATGAGCCTACTCCAATTCCCACAATTATCTAAAGATGCTAAATTAAGTCCTAGAAGTATACTGGTTATAATTTCAGTGAGTTCATGACATTGTAGCCTCAATTACCCTCCCAATAGGGGTTTGTGACCAAGACTAACTTATGTTAACTCCTCAAAATTTATTTATTTCAAATACTTCATTATGATGTCCAGTTTAATAAGCTATCTAGATAGTAAATTGTGACAAGACCTCCCATAAACCTTTAATTTGAGTTGTTGTGTAATCACAGTGAAAAGTTAAAGTGGTCAACATTAAACACTAGACTGCAATAATTAGTTCCCAAGAATAATTTGCAATAGCTACTTTGCATTGTTTATCCCAGTATCTTAATATCTGAAAAAACAAATCAAAGCACACAAGAATGATTATTGTCACATTTTTGCAAAGTTTGAAAACAAGAAAAAATAAACAGCATTTGGGTGATAAAACTATATGTAGATTTTGTATGTTTGTGTGTGTGTGTGTGTGTGTGTGTGTGTGTGTGCCTGTGAAGAAATAACTAATACACAGTTTTCATTTATGGCTAATTAAGATGAAGCACAAGGATGAAAACACGGCCATTCATGGAAAAATGATGATTAGATACTATAAAACAAAGATTAGGTATAGTCAACTTCTTTAATTTAGATAACTAAATAAGAGGGGGAGAAGAATAACAACTGTGATGGAACATCATGCTACCTTTTTTTAGAAACCAGGAAGATAGGATTCTTTTCAGATGGAAAAATGTGGATTTATAAAAATTAGTTGGATTTATGTGTCGAAATTATATTCTCCCATAAGTACTCTTTCATTTGCTTTTGTGTGCATTTTAATACTGAGTTCTTGATTTTAAAATACTCATATTTACCAACACACTCTTTAGTACCTTTTAAATATATAAAGATTTAGGCAGGGCCCTGTGGCTCACAGTTGTAATCCCAGCACTTTGGGAGGCTGAGGTGGGCGGATCCCTTGAGCTCAGAAGTTTAAGACAAGTAGGGCAACCTGACAAAACCACGCCTCTATAAAACAATAAAAACAAACAAACAAAAATTAGCCAGGCATGGTGGCACATGCCTGTAGTCCCAGCTACTCAGGGCCTGAGGCAGGGGGATCCCTTGAGCCTGGGAGGCTGAGATTGCAGTGAGCCGAGATCACACCACTGCGCTCTAGCCTGGGCAACAAACTGACACCCTGTCTCATAAAACAAACAAAAAATATATAATAAATATATATATTTATGGATTTGATATATATATATGTATATTATGGATTTGATCTATACAGGTATGAAATTGATTTTCTAAAAGATATAAACATCTGCTTTTGTCATTTATGATTTTAATCCATATTGATTTCAGGCACAAACTAGGCAAGTATACTTCTCATGAGGTAGGGAACCAAAATTATCTTTTAAATTTTTTGAAGTTAGCGTATCTTATTACTTCATTGAACTGACATGCCAGCTTTTTAAAATATCAAAGTTACATATATACATGGTCATTTTTGAACTCTTGATCTTGTTCTGTTATTCAGTTTTTCTATTCCTGTTGAAATAACATATTATCTAATTTATTGCTGCTTTATATCTTCGTATTGGGCAAAGCAAATATTCTTCATTAGCACAATAAAGCTCTGCCAAAAAATCGTAACACAGCATTAAAAAACAAATGGAATTGGAGTTGCATTGAACTGACCAATCAATATGTTGAGAAATTACATATTTCTCAAATGTCATGTTTGTATGTCTTTAATATCTCTACATTTAGTCTTATAATTTCCTGTGTATGAGTATTCCACATATTTTTAAAAAAAATTTACTAGGTACTATATGGCACCTTTTGCATTGTAATATTAATTTTAAATTATGTTTACCAATTGTTTTCTGTGTCCTTAGAAACATTCTTTGCTATTTGCCTAGATTTTTGCGTAGTAATCCATTTCCAGCACTTTAAAGTTTTATCATTTATAATTTTTATAGATGATTGGCTTTTCTCTGTAATCACTTATTTTCTCCTAATAATGGCCATTTTAGTACCCCCTATAATCTCATGTAATTTAATTATTATATGTGTCTGATTGTCATAGTGAGGACTTTCAGCACAATAATAATTAGACGTGGTGATGGCAGGCATCTCTGTTTTATTACTGCTCAAAAGAGAGTATTTGTCATCATTCCCCACTTAGAATAATATTTGCTGCTGGTTTTAATTCATGACCTTTATCAGGATGAAGAATTACCCTTTTATTCTTCATTTATTAAGAGTTATATCCATGAACAAGTGCTGATTTTATAAAATATTTTTTCTGCATACTTTTTTCCTTATTTTCTTCTAATGCAGTGAATAACATAAATTTTTCAGTAATAGTAAATTTTCCTTGTTTACTAAACTAACGTCAAAATTTTCATGAAAATTTTTGTCTTTAGTACACTTTTGAATTAGTTTTCTGTTATTTGACTTAGAATTCTTCGTCTATATAAATTAGAGAAATGGGTCTGCGATTTTCATTCTCTGTTTTTGTTGGGTTTCGTAGCACAGATAATGCTAGGATCATATAGGCAATTTTGAAATAATCCTTCATTTTATATTCCCCAAATGATGTTCAATGGGATTATAATGTTGTGCTTTAACTCTAGAATGTTTGGCAGAATTCACCAGCAAAGCAATCTAAGATTAGTATTTCTTCATGATGGGTGTCAACAATGGCTTAAATTAATTTAATAATTACTTCAAACTTTGCTATAGAAAAAAAGTCTTTTAAAACATTTGGTCCTTGAAATCTATTCTTTCCTGGAATTTTTTCTATTACAGTATGTTCTAGAATCTGTTTCCATAAAGATGTAGATAGTATTTCCCTATTCTCTTTTTAGTGTCTTCCTTACTTTCTGTTGTTTTTCCTATTCATTTATCAGAATTGTGTGCCCCCCCACTTTATCCCTACAAATAATATCTATTATGTTAAATACTTCAAATAATCACTTTATCATTTGTTTTTTCTCTATTATTTAACATTTTTTTAAGTATTTCAGTTATTTCTGTATTTTTTCTAATATTTTACATTTTATGAATTGTTATGTTGCTCTGTCTCTAACTTTTCAGTTGTATGTTTAAATCATGTTCATGATTTGATTATTACATATTGGATGCATGTATCAAAATATTTCATGTACCCCCAAAATATGTATAAATATTACATATCAATATAAACATAGAAATTAAAATTTAAAAAATAACAACAAAATAAGTGCAGTGACAAACTTCCCTCAAAATCCTGTTTTTGCTGAATCCCAGAAGTTTTATATTCCTTGTTTTTATCTTTATTTGTTTTTAAATCTTTCTAAAAGTTCTATTATAATTTATTGTTGATTCATAGGTATATAAAATCATATTATTTAATTTCTAAGTAAAGTGGTATTATTTTAATGCTTTTAACTCCATTTAAATTGCATTTTGATCAGAGCATGCATGATATATTCACTAAAATGTTTATTTTTAAAAAATTTACTAAGAATTGAGCTAGGGCATAATATTGTGATCAAGTTTTATAGTGTCCAATTTGCGCTAGGGAAATACGTGTATTCTCTAATAGCTGCATGAAAAATTCTGTAGCAAGTTCTCCGTGTTTCATTTTATTTACTGTGTTGTTCAATATTTTATATCTCAGCAGTTTTTGTCTGCTTGATTTTTGATAATCAAGGAAGGGTTTTAAAAGTCTCTCCTTATAATGCTTAGTTTCTCCCTACTATCTATTATTTATCTATATATTTGGAGTATTTTTATTATATTCTTATATTCAGAATTATATTTTTTGTGGAATTTTTCTATTTTGTAAATACTTTCTCCTCCATGACTTTTTGATAATACACTCCATTCAGAATTTTACCTTCAAAAGTTAGGAAGTTGTTCTGTGAAATATTTGGTAGTCAGAATTGAAATACACCAACCTTTGAGTAAGTAATTACTAATATTAAAAATTAATTGTAGATTGGTTTCTGTTGCTAGACAGATGGAGTAGTTGTGTCTTTCCTTATTATTCTATGATTTTCAACTAAAAACTTTGGTTATTATATATAAAATAAGCATAAAAAATCCCTTAAAGCTGGAAAGAAGAAGGCACCCTGGCAAAGGACATCATGATACCAGTAATGACATGGTGATAAGTTTACTGAGTTTTGCCTACTCAGCTTGAAGATAATGAAGACCTTTGTAATGATCCACTTTCATTTAATAAATAGTAAACGTAAAAAAAAAAGTTTACTGAGCTGTTTTTTTTGGGTTTTTTGTTTGTTTGTTTGTTTTTTGTCTGCATATATTCCTGATTTGGAGCTAGAGAAGCTGGCAAACTGGGAACATCAATGAGCATAGAAAAACAAAATAGCCCAACAAACCCCACACTCTCCAGCCCAAAGACCTGTAAAGGGACAGTTTAGTAAGATAGAAAAGTTTTAAACAATAACCACTCTCATTCAGTCAAATGCCACTATATATGTATACACATACATATATATATATATATATACACACATACACATACATATGTATGTGTATATATATATGCACACATATATATACACACACATACATATGTATGTGTATATATATATGCACACATATATATACACACACATACATATGTATGTGTGTGTATATATATCTATACACACATATATATATATATTCCCATCCCTACTAATGACAGATAAGGTTGAATAGAAAACTCAGTCTTAGACCATTGCAAGGCTACAACAAGATTCTCAGACAACACTATTGGGTTGCTGTCAGAGAAAGCCAGCTGGGAAGCCAAAACTTTCATTTCTGTCTCCAGTAATGAATCCCATCCACAACTAGAAGAGGAGACAATATGGGAAAATTGGACTTCCATCCACATATGGCTATAATGGGGCACCTTCTCCACCCATACTGGAATGATATAAGAGAAGGGTAGTAGAAAGTCAAGACTTGCATTATCACTCCATAATAATAAAGTCAACCACAACAGAGTGTCAGTAGACATGATACAGCAAGCAGACACTCCCATGTCCACCTAACAGTAACAAGGAACCAATCTCACCTTGGGTACCTATGGAGGCTGAGTGAGAGAACTTAAGTGTATCTGTTTGTTATTATTGCTGTAACAAATTACTACAAACTTAATGGGTTAAATAATATAAATTTATTAGCTACAGCTCTGGATATCAGAATTCTGAAGTGAGCATTGCTGGGCTAAAATCGCGAGGTGATTAGGACTGAATTCTTTCTAGAGTATCTGGAGAAGAATCTGTTCCCTAGTCTTTTCCAGTTTCTGGAGCACACATACATTTCTTGGTTTATGGCACCTTCATTTATCTTCAAAGTCAGCAATTATAAGGACCCCTGTAGTTATGTTGGGCCAACCTAAGAAAATCTCTACATCTCAAGTTCTATTAGCAACCTTAAATTTATCTGCAACCTTAATGCATCCCTTGCCATGTAACATATAATTTATGTTGCCCATGCATTAGAATATTAACATTCTAGGAGAGGGAGCATTATTGTGCCCACTACACAATCAATAATGA
Source organism: Hylobates moloch (assembly GCF_009828535.3). Lineage (NCBI taxonomy): Eukaryota > Metazoa > Chordata > Mammalia > Primates > Hylobatidae > Hylobates > Hylobates moloch. Next base: position 124,457,799 of record NW_026652279.1, read on the forward strand.
AGAAAAAATATTATTTCCCTACTGGAATGGTGTCAAAGAACACCAATCAAAAGGTTTAAATAAAATCCAGTGTTTCATAACATAACCTGAAAATGAGCTTTTAACTGAAAATTACTTGATATAAAAGAGCTGTAAAGATATCTAAAAGAATGAAAGAAAGCAATCTATACATACCAACATCATGACAATTGAAAAAAATTTAAATATTTTAAATCAGTATGAAAATGCCTGATAAACAACTAAAAACACTCTTGAAATGAATGTCTGAGAAAGTGTTATGAGAGAAATAGGAAGTCTCATCAAATAGACAACATAAGGAAGAACCTACAAAAAATATTTGAAATAAAATGTTTAAAATAAAGTAAACTAAAAGGTCAGTGGATGAGCTTGTGAGCATATAGAAGGGCAATGGAAATAATCAATAAACTAGAAAATATAAGAGCAGAAATTGCCCACTCTGAGCAAGAGAGAGAGAGAAAATTGACTTAAAAGAGACAAACATGAATCTCAGGCACCTGTAGAACCACAACAGAAAATCTGACATTCATGTCCCTGGAGTCCCAGGAAAGAAATGGGAAATCGTGTGGCTAGAAAAGTCCTGAAAGAAATAATGGCTAAAAACATCACAAATTGGCAAGAAATGTTAGCCTACAGATTTAAGAAGCTGAGCAAATCTCAAAACAGAATAAATTCAAATAAGTGTATTCTAAGAAACCTCATAGCTACACTTAAGAAAACAAAAGACAAAATACACTAAAAAGCAAAGAGAAATATGTATATTATCTACATAAGAAAAACTGAATGACTTCAGAAACCATAGAAATTTGAAGAAAATAATACAATATTCAGGTGCTGAAAGAAAAGAACTGTCAGCACTGAATTCTACATCCAATGAAAATATTTTTCAGGAATGAAGGCGTATGGCATTGGTAAGCAGCCAAGTTGAAGGCAGCACCATATGCATCACAGGTAAAGGTAAATATGGTGGCTGTAGCTGAGTCGTATACAATATACATTTAGGAAATCAAGTTGAAAAAGTTTAATGATATCATTACAAATGGAAGAAAGAGTTGCTGAAGATAAATTCTGGATTTCTGAAAGGAGCACCTGGGTTGATGGGAAAGCTTTTATTAACACAGGGAAGACCTAGGAAATAACAAGTACTTGGAAAAATACCAAGAATTTTAAGTTTTGTGCAACCTCTCCAATCTTACAAAAACCTGTTTCTTAACTTTAATGGAACTACAAAACTTATTATTTCTTAAAATAAGTTTGTTTCTTTCCTAGTTATTGAATTAGTAATAGATAAAGGAAATTATTGAATTAATAACAGATAAAAGAAATAGTTACATTTGTTATCAGTTATTAAGTCATATTCATTGCATTTTTACCAGTAAAATAGACACTCTTTTGCTATTAAATTCAGTCAGTATTGACAATTGCATAAGGTCATATTATAATACCAAAACCAAGAAATAGAATATTTCCATTAATCCAGAAAACACACCTATACTCCTTTGCTTTCAATGTCCTTTATGACTACCCCAGTCCATAGGAACCACAGATTTGTATTCCTATCTTTTTCCCTTTCTCAAAATGTAACAAATATGTTGATTTTGCATCTAGCTTTTTAAACTACTATTGTGCTTGGAGATTCATATATATTGCATAATCCAGTAGTTTGTGTTTACTATTGAATGGATTTTATGGATATATAACCATAGGCTTATCCATTTATTGGTTGAGTAATAGTTAGATTGTTTCTAATTTGGGGTCATTAAAAATAAAGCTGCTATAAAAATTTACTTACAGGTTTTTGTGTGACTACAGATGTTCATTTTTCTTTAGTAAATACCTAAGAGTAGGATCCATGGATTCATGGACTACATGTTGTGCATTTCTATAGTTATTTTGATTTAATTATGTATTTAATTTTTGAAATATATTCAGTCACTTATTTGTTACCAAGGGTCTACTTTTTTAAGACTGTATTTTGATTTATTATTTGTCTGGCTCAAAAAATAAATACTTATTAATATGTGCAAATGAGTAATTCTTTCCAAATTCTTGAGCTTCTAACCATCTTTTATTGATGTTATAATGTGTGGATGACATTTGATTTGGAATACAATTTTTCCTCTGGTGAAATCTCTGAGGATCTCAGTCAATATTTGCCAGTTCTGAAGGGAAATCTACAAACTACATACTCATCTCTTCCTATTTGTAGATAAATGTTAGAACTCCTTGATACACACCTGTGGTTTTGTTATGGCTGGTGTTTTAAATAATTATGTTTGTTGTATTTTCTATGTAGTACATGATAAATTATTTTCATTCCTCACTCAGGATTCTTGCTTTTTTACTTTTGTTTTCTGAATTGTAATATTAAATCATGTTTCATCTCCATTAAAAAATCCTTATTGCAAGAATTTCAAATAGTTGAATCTCAGCTCCTTATGCACTTTTATATGGTCTTCATACATTAATAGCCTCCGTTTGGATTAATAATTTTTTTTGTTTTGTACATTTGGTTTTAAGTTGTTCTGTACTGCTATTTACATACTTACAGTATGTTCCTAATCTGCTTGTGCTCTTTATTGCTGGAGTTAGAATTGTGGTTGTGTCACATTAGGAAATTAAGATAATCATATTAGGTTTACATTTTTTCATATAAATGTTTGGGTACAGATTGTATTTGATAAGAAAATTTTTAAAACAAATTTTAATTTCTAAGTTTGAAGGCTGCTATAGTATTTCTTACTTCCTTAAGTGCCTTGCAAAATAGAAATGGCACAGTACAGCTGTGGAAATTACAATAATACATTGAACTCGGACAGGAATTGTTGCATTTTAATGTTCCATATTGATTGGCTTGGTGCTGTACTTGCAATAGTAAGTGAGTACTCACTCATCTCACTGTTTAAGTGTGTGGTTCCTCTCCCTCTCTGCCATGCTGTCTCTTGCTTCCGCTTTTGCCATGTGCTCCTGCTCCATCGCCTTGAATAAAAGCTTTTATTATTATGATTATTATACTTTAAGTTTTAGGGTACATGTGCACAATGTGCAGGTTTGTTACATATGTATACATGGTATACATGTGCCATGTTGGTGTACTGCACCCATTAACTCGTCATTTAGCATTAGGTATATCTCCTAATGCTATCCCTCCCCTCTCCCCCGACTGCACAACAGGCCCCAGTGTGTGATGTTCCCCTTCCTGTGTCCATATGTTCTCATTGTTCAATTCCCACCTATGAATGAGAACATGCGTTGTTTGGTTTTTTTGTCCTTGCGATAGTTTGCTGAGAATGATGATTTCCAGTTTCATCCATGGCCCTACAAAGGACGTGAACTCATCATTTTTAATGGCTGCATAGTATTCCATGGTGTATATGTGCCACATTTTCTTAATCCAGTCTATCGTTGTTGGACATTTGGGTTGGTTCCAAGTCTTTGCTATTGTGAATAGTGCCACAATAAACATACATGTGCATGTGTCTTTAGAGCAGCATGATTTATAGTCCTTTGGGTATATACCCAATAATGGGATGGCTGGGTCAAATAGTATTTCTAGTTCTAGATCCCTGAGGAATGGCCACACTGACTTCCACAATGGTTGAACTAGTTTACAGTCCCACCAACAGTGTAAAAGTGTTCCTATTTCTCCACATCCTCTCCAGCACCTGTTGTTTCCTGACTTTTTAATGATGGCCATTCTAACTGGTGTGAGATGGTATCTCATTGTGGTTTTGATTTGCATTTCTCTGATGGCCGGTGATGATGAGTATATTTTCATGTGTTTTTTGGCTGCATAAATGTCTTCTTTTGAGAAGTGTCTGTTCATGTCCTTTGACCACTTTTTGATGGGGTTGTTTATTTTTTTCTTGTAAATTTGTTTGAGTTCATCGTAGATTCTGGATATTAGCCCTTTGTCAGATGAGTAGGTTGTGAAAATTTTCTCCCATTTTGTAGGTTGCCTGTTCACTCTGATGGTAGTTTCTTTTGCTGTGCAGAAGCTCTTGCAGAAGCTCTTTAATTAGATCCCATTTGTCAATTTTGGCTTTTGTTGCCATTGCTTTTGGTGTTTTAGACATGAAGTCCTTGACCCTGCCTATGTCCTGAATGGTATTGCCTAGGTTTTCTTCTAGGGTTTTTATGGTTTTAGGTCTAACATGTAACTCTTTAATCCATCTTGAATTAATTTTTGTATAAGGTGTAAGGAAGGGATCCAGTTTCAGCTTTCTACATATGGCTAGCCAGTTTTCCCAGCACCATTTATTAAATAGGGAATCCTTTCCCCATTGCTTATTTTTGTCAGGTTTGTCAAAGATCAGATAGTTGTAGATATGCAGCATTATTTCTGAGGGCTCTGTTCTGTTCCATTGATCTATATCTCTGTTTTGGTACCAGTACCATGCTGTTTTGGTTACTGTAGCCTTGTATATAGTTTGAAGTCAGGTAGCGTAATGCCTCCAGCTTTGTTCTTTTGGCTTAGGATTGACTTGGTGATGTGGGCTCTTTTTTGGTTCCATATGAGCCTTAAAGTAGTTTTTTCCAATTCTGTGAAGAAAGTCATTGGTAGCTTGATGGGGATGGCATTGAATCTACAAATTACCTTGGGCAGTATGGCCATTTTCACGATATTGATTCTTCCAACCCATGAGCATGGAATGTTCTTCCATTTGTTTGTATCCTCTTTTATTTCATTGAGCAGTGGTTTGTAGTTCTTGTAGAGGTCCTTCACGTCCCTTGTAAGTTGGATTCCTAGGTATTTTATTCTCTTCGAAGCAATTATGAATGGGAGTTCACTCATGATTTGGCTCTCTGTTTGTATGTTATTGGTGTATAAGAATGCTTGTGATTTTTGTACATTGATTTTGTATCCTGAGACTTTGCAGAAGTTGCTTATCAGCTTAAGGAGATTTTGGGCTGAGACAATGGGGTTTTCTAGATATACAATCATGTCATCTGCAAACAGGGACAATTTGACTTCCTCTTTTCCTAATTGAATACCCTTTATTTCCTTCTCCTGCCTAATTGCCCTGGCCAGAACTTCCAACACTATGTTGAACAGGAGTGGTGATAGAGGGCATCCCTGTCTTGTGCCAGTTTTCAAAGGGAATGCTTCCAGTTTTTGCCCATTCAGTATGATGTTGGCTGTGAATTTGTCATAAATAGCAGAGACACAACCAAAAAAGAGAATTTTAGACCAATATCCTTGATGAACATTGATGCAAAAATCCTCAGTAAAATACTGGCAAACCGAATCCAGCAGCACATCAAAAAGCTTATCCACCATGATCAAGTGGGCTTCATCCCTGGGATGCAAGGCTGGTTCAACATATGAAAATCAATGAATGTAATCCAGCATATAAACAGAACCAAAGACAAAAAACACATGATTATATCAATAGAATCAGAAAAGGCCTTTGACAAAATTCAACAACCATTCATGCTAAAAACTCTCAATAAATTAGGTATTGATCGGACATACCTCAAAAAAAGAATAAAACCTTCTTGAGGCCTACCGAGAAGCCAAACAGATGTCAGTACCACGCTTCTACAACCTGCAGAACCAAGATCCAATTACGTATCTTTTCTTTATAAATTACTCAGTCACAGGTATTTTCTTATAGCATACTGCAATGACTTAATACAAGGATATCGTCCGTGAAAATTTCCTCAACCTCACCAGAGGTGTTGACATGCAAAGTAGAAAATTCAAAGAATCCCTAAGAGATACTATACAATAGCATCATCCCCAAGACACATACACATCAGATTCCCCAAAGTCAATTTTAAAGAAAAAAATCTTAAAGGCAGCTAGAGAGAAAGGGCAGGTTCCATTTGTACATGGAACCCCATCAGTCTGTAGACCTTCAGCAGAAACCTTACAACCCAGATGAGATTTGGGGGCCTATATTTAACATCTTTAAAGAAAATAATTTCTAACCAAAAAAAATCATTTTCAGCCAAACTAAGCTTCATAAGCAAAGGAGAAACAAAGCCTTTGCAAATAAGCAAATGCTAAGGAAATTCGTTACCACCAGCTTTGCCTTATAAGAAATCCCTAAGGGGGTGCTAAACATGAAAATGAAAGACTGATACCCTCCATCACAAAAACACACTAAAGTAGAGAGCCCACTGACACTACAAAGCAACTGTACAATGAAGTCTATATAACAATCCCCTCACAACACTATGACAGGATCAAACCCTCACAAACCAATATTTACCTTGAATGTTAACTGGCTAAATGCATCACTTAAATGGCAGAGAGTGTCAAGTTGGATAAAGATGCAATGCCCAACCATATGCTGTCCACAGGTGATCCAGCTCACATGCAATGACACTCATAATCTCAAAGAAGGATAGAGAAAGGTTTATGAACCAAATGGAAAATAAAAAAGAGTAAGGGCTGCTATTCTTATTTCAGAACTAAAAGGCTTTAAACCAACAATTATAAAAAGGACAAAAAAGACCATTACATAATGATAAAGGATTCAATTCAACAAAAAGACTTCACTATCCTAAATATATATGCACTCAAAATTGGGGCACCCAGATTCATAAAACACATTCTTAGAGAGCAACAAAGAGACTTAGATAACCACACAGTAATAATTAGAGATTTCAACATCCCATTGGCAGTGTTAGAGAGATCACTGAGGCAGAAAACTAAAAAAGATATTCTGAACCTAAACTCAACACTTGACCAAATGGACTTAAAAGATATCTACAGAACATTCCGCCCAACAACAGAATATACATTCTTATCTGCACATGGCACATACTTTAAGTTTAACCACACACGTGACCATAAAGCAATTCTCAACAAATTCAAAATACATAAATCTTACTAACCACGCTGTTGGACCACCACACAATAATATGAGAAATCAATACCAAAAAGATCACTCAAAACCATATTATTACCTGGAAACTAAACAATCTGTTCCTGACTGATGTACCCTTAATTTCATTCTTTACCCAAATTAAGGGGAATAAAACAGCAGAGAAAGGGACCCTCATTCATTAAAGAATAAAATTAAGGCAGAAATCACAAAGGTTTCTGAGACAAATGAAAACAAAGGTACAACATACCAGAATCTCTGCAACACAGTTAATGAAGTGTTAAGAGAAAAGTTCATGGCACTAAATGCCTACATAAAGAAGTAAAAAGATCTCATATTAACAACCTAATATTACACCTAGGGAAACTAGAAAAACAAGAACAAATTAACCCCAAACTTGCAGAAGAAATAACAAAAATCAGGGCTTAAAGAATGACATTGAGATGTGAAAATCCATACAAAAGATCAGTGGGCCAAAAACTTGCTTCTTCAAAAGAATAAACAAGATTGATACAACACTAGCTAGATTAATAAAATAGTTAAAGATCAAAATAACCACAATCAGAAATGACAAAGGGAACATTACCACCAACCTCACAGAAATACAAAACACCGTCAGAGACTATTATGAAAATCTCTATGCACACAAAACTAGAAAACTTAGAAGTAATTCGTAAATTCCTGGAAAAATACAACCTCCCAGGACTGAACAAGGAAAAAATTTAAATCCTGAACAGAACAATAACAAATTACAGAATTGAATCAATAATTTAAAAACCTACCAACCAGAAAAATCCCTGAACTAGACACATTTACAGCTGAATTTTAGCAGATGTACAAGAAAGAGTTGGTATCAATCCTATAAAGCTATTTCAAAAAATTGAGGAAGAAGGACTCCTCCCTAATTCAGTTTGTGACACAAGCATCATTCTGATATCAAACTGGCAGAGGCACAGAGAAAAAAAAATCAGGCCAATATTTCTGATGAACATAGATGCACAAATCCTAAACCAAATACTGTCAGATAATATCCAGCAGCACATCCAAAAGGTAATTCATCATGATCAAGTTTGCCTTATTTCTGTTATGAAAAGTTGGTTCAACATATACAAGTCAATAAATGCTGATTGAGCATAGAAACCGTGCTAAATACAAAACCATATGATCACTTCAGTAGATGCAAAAATGATTTTGATGATATTTAATATCTCTTCATGTTAAAACCCTCAACAATACAGGAATCAAAGGAACATACCTCAAAATAATAACAGTCATTTATGACAATCCACAGCCAATAGTAAACTGAATGGGCAAAAGCTGAAAACATTACCCTTGAGAACCGGAACAGTAAAAGGATGCCCACTCACACCACTCCTATTCAACATAACACTGGAAGTCCTAGACAAAGCAATCAGGCAAGAGAAAGAAATAAAAGCCATTCAAATAAGAAAATAAGTCAAACTATCTCCTTTTTCAGACAATATAAATCTACACTTAGAAAACCTTGTAAGTTTACTTATAACCTACACCTAGAAAGTCTCTGCCCAAAGGCTCCTAGAACAGATAAACAACTTCAGTAAGTTTTCAGGATACAAAATCAATGTACAAAAATCAGTAGCATTTCTGCATACCAATAATGTTCAACCTGAGAGCCAAATCAAGAAACCAATCCCATTCACAAGAGCCACAAGAAGAAAAAAATATCTAGGAATACAGCTAACCAGGATGATGAAATATCTCTACAATGAGAATTACAAAACGCTACCCAAATAAATAAAAAATGATTACAGAAACAAATGGAAAATCATTCCATGTTCATGAGTAGAAAGAATCAATATTGTTAAAATGACCATACTGCCCAAAGCATTTTACAGATTCAGTGCTATTCCTGTAAAACTACCAAATCATTTTTACAGAATTAGAAAAAAAAAACTATTCTAAAATTCATATGGAACAAAAGTGTGAAATCCGTGTTGAAATCCTAGCACCACTCCCACCCCTAGTAATCTCTCTGCCTTTTAAGTCCAAGCCATTGCCTAGAGATAAACACCGTTCTGATTTATCTCAATTGTGCAAAGTTGTCTGTTCTTCAATTTTACATAAATGGAATCTTAAGTAATGTACTCTTTGATATTGGGCTTCTGTTTCTGAATACAGTGTCTGTGAGATATATTCATATTAGGGTATAACAGTAGATAGCTTATTTTTATTACTGCACTGTATTCCATTGCATAAGTATATAACAACTTATCCATTTCAATATTCAGTGCCTGTTTAAGACTTCTGTAAATTTCCCGTCGGATTATACACATTTACACTGGTTAATTTCAATAAGATTTTTGCATATATTCTGAATATGTTTTGGTTAAATACATATATCATTAATGTATTACTCTGGACGGTGGCTTGCTTTTTGTCTTTCCAAGTCATTTTTGTGGATTAGCAGAATTTCTTCATTATAACAAAGTTAAATTTGTCAATCGATATTTTTAAAGTTAAATTTTTGCATGCTGTTTAGGAAAATTTTGCCTCATATGAAGTCAAACTCCAATTTTTCTTATAGAAGCTTTATTTATTTACATATTTGTTTACTTACTTATATTTATCTTTCACAATTAGGTCTATAGTCCATCTCGGATTTATTTTTGCATCTAGTGTGAAGTAGGGGTCAATGCCCACTTTTTCACATAGATATGCAAATACTCCAACACCAATTATTGAAGAGATTATCTTTTTTATTTATTTACATTGGCATCTTTTTCTTAAATCAAGTGGCAATTCAAGACATGTCAGTCTATTTCTGGACTTCTTATTGCTTTTCCACTGATCCATTTGTTTATATTGCATCAATGCACACTGTCTTAGCTAAGATTTTTCTTCATTTCTTATATTCGATAGTGTACCTGTTTCTCTTCAAGATTGTTTAGGTTGTTTCAATGGGGAAGGAAAGGCTACAATTCTCTCTTCTTTCATACCGACGTCTGGGGCAGTGTTGATTCTAATTAGAATATTTTGTAAACATTTATAATTTATGATAAAATTTGCTACGTGAAATGTGTGAAAGGTTAGTAGTCCCTTGAATATTGAACTCGGAACTGTTTTACAGGATATACCTAGTCTGTCTAGATTATTTATTACATTATTTGTTACAAATTATTAAATACATTGTAATTTGTGGAGTAATAGAATGAAGCAATGACACAGTATTTTTATATAAAATATAAACTATGCAATTATTTGTTAACTCCTTCTGCACTCAATATTTGTTTCTCCATGCCAAAAATATATCCAATGTGGAAATGGGAGCCAGAGAGCTGCTTCTGATAAATTAACAACCTCTCAATGTGGTTCATGTGATTGCTTCTTTCTTACATGCTTTGCAAATCATTGTTGAATCTTGGTGCTGAATAAGATTGAGATTTTGTGTCAGTCTAATTTACATATTGAACTTTATTAAACTGCTGAATAAGGATAGTCTTTCAGATGCACACTATACTATAACGTAATGTCTAAGAGATGTATTAAAAAATAGAAAGGAACAATAGGCACAATAAGAATTTGATTTTGGTCATTGTCAACTACTGCAAAATTTGAAGTGGCTAAAGCTTTGGGACATGTCATAGGTTACATGGCCTATTAATAAAATTATATAAGATAAATTCAAAATAGGGAGACTAATAAATTGGTAGATGAGGACATCCAAATTCTGAAAAAAAGAAGCACTATTTCTTTTTCTGGATATCATTTCTAATATAGATTAAAATGAAACTTGTAATGAAGAAAATTAAGATACTGACAAAGGCAGTATATTGATATATTTGGTTTCTGAGAACCTACTGATGATTACATGGCTACCAGATCAGATAACATATATAAGTAGATATGACCTATGAAGAAGTAATGATAGTATCCAGAGGGTATTCTGTGAAGAAGATGGAGCATGTGATAAAGAAGTACCAACAGAAGTTGTATGAACCTCTCCTAGCATAGATTTTTCAAATAAATTATTGGGAAAAAAATACTGATGCTAGAAACTGCTAAATACTGACAAACACAGGAAATTATCTGCAGTCATGCCCAATGGCTACAAAGTTTATGGATATAAATTTCCCAATTATATGGTAGCTAATTAGCCATGGTGAACAAAGAAGGACATGAGTTTACCTCTCATATAAAGCTATAGAAGATGAAAAGATTGAGCAAGTGGTCAGAATGTGCTCAGTCAACCCCTCATAAAATGAGCCATAGAAGGACTATGAAGGATATATCTGTTGACATTGCTTTTGGGCTCAGGATTGGTAAACAAAACTTTTTGTTAACATCAAACATTGGTTCTGTATAATGTTCTAATGTTCTTCCAATGAGGGATAGAAAGAAAAATTATTTTTTAAAAGCCCTGAAAAAAGTTACGGACAATCTGGGGCTATGTTTGTGGTCCTGAAATTGTAGCTTGACTATGAGTTGAAAAATGAGACTTGAAAAAATATTCTGTGGTTGAAATCACTTACCAGATTTTTCAGTTGATGTGCATGTATATAAAAAAGAAGGTTTTGGCCCTTTTATTCTCAAATTAGGTGTTGGCCAAATATTTCCTTCACTCAGTTTTGATAAAGCATGCTAAATGGGAATCTTTGGAACTATTCAATCCCTCTTCTGTAGAGCTATAGAGAAACGTAAATAATATAGAATTCCAGGAAAGCCATAACAGATTGCTTTCTATAACAGAAAGGGTTAACTCAGAGAAGTCCAAGCTGACACATTAGACACTTCACTTCTAAAATTATGAGAATAATTGAAAGATGGATAATGATATTCACTAATTCAATTTTAAATATTCCCATATGCAAATATATAAAACAGATGGTTTAATGGACTGACTGTAGACTATTAGGATTTTGACAAGGTAGTTCTCCTGATATCTCAATGGTACAAGATATAATTAAAATATTTAAAAGAAGTAGAAAATATCAAAGGTGATGGTATGTTGTAATACATTTACAAACACTTTCTTTTCTCTACATATATTGGAGACCAGTCAAGGTAAGCACACCTGATTTAGGCGAAATGGCCTTCAGAACGTACAAAGGATATTTAAATTGACCAGAAAACTATTAAAATACAGGAGAGCAACACTAATCCATTAAGAGTGAGCATTCTCATTAGGAGTAATTTGGTGCACAACATTAATGATATAATCATTGCCTGTTCAGAAGACAACATATGTGATGGCAAAATAAACACTGTCCTGATAAACAAATAAAACCTTTGGAGTTTTAAAAACTGGACTTGAACAGCAGACATTAAGTCCAAATGTCCTTCCTAGAGACTCCTCATCAAGATGAAAAACACTCGCTGTCTCAAGAAAAAAAAAAAAAAATGCTTTTCCAGAAAATTGGCAACAGTTAGCAGTAGTCCATTTAGAAAGATAATGAAGTGATTTGTTAGTAGAAGAGGCACATTTCTGATTAGATGAAACTTTTTTTGTATCAAACAACAGTGGAAAGAAAATTACGTTAGCCGAGAAAAAAATAACGACTATAGATATGGGATAAAATACTACTTATTGGCTACAGAATTCACCATATATAATTCATCCACGTAAGCAAGAACCACTTGTACCCACAAAGCTATTAAAATTTTTAAATATTTTTATATATAGATATATATCATGAGATATATGATACATATCATGAGGTATATATAATATATATTTATATATATGATAAGGCATGCTAAATGGAAATCTTTGGAATTGTTCAATCCCTCTTCCGCAGAACTGCAGAGAAACATAAATAATATAGAATTCCAGGAAAGCAATAGCAGATTGTTTTTTATAGCAGTAAGGGTTAACTCAGAGAAGTCCAAGCTGACACATCAGGACACCTAACTTCTAAAATTATGAGGAAAGTTGAAGGAGGGATAATGTGTAATGTCTGTGTGTGTATATATAAATGTGTGTGTGTATACATATAAATGTGTGTGTATATACAATGTGTGTGTATATATAATGTGTGTGTGTATATACACACATACACACATATACGTGTGTATACATACATACACACACACATATATATATATATGAACAAATGAGTAGTTGAACAGCAGGGAAGCCCCAGCTAGGGACAGGGTACTTATAAAATCATTATGATGTTAATAAATCTAAATGATGAAAGCTCATCTATGGATAGTGTGGTCTTCATTTGGATAATTTTATAAATTGAGCATTTTAGCTTTAAAATTGTAATTTCTCAGTAAACTTAATTTTTGGGAAAATAAATTATAAAAGTTATGTAATCTCAATCAGAGATAAAGTGTCAATGGTACATAAAGAAGCCTGTAAGCACGTTAAGAAATTATACTATAATAATAACATATGGTGTGCCACAAACAACTAGGAATATGTAATTTATTAAGCAATGGTCTTCAGTAACTAACCCAGGATATGCAAATATATAGCATATGGAAAACAATTATTTCTTTTGAGAAAAAATGGAAAGTGAAACTATAATTTTTAAACAGCTAAACAAACCCATCAAGAATAGTACTGGACAAAGCTAAGAGAATGACCTTGATTTCTGCCTGTGGAGTACAGTGATCAACTCTGCTTTCAGTTCTACATAGATATCCCTGATATTAAAAGTGAACAGCAGCCTTATGCACTATTGAGAACGGTTTAGTTGAGATTTCATCAGTGACCAAAGCCTAGTTATTCAGAGGAATCTCAGTAAAATGAGCCAATGTATTTTCTTTGATAGCTGGAGCAGTGGGTCACGTTTTGTCCTAAGGAAGGGCTGCCACTTTTTCACATAAAATCAAGATACCAGGGGGACCAGATTCCCTGTATTCTTTTCCATTTGGCATTTCCATTTGAAAATGAAGCTGGCTGGGCTCTTCTCACCTTTTTCATAATGAAATCTGATTTGACACCACCTTAACTTAGGAATATGAGGCCCGAGAGTCAAAAGGTATACATAATTTTTATGTTTAGTTTAGACATGAATACAATGTAAAGCTTGTCACTTCTTTTCCAAAAGAGTATATCGGCAGCAGCAGCAGCATCAGGAAAGCAATTAACCCTGAATTCTAAGGAGCGATCCAAGTACATAAATCCCCTTTGCCAAACTTCAGTTGGCAAAATATTCAGTCGCAGGAACTTGTAGTTTAAAGGTGTCATTTGGTAGTTAGGCCGAAAAGGATCTTTCACAGCATGGCCTGTTGGCTTGCTCCCCACTCGAAAAATACTGATATGTGGACTAAGGAGAATGCTCAAGTGAAACATTTAACAATGCAGAGCTATGTTTTTACACCTCCAGTTGATGGCATGCAAACATATTATTCTTCAAGAACACTGAAAAAATGTTAAATGGCATGTAATCTATGTTAAATATTCCCTTGTTTAAACAAAAAGAGAAGTACTAGTATAAAATGACAATAGTAAAAATATTAAAATATCTCATTATTCTATGTCCACTTAATTGTCAACTGTTTTATTGTTAACACATAATATTCAATACATAGTTTTATGTAGTTGTCTTGGGCTATAGTAGATTCTATCATCGTTTTCCACCCATACTTGCAACTTTTCCACTTCCATACTGGAGAAAGAAGGCAAATGCCCCTTTACAATGTTTTAAACTTTTATTTGCTTGAAATTCGAATAATTTACCATGTATTCTGTGCCTTAAATATCTCTTCTTCCCTGGCATGATATCTTAGTCAGTTCAGGCTGCTATACAAAAAAACCCATAAATTGAATGGCTTATAAAAACTAAAGATATATTTCTTGCAGTTTTGGAAGCTGAAAGTCTGGTATCAGGGTGCCAGCATGGTCGGGGACTCACTGGTGAAGGCTCCCTTCTAGGTTGCAAACTGTCAACTTGTTATCTTGTTATCGTAGCCTCACGTGGTAGAAAGAGGGTGAGAAAGCTACTGGGGTTCCTTTAATAAAAGCTCTAATCCCTTTCAAGAGCACTATACTCTCATGACCTAATTATTCCCAAAAGTCTCGTCTTCTAATACCATCACAGTGGGTGTTAGGATTTCAACACGGAAGTTTGGAAGGTTCATAAACATTCAGTCCACTTCACATGCCCAGTATTTTACCTTGCATATAATAGGCTCTCCAAAATGTTTATTGAATTCAATCATCACAAGAGGGATAATAGTAACTTTTATTTATTCACAATATTTGTGTCCTTTAATATTTTTGGCTTTTCTTAACAAGTGTCAACAGCAAAGTATCTCTTTTCATCCATCTAATAAAGACATCAGAAGTAGAAATAATTAGCAAATGGGACTCCCAGTTTTGACATGAAAACTGAGGGGCTGTGTAAAGTTTGCAAGACACTAGTTTCTTTTCATGTTTCTTTACAGCAAAGTGAACCAATTGAGGCAATAACACATTCAATTAATCTCCAGAATAAGGAAATTTTGCACAAAGATAGATTTTATGCAAAATAGATTAGAATCAATAATAACTACCCAATAGTCAAAGCCTGCTCTACCATATCAGTCATGGGGCCACTAAGATTTTAAAAAGGAGCAATTTCACTGGGCTATGGAGATATGCTGCAAAATATTTTAAAACATGTATTTATTTGTGCATTTTAAATACAGAAATGATCATTTCTGAGGTTTGGATCAATAAATGTCTCCTATTCTCTAACTTGCACTACTGTATTGAGTTTGCAAATGATCTTCCACCAGTAGTGTCCCACATGCATTTATGCTTTTGGCAATCTATATAAAAGGAGCCTTGATGGAGTGTATGCTTCTGCACTGCGCATCCCTGAGTGACAGTATGCCTAAGCGGGTTGCCATGAATTTCAAACTGAGGACTGTTGCCACTTAGAAAAGCAAGAAGGGAAGAGGCTGGTTATCAGATACAGGTGGGAAGAGAAGAATGGGTAAGGGTCGAAGAGAAAGTTTATTCCAATTGCTCTATTTACTTTACATTTCTTTAAAGTCATAACCTTGCATGCCAATGAAACCAACTTTATTTCTCTATCTTTCATATATTTAAATTGAAAGTATCTAAAACAGGATGTAAATTTTAAACAAAATTGCTGACTGGGTGTGGTGGCTCACACTTGTAAACCCAGAACTTTGGGAGGCCAATGCAAGAGAATTGCTTGAGGTGAGGAGCTCAAGACCAGCCTGTACAACATAGTGAGATTGTCTGTACAGATTATTTTTTTATACTAGCCTTGCATGGTGGCATGCCTGTAGTCCTAGCTACTCGGGAAGCTGAGGTAGGAGGATCCCTTGAGCACAGGAGTTCAAGGCTATAGTGATCTATGATCACACTATTGCTCTCCAGCCTGGGCAACAGAGAGAGACCCTTTCTCAAAAGAAAAAAATTGTTGGAGCAACATTAACTGCCATTTTGAGTAAATTAAAAATCATATCATCTAGATACTTTACATAATTTATTAAGGTCCTTATTTTTTTTAAGACATGTGCGTCTCACTTTGTCACCCAGGCTTCAGTGCAGTGGCACAATCATAGCTCAGTGCTGCCTTGAACTTCAGGGCTCAAGGGATCCTCCTGTCTCAGCCCCCCAAGGAGCTAGGACTACAGTCACGCCATCACACTGGGCTAATGTTTTTTTAATTTCGTAGAGGTGGAGTCTCACCATTTTGCCCAGGCTAGTCTCTAACTCCTGGGCTCAAGCAATCTTCCACCTTGGCCTTCCAAAGTACTGGCATTACAGGCACGAGCCACCTCACCTGGTCTACATATTTTATTTCTATTCATCACAACCATTTTGTAAGGATAATGAATTGAAGATTAAATAATTAAAATAATTTTACAGTAAGCCGTGGTTCTGGGTATCAAACCTAGTTCTACCTTTTACTAAAGTTCATGCTATTTCAGCTATATGACATTAATTTCCAAACAACCTACATATACTTTATCCAAAATAGGTATATTAGTATAAATATTCTGGATAATATTTTCTTTCATTATATTGCTATGGTATAACAAAATCTATCAAAAGTTATTTATAGGCATGCCTCTTAATACTATTAATTAATCATCTAATAACCACATCTTATTCATTCCTAATTATTTACCTTTTCCTGCCTTATTTCTTTTGTTTGCTTTTTATCAAATATCAAGGCCTATACTCACCCTTAATGGTCCAGCAGCACTGATGTCCTTTTTGTCTTAAAAATGGGGAAGCTTAGTCCAGCTTATAAAGCTGCTTAGCCCAGCCTTGCTGAATATTACATTCAAAATGCTGCATAAACACGGTTGTGGGAAGAAAAAATACCTCATTGTCAAATAAGAAAATTACCCTGATCCTTCATGATTTGTCCATGCTCAATACTTTTTGTCTATACTCACATATATAGCCTTCAGGGCTTTGTTCATTCATAAATTTAACAAGTAAACTTTGAGCAATTCTCCTGTGTCAGATCTGTTCTAGACAGTGATATTTAGCACTTAAAAAAAAGAAAAAGAAAATCCCACCTCAATGAAGCAACCATTCTAGTGGGGAAAAAAGAAGATATACAAGTATAGAATATACAATATATACAGGGTGTATAGAAAAATTAAGTAACGAAGAAAGAAATGGGATAAGATAATGATCATAGCACTCACTACACTATATCAAAATTTTAATTCAAGTGTCTCTTTAGTTTCCAAACTGAAATTTCCTAAAAAGCATCTACTACTATGTCTTTTTTTCTCTCTGATTAACTGTGATTGCATTTCTTCCTTATTACTGTTTTAAGAAATTACCACAAATATAGTGACTTAATTCACCGCTGTTATTGTAGTATGATTCTGAAGATCAGAGTTTCAAATTGATTGGCAGGCCATGTTCCTTCTGCAGGTTTTAGGGTAGAAACTATTTCCTTGTTTTGTCAGCTTCTAGATGCTGATAGCATCCCTTAGTTTTCAATCTCCTCATCCATCTTCAAAGCCAAAAGTGTAGCGTCTTTGACTCTTTTCCTCTCTCTCTCTCTCCCATTCCCCCTCCCTTTCCACTTTCTATCCCTCTCTGTTCTGGCCTTCTTGTCTGTGTTTTATAAAGACCCTTCTGATTACATTGGAACTACCTGGGTAATCTAAGATGCTAGCCAGGTTTCAAATTCCTTTCAAAGTCCTTTCAAAATTAAAAAGCATTTTGCCATGTAAGGTTACATATTCACAGGTTCTGGGTATTAGGACTTGAACATCTTTGAGGTGCAATTGTTTTGCCTACCACAAACTTATAATTTAAGTATCAACAGGACATGTGTTGTGTGTTTATGTGTAGCATATGTAAAATTTACAAATGAGTCTTTTATAAATATTTATATGACACAGTGCAAGAACATAATGTGTGCACACATACAATATAATATGATAAAATATAATATATAAGGTACACATGTGAATGCGTGGGTGACTCCTTTTCAAAAATAGAGAGTAAGCTTTAAGAAGATAGGGATGTTTTGTTTGAAAGAACAAACAAAGAGATACTACATGGGTTCAAAAGGCCTGAATCTAAGCCCTTGAAGTGTGTGACTTAGTCAAACTTTTATCTTCTCTGTAAATGCCTACTTAAAAACTTGTTATGAATCTCAACAAAATAGCATATATAAAAGGCATTTTATGTGCTTAAATATGCTTTCCCTTCCATCCACTGACCTCTATAATTATAGCTACACTAAAAAAGTGACATAGCATGTTAATAACAACATCATTCAGAGGCAAAATTGACATTAGAGTAGTTGAAAGAATATTAGCTGTGGAGACAGAAGAGGAGTTTCTCTGTGGAACCATACAGATCTGTGTATGCATTACAGACCCATCAATTTTACTGTGAGAACCTGAGCAAGCTGTTTCAATATATTGTACCATAGATTTCTTATCTCTCCCTCTCTCTTTCTTTCTCCCTCTCCTCTCTTCCTTCCTTGTTTCCTTCCTCCCTCCCTCTTTCTTACTTTCTTTCTTCCTCTCTCTGTCACTCTCTCCGTCCTTTCCTTCTCTTTCTCTATGCTTTGCTACTTACCTATCTTTACTGGGGAGAATAATAAAGCCTAAAATTTTTGCAATAATTAATTAGTGTAATTCTAGAATTTCTGATGCATTGATGATGATGATTAATGCCAATAGCTAATGCTTACTTTATGCATAATAATTTGAGCATTTTACATATTAGCTTATTTGGTTATCCAAACAACTCTATCAAGTAAGAAGCATTTATTCAATATAAATAAGGGTAACTGAAGCACAAATAAAGGATCTCGGCTAAGATCACACAGTTAATAAGTGATAAGATAGGGTATGAGCATATGAAATCAGACTCCCAAACCTGTGTTCTAACCACCACACTATACATCTTAGATCTCTTTTTCTTTCCCTCTCAACTAACAAGTAATTTGACATTCAACTAGTAGTTCTCATTTGTAAATCTAAAACATTTTTCTGCTTTGCTTAACAAATTCATTGTTAAAATAAAAGTGGGGTAAAAGTAAAGCTAATGAGCCCCACCATGCACTGGGAACCATATATATGTGTGTGTGTGTGTGTGTGTGTGTGTGTGTGTGTGTATTTTTTTTTTTACAAATTAGGAAGTAAAGTTTGGAGGACTGATGACTTATCCAAGTCACACATTTATTAAGAGACATATCTGATTTTAATGTCCAAACCATTTCCACTTAAGTACCTGTCACCCAAGGAAATAAGGCAACACATTCTATAACATGAACTATAAGCATGGCACATTTTTAAAGATATAATGAGGAAAAGTAAACCCAAAGGTCTTAGAAAATGATAAATATCAGTTGTTGGCATTGTGTTCATTGTGATCCATGTAGAAATGAAACTTTGGAGCAGTTTGAACAATGAGGTTGTTTGCATTTCACATATTACACAGCAAGATTCTCCTGAATGACTAAAATATTCTCCGAGATTATTTGTTTATGTCAGGGCTTAGCACACTATACGTCTAAAGGGCCAAATAGTAAATATTTTAGGCTCTGTGTGCTAAATAGTCTCTGTTGCAGCTTTTTAGTTCTATTTTAGTATAAAGGCAAAGGCAGTCATAGACAATACACAAATGAATGTGTTCAGGCTGCATTCCAATAAAACTTCACTTCCCAAGACAGGCAGTGAGCCAGATTTTGCCCACAGTTGGCTGGCTTAGTAACTAGTTAAAATTTCAAATGTGTTCAAAAAGATAATATTACATGTTTAAACAAAAAAATCAAAGAAAAAATGTTCTCTGCCTCTAAAAGAAATATTTATTAAATACAGTTGATAGCTAAATTTTGCATTGCACATATGATGGTTCTAGGAACTCATAGAAGTCATATAAAAATTTTATTTAGGTAAATTTTACAAGCAAAACGTTAAGATTTTTAGGGACACACATCTAATCAGTAATACAGCTGAGGTCTGAACCCAGTCCACCTGTCGCATGATTCCTTTGTTTTCACCATCACACTTCATCCTCTCTTTGTCTAGATCCACTGACTGTTTACTTTTACAGGTAAGATTGGCTAACCTTTAATCTCAGCACCACAGACATTGTTGAGGTTAAACAACTAGATTTCAATCTTGAAACCAGTTCCTCATTTTAATAAAAAATAATTTACCATGTATATTTAAATATTGCTTTCCATATGGGAGAATCACCATAAGTCAATAAAACATCATGGAATACTAATCATTTTATCTGGAACCATATTTGAGATTATTTAAAAAAGTAAAACCAATCTTAATTGATATTATGAAATTGTAGATGTGCCAAACATTTATGACCTTAAATTATTAAGTTTAAATTACTAAGTTCAAGTCTATAAGATTTTGGATGTTGTTCATATTTTGTAGGGCCAATACTGTACAGTGTTCATTAAGTACTGTTCTGTGCAATGGTCTTATCACTGATCAAATTTAACTATAGAATATAATTTAACCTATTTTTAATGATTATTAAAATTTTGCAAATAATTTTTTCATCTTTAAGGAAAAATCGAGTTGTAGCAGTTAGTATTTAAAATAAGGCATGTTAATATTACTAGTTATTAAGGTTAGTAAGAACAATAAAGTGTTATATGTTAATAAAATATTTTGTGTGAAAATAGATGCTTGAAATGTATTGAATTTAGTATGCTTTTTAATATTATAAGCTATATATCAACATATATCATAATATTTTCTTTGCTAGAAACTAGAACAATTCAGCTTATGTAAAATTTTTAATAAGCCATATCCACATTTTTAAGTTGTCTTAAGAAAACTAAATACAAATATTTTAAAATAAAAACATTAACTAAATAAATTAAAAATCTAATTTAATTGGGAGCTCCTTTAAAAGTACAACTATATTGAGTATATATATTGTGAAATAATATTTTAACTCTGATTACAAAATAACAGTAACTATACATAAAATGATATTGAATTATCATTTAATATCAACAAATTCTGTGATATATAATTTAAAAAACATTTGTTTTCTCACATTACCCAGTAGTTTTTAAATATATGTTAATTATACTGTTATGCTAAGATGCTCAACACATTATGCTGGCATGGCTTTGGGGAAAAAAATCCAATAAACTCACTTCAGTCTAAATCACCATCAAGGGAACTGAAGCAAGTGTGTGTCAGTATGTTCAGTATTATAGCCCAGGGGGACATAATACTTGCTATGTTTGGGGGAAAACAGCAGGACTTTTCAGTAGAAAGGAGACAGAAGGAAAACTTGTGATCACAAAACAGAAAAGCATATTGCTGAAAAGACATAAGTGCTAGAGGTTTTCTACAACCTCAAGCTGTGCTTCTCCCAACAAAAATCTCATACTAATTTACACAAGGCAATTTTAGTCGCACAGCTAGAAAGAACTGTGAAAAATGAAATTAGTTGTTCTTTTACTAGAGATGATTCATTGCAAACTTCTGAAATGCTTTTCTTTTTCGAACTCTATTGAAATAGCGGACTTTGGAATTAAAGAAAACGGGGAATAGTCATTTTAATACACTTGGACATAGTCTTACTGCTTTCCATAATAAATGATCTTCACAAAACTTGTATGCCTGGTCAAAAGGAAGATTTAACCAGACTTCTGACTGTTGCCTAGAGCCTATAGCTTTGCCCTAAGTAAAAATGCACCAACCATAGATAACAATTCTCCATTGTTTATTCTGTAAATGGAGTGTAAATAAGAGTAAATATTTCCCTTCAAAATTATCTTATACCTTGGCTTCTTGTATTTGTGTTGTTTCATGGCCCAAAATATATAGATTTGTTGCATTGACATCTAAACAGAAGGGTGTAGCTCTCCTTATCAAAGTGTATGATGATTATAATATCATGAATTTAAATTACAAGGAAAAGTATTTAAATCAATCCAATTGAGGTAATTGTACAATGTAAATGATCTATATATGTACTATTTTCTATAAGTGATTTGTGTTTGGCTTATGGAGGCCTGACGTGGGGTTCCTTGTGAGTCATGAATAATTCCAGCTGGTCTCATACTTTCCCAGGGCCAGAGAAACCTAACAGAACTCCAGTTTCAGGTGGAAATGAAAAAAAATAACTTTCCCAGGAATGAGTTCACAAAAGAAATTGAAGAGATTCTGACTTTCACTTACTTATTTTACTCAGGTAAAGTTATATTTGTTATATTTCTATAATTAAAGAGATATAATCACACAGGATTTTAGAAGTAAAGTTCTTGCTTTTGAAACTAGTGTATCCTTTATTTCTGTTAACCAACCAATCATTACCCATGTTGGGAATACTATGAATGTCATATTGTTTGGCTCTGTGTCTACATCCAAATCTCGAATTGTGCTCCCATCATTCCTATGTGTTGTGGGGGGACAAGGTGGGAGATAATTGAATCATGGGGGCAGTTTCCCCAAACTGTTCTTGTGGTAGTGAATAAGTCTCATGAGATCTGATGTTTTTTTCGGGGGTTTCCACTTTTGCGTCTTCCTTATTCTCTCTTAGCCTGCCTCCTTCCATGTAAGATGTGTTTTGTTCTTCCTTGGCTTCCACCATGATTGTGAGTCTTCTGTAAGTCAAATTAAACCTCTTTCTTTTGTAAATTTCCCAGTCTCAGGTATGCCTTTATCAGCAGCATGAAAATAGACTAATACAGAAAAGTGGTACTAGTAGAGTGGGGTGCTGCTGAAAAGATACCTGAAAATGTGGAAGTGACTATGGAACTGGGTAACAGGCAGAGGTTGGAACAGTTTGGAGGGTTCAGAAGAAGATGGGAAAATGTGGGAA
This sequence comes from Hylobates moloch, assembly GCF_009828535.3. Taxonomy (NCBI): domain Eukaryota; kingdom Metazoa; phylum Chordata; class Mammalia; order Primates; family Hylobatidae; genus Hylobates; species Hylobates moloch. Next base: position 124,480,899 of record NW_026652279.1, read on the forward strand.
AGTTTGGAACTTCCTAGAGACTTGTTGAATGGCTTTGCCCAAAATGCTGATAGCAATATGGACAATAAGGTCCAGGCTGAGGTGATCTCAGATGGAGATGAGGAACTTGTTGGGAACTGGAGCAAACTGACTCTTGTTATGTTTTAGCAAAGAGACAGGCAGAATTTTTCCCCTGCCCTAAAGATTTGTGGAACTTTGAACTTGAGAGAGATGATTTAGGGAATCTGGCCAAAGAAATTTCTAAGCAGCAAAGCATTCAGGAAGTGACTTCAGTGCTGTGACAAGCATTCAGTTTTAAAAGGGAAACAAAGAATAAAAGTTTGAAAAATTGGCAGTTTGACAATGCGATAGAAAAAAAAATGCCATTTTCTGAGAAGAAATTCAAGCTGGGTGAAAAAAAAATTGCATAAGTAACAAGGACCCAAATGTTAATCCCCAAGACAATGGGGAAAATGTCTCCAGGGTATGTCAGAAGTCTTCATGGCAGCATCTCTCATCAGAGGCCTGGAGGCCTAAGAGGAAAAACTGGTTTTGTGGACCCAGCCCAGGGTCCCCAAGCTGTGTGCAGCCTAGGGAATTGGTGCCCTGTGTCCCAGCCACTCCAGCAATGGCTGAAAGGGGCCAACGTAAAGCTCTGGCTGTGGCTTCAGATGGTGCAAGCCCCAAGCTTTGGCACCTTCCATGTGGTGTTGAGCCTGTGGGTGCACAGAAGTCAAGAATTGAGGTTTGGGAACCTCTACTTAAATTTCAGAAGTTTGCTGCATTGGCTGTGCTCTCATGGAGAACTTCTGCCAGGGCAGTGCGGAAGGGAAATGTGGGGTTGGAGACCCTACAGAGAGTCCCTACTGGGGCACCACCTAGTGGAGCTGTGAGAAAAGGGCCGCTGTCCTGCAGACCCCAGAATGGTAGATCGACCAACAGCTTGCACCATGCACCTGGAAAAGCTGCAGACACCAAACACCAGCCCATGAAAGCAGCCAGGAGGGAGGCTGTAGTCTGCAAAGCCGTAGGGGCAGAGCTGTTCAAGACCATGGCAACCCGCCTTTTGCATCAGCGCAACCTGGATATGAGACATGGAGCCAAAAGAGATCATTTTGGAACTTTAAGATTGAATTGCCTCACTGGATTTCAGACTTGCATGGGTCCCATTAACCCCTTTGTTTTGGCCAGTGTATCTCATTTGGAACAGTTGTATTTACCCAATGTCTGTAGCCATATTGTATCTAGGAAATAAATAGCTTGCTTTTGATTTTCCAGGTTCATAGGCCAAAGGGACCTACTTTGTCTCAGATGAGACTTTGGACTGTGGACTTCTAAGGTAATGCTGAAATGAGTTAAGACTTTGGTGAACTGTTGGGAAGTCATGAGTAGTTTTGAGATGTGAGGACATGAGATTTGGCAGGGGCCAGAAGTGGAATGATGTGATTTGACTCTGTTTCCCCACCCAAATCTCATCTTGAATGGTACTCCCATAATTCTCATGTGTTGTGGTGGGGAGCCGGTGGGAGACAATTGAATCATGGGGGAGGTTTCCCCCATACTGTTCTTGTGGTAGTAAGTCTCAAGAGATCTGATGGTTTTATCAGGTGTTTTCACTTCTGCATCTTCCTCATTCTCTCTTTGCCTACTGCCATCCATGTAAGACATGACTTGTTCTTCCTTGGCTTCTGCCATGATTGTGAGGCTTCCCCAGCCACTTGGAACTGTAAGTCAAATTAAATGTCTTTCTTTTGTAAATTTCCCAGTCTTGGTATGTCTTTATCAGCAGTGTGAAAATGGACTAATACAAGCTCCCTTCAACTAATAATAGTAATATCTAACTGTCATTGTATAGTATATGCCAGGCATTTAGCTTGCCTCTGTAGATTTTATCATATTCTATTTTATTATTTAAAACTTTTATGCCTTAGCTTCAATTGTGGCCCATTTACAGATGAAGTCATTGAGGCTTAGGCATGTTACCAAAACTGTTTGAATATCTCAGAGATAGCAATTATTCCAGAACTCAAATCCTATTCTTATTGAACTTTAAATTCATTTCTTAAAACTGAATTTGTGCACATACAGTCTCTTATCCCCACAGCTGCTAGCTGATTTTGCTCCCATTTATGTATTTATTTCTATATATTTTTTATTAACTGCTGGTCAACAGGCTAAGTGCACTGTAGCCATCAACTAAATATTCCATGCTCAAACTTGCAGACATGTTAAATCATCACCTTATTTTTCTTCTGGAGACACAATAAAGAGACTCTAGTGAACCTAGCTCTCAGGAACTGCATGAAACATGGTCATTTAAACAACATGCAAATGGGGTAGTAAAAGTGTTTCCTTATTTATTTGAACATGTACTAGTAATGCAACAATAATTTGGATATATTTATTCAAGTCTAAGATCTTTCCTTGCTGCTTGAAGCGTTTTCATGTATGACAATATATTTTGAAAGGATAAAGGAAAGATGAAAAGTAGGACAGTAGCAAGGAAAGAAGGAGAAATATTTCTAAAGATTAAAAAATTATTTGAACACTATTAGATGAGAATCAACACTTTATATTGCTCAGTAAGCAATGTAATAATGATATTATGTATAGTACATACTCATAAATGTATAGTTTAGTTTCTTAGGGAACAAAATATTTATATTGTTAAATCCATAAGCCTATTATTTTTAAATATTTTCTATACTGCTTGCTCAATACCTCTAAAAGGTCCTTGTTAACTCTACTACATCTGTTAGTTTTTGTATTATTCTTATTATCTCTGTATTGTAATTTGGTAGGATCTCTTTGTTACCATTGGCGATTTTGACATCTTTGCTCTTGATCTGACAGGGTGATATATCTATGTATAGGTCTGAGAGGCACCTACTAGTCAATAGTCTAAATGGAGAACAGATTTTCTCATTCTTTTCCTTCCTTCCTTCCTTCCTTCCTTCCTTCCTTCCTTCCTTCCTTCCTTCTTCTTCCTTCCTTCCTTGTCTTGCCTATTTCTTTCTCTCTTTTTTTTCTTTCCCTCCCTCCCTCTCTCTTTCCTTTCTTTCTCTTTTTTCATTTTTTATTTCTGAAGCCCATGTCCCGCTTGTTTTAGGTGAAGTGTTCTACTAGGATTTGTTCATTCTAACCAGATTGTTTTAGGCTGAAGAAGTCCATAAGTAAAAAAGCTACTTGTACAACATTGTGCATATAGTTAACTGTGCTGTATTGCACATGTACAAATGTGTTAAGGAGATGGATCTCAATCTGTGTTATCACAATGAGAGAGAGAGAGAGAGGGAGAGGGAGATTGAGAAGTTAGCCACTTGCCTGTTGGAGGTAACAGGGAAGGTGAGGTGGGGAAGCTGCAGTACACGTCCAGATCAGTTCTAAGCTTATGGTTTAAACTGGGAGGAAGGTGATTAAATCATGGTGGTGGTTTCACCTATGCTGTTCTCATGATAGTGAATTAATTCTCATGAGATATGATAGTTTTATAAGTGTTTGGAAGTCCTTTCTTTGTTTTCTCCCTCCTGCCACCTTCTGAAGAAGGTGCCTGCTTCCCCTTCTGCCATGATTGTAAGTTTCCTGAGGCCTTCCAGCCATGTGGAACTGTGAGTCAATTAAACCTCTTTTCATTATAAATTACTCAATCTCATGCAGTGGTTTATAGCATTGTGAAAATGGACTAATACCAACTCCTAACACAGTGTCTTGCACATAGCAGACACTCAATAAATTTCTTCCAAACAAAAATATAGAATATAAGTTGTAAAGGTTTCCATTAAAATGTCTGTACTCAATCCTTGCAAAGCTAAATGCAAAATTCTAGGCCCACAGCAACAATAGGGGCAAATTTTGAAAATCAAGGCTAAAACTTGTAACTTACTCTTCTGCTTTAACATTTAAGTTGATTTGCTTTGCAGCCCTCTTTATGAATATCTAATGATGTTTCATATCTATAAGTTAATTGAATTTTGATCTCCAGTAGTAACTAAATGATGGTGATAAGATTAGTTATGCCTTTATTAAAATGTCCTTATACCATAGTCTTTGACCAATAAAATTGAGTTTAATTTATATCCCTAAAAAAGAAAGATATTCGTTTTAATTCCATAAATGTTTTTTTAACAAGACACTTTAAATTCCAAATGTCAGCAAGGAGTAGCAAAGGCTCATAGCTATATACTTTACAAAATAAGGCACTGCCATTGTCTGTAGTTTTGTATATTTTACTGAAGAGCATTAGTACTTTCTTTGATTCTGCCTCAATCGTCAAGTGGTATAATACTCAAGAACTGCTAGAAAATAACAGGGTTTTGGTTAGTAAATAAAGAAGGTGAGTCTGCATAGAACAAGGACAGTACAGACTGTGTTTGAGTTGTGCTTGTGCATATTATAGACATGTTTCAACTCATGTGCCAAAAATGCATGTTATATTTAACTTTCAACCATATAAACACATACACACACATGAACTCTCTCTCTCTCTCTCCTTTCCTCAGTGTTTAAACCAATGCCTACCACATTTAAGTACTCCAAAATATTAACTGAATGTATAAATATTTGTTTACATATATAATGATTTGTTTAGAAGCAACTTTATGAAAAATCTTTTCTCATACATTTTTAAGTGGGACAGAAATCTATGTATTTTTAAGTTATGACACTAAAAAACTCCTGTATGGTACAGAAATCAAATTACTATTTACTTAAATATTTATTTTGATTTCTTTCAATAATCAAATTATTATGTCACCTTCTTCATAGAGTATAATTGTCTTTGTGCCAAACATTTACAAATTAAAAATAAAACAATGCATAAATAAAAATATAAAATTAATTTTACTTACATCTGATAAATAATTCTGGTTGTTATTCACAAAATAAACACGTGTGGTTTGTTATTAACCTATTTTTTTAACAATCAGTTTTTAAAGTCCGCATTTATTGGTATTAATTTTACTAGGTTTTTTACAAAGGTCATTATCTTTTTTCCATGCATTATCCTCTCTCTCTCTCTCTCTGTATATATATGTGTGTGTGTGTGTGTATATCTCTATATATGTATATAAATCTGTGCTAATTTTGTCTTTGCTAGCTAAGCAGTGTATGTGATATTTAAAAGAAGGAAAGATAATTAAATAAAAGAAGCTCTCACTATTTAGTAATTTACATTTTAATTATTTTTTAAAAAATTAGATCTTGCTCTTTGTTTTGATTACAAATAGATTACCAGGGTGCCTACACTGTAATTTTTTAGTGACAATTCACCAAATAGAAATCCATTATCTCTGCCCATATGATGTTTATGAGGTTAGCAAAATAATACATGGTTTAACAATAGTTCATGATTCTCTTCAAAAATTGATCTAATATTAAATGTTATCATCTTTAATAAGTATAGTATATCTACAAATCATATATGATATAAACAAATTCCAAACATTAAATTTGGTATCACACTATGAACTTATTGTTATAGGTATGCTATATTAAAATAAACAAATATAAACAAAACTTTGATTATATTTACTTTGATTATAAATTTATAAAATACGATATAAGTAATGGAAGTTAGAATTGTGGTAGATTAAAAAAGGTTACAAATTCTTTTTTGATTCTTCCATCATTTGGTAGATCTACCTCCCTTGAATCTGAACTGTCCCTGTGAATAACAGTAATCAATAAAACGAAGTGAAATAATGGTGGGTGATTTCTGAGTCTCAGTGTCAAGAGAACTTTCCACTTTTAACTCTTGTTCTTTTGGTAATCTGAGACCATTATGCTATTATGAAGGACACAGTGAAGACCCACATGGAGAATAAGGTCCAGTCATCACCCTCTGAGATTCCAAACACATGAGTAGAACCATCTCAGGCATCTAGCTCCAGCCAACAAGCAAGCTGGCCACAGCCATAGGAATGAGCACAGGCTAGGTCACCAGAGCATCATGCAGCCAATTCACAAAATGATGGGGAATACTCAATTGTTATCATTTAAGTCACTAAATTTTGAGGCTGTTTGTAAAACAGCAGTAGGCACTATTTATATATGTATGCATTCATGTATATAAACATATGTATGATTTATATGTATCATGTATAATTTTATATTATTTTGGAAGAAACAAAAAAGAAAAAGTGATTGGTTTCATAATAATTATTTTACATATATTTATTTGGAAAAAAAGTACTTTTTCCATAATATGGTAACTTGTCCTGTATCTGGCACATAAAGATATATTATCTCTTTTGTTAAGAAGTTAAAGTCTCTTTAACCATTTTAACAGAGTACAGGATGCTGTTAAAATTTCATTGTCTAATAAGAATATGAGTAACAGATAATGTATGTGATTATAAATTGAGATTATAAGGTAATGAGAAAAATCTAAAAGGAAGTAATAAAGAGAAAAAAACAACATTTGATAAACTGGACATGGAAAATGTTTCTATTATTACTCAATTAAAATATATTAGTTAGAAAATTAATTTTTTTAAGAATGTCAAATAGGCTGGATGTGGTGGCTCATGCCTGTAATCCCAGCGATTTGAGAGGCCAATAACGAAGGATTGCATAAAGTTAGGAGCTCTAGACCAGGATGGACAACACAGCAAGACCCTATCTCTACAGTTTTTTTTAAAAAACCACTGGGCATGGTGGTGTGCACCTGTAGTCCTCACTACATGAGAGGCTGCGGTGGGAGGATTCCTTGATCCCTGGAGTAGAAGGCTGCAGTGAGCTATGATCAAGCCATTGCACTCCAGCCTCAGTGACAAAGCAAGACCTTGTCTCTTGAAAAAAAAAGGAAGAATGCCAAATAATAATAATGAAAAGATAATAACAGTAGTTTCTTAATCTGAGCATAATCAGAGTACAAGAAGTTTAAAGAATTAAAGTGGAGGGTAAAGAGTCAGTAATGTGAACCAGTTTATAATTAAATGTTTCATCTATTTAAAGCTTCTCTGCTTAACTATGTATTCTTTAAAAGTTCTTTTTGAAATGTTTCTTCTTCTCAATATATTTTGCTTAGTTAAGTTTTCTCCTGTCAGGTTTTTTCACTTTATCACACCACTCTATGAACATAAAGATGTCTTTGATCTCAAGAAAAGCAATACTCATGTATTCATGTATGTTAAAACTGGCAGGTGACCCAGTAGTTTTTTAGATTTCTATGTATTTATAGGTATTTAGTAATTATCTTGAAATTCCTTCTAATAAGATTAAGTATTCTCCTTATTGAGTTCTTATACAGAGCATAAAACTGAATCTATTCATAAGTCTAGCAAAGAGATAAACCTTTTGACAGACTATATTATTTCTGAAACACACATTCAATTATATATGTTGGAAGATATTGGTTACTTAAAAATTAAACTTTGAAACAAAAATATTTTTATTTGGAGAATGTGTTTGCTATAATGTATTTAAATGTATTCACATACTATTTATACAGAACAATATACATTATACTAGTTACAATAACTTTAAATAATTTTTTGAAGATTTTCACATTTTTGGTCACAAGTAGCAGCATCCAATAGAGTTTGATTAACTAACACAAGAAAGAAATAATGTTCTGATTATTTTGGTATTTTTTCCATAGAAGTCCTAAAGAAGTATTCTAACAAAAAATGTCAAATTTGGGAGCCAAGTATAGATCTTTAGAAATTTTGTATTTCGTTTACTTTCAACAATAATATCAATAGAAACTAGGACAACCCTATGGCAAATGGAAAAGATGGTGATGAGTCTATCTGAATTCTCTTTCCATATCCTTAGGTTATCATATAAATTATCTGTTACTCATATTCTTATTATACAATGAAATGTTAACAGCATGCTGTACTCTGCTAAAATGGTTAAAGAGACTTTAACTTCTTATTCTTACAAAAATAGAAATATTATCTTTTCAAATCTAAAAAAAGTATAAAATATTATTGTCGTGTAAATTATTAGTTGTAGTAAAAAGAATAAGCAGGATTTTTGAGACAAGAAAATGGACAGAACAAGAAACAAACAAAAATCTGTTACAGGTCCCATGATCTGACTTGTAACATGATCATAATATTACCAGAAAGGAGTCCTGATTCAGACCCCAAGAGAAGGTTCTTGGATACCGCAAAAAAAATAATTCAGGGTGAATCCATACAGTAAATTGAAAGCAAGCTTATTAAGAAAGCAAGGAATAAAGAATAGCTACTCCATAGTCAGAGCAGCAGCATGGGCTGCTCCAATGATTATACTTATAGTTATTTCTTGATTATACACTAAACAAGAGGTGGATCATTCATGAGTTTCCCAGGAAAGTGGTGGGCAATTTCCAGAACTGAGAGTTCCTCCCTTTTTTAGACATATAAAGTAATTTCCTGATGTTGCCATGACATTTGTAAATAGTCATGGTGCTGGTGGGAGTGTCTTTTAGCATGCCAATGCATTATAGTTAGTGCATAATGAGCAACAGGGCAACTAGTAGTCACTTCATCTCCATCTTGGTTTTGGTGAGTTTTGGCTGGCTTCTGTACTGTGAACTGTTTTATCAGCAAGGTCTTTGTGACCTGTATCTTGTGCTGACCACCTGTCTCATCCTGTTACTAAGAATGCCTCACCTATTGGGAATGCAGCCCAGCAAGTCTCAGCCTTATTTTACCCAGTCCCTATTCAAGATGGAGTTGCTCTGGTTCAAACACCTCTGGAAATGATATTACATATAACATCAGGGTAAAATGAAAGACAATAAACAACTTCCAGGCATACAAATAAATGATTGAAATAAATATCTTTTCTGACTTTCATAAGGTCAATATATTCTAGAAAAGAATGCAACAATACGGCAAATTTCTGCGTGAGTTTATTTTTCAACCAAGAATACTACACTTCTAAAAACAACAATGAAAAAATAAATGTAATAAAATTATTCCCATGTATTAACTCAATATATATTTAGGTAATTTTCAGAGCATATAATTTAGTAAAACAAAAATATTAACCACAAACAAGAAGGGATTGGAAGTCATGGGATCTGGGAGTCAACAGGCCCAGTAAGAATTAAGGATGATAGCACAGGGAAGTATTTGAATGTCTTGTGTGCACTTATTTTTTAAAAAATCAGCTCAGATAGCAGCAGAAAGAAGGATAGTGTGTTATTTAGATCTCCAGGGGTGAAGGGCAGAAACGTGAAACATTTCTGATCAATTGGAGCTTTGAGGAATACATTAGGAGCAATGAACATGAAAAAATTTCCCTAGAGGGTTTTTTAAGAATGTAAAATGGAATGTAGGCCCCATTCTATTTCTGACTATCTTAATCAGCTCTGGCAACTATAACAAAGTTCATAAATTAGGTGTCTTACACAAAATAGAAATGCATTTCTCACAGTTCTGGAGGCTAACAGTCTGAGATCACTGTGCTAGCACTGTTAGGTTCTGCCCTGTTCCCGGTTCCCTACTGTTGACCAGGGTCCCTTTTTTAGAGGCACTGGTTCCATTTATGAGGGGAGGGCCTTCATTACCAAATTACCTCCTGTAGATCCTACCTCCTAATATCGTTACATTCGGAGTTAATATTTCAACATATAAATTTGGGGGTAAACAAAGATTCACCCCATATCAATGACCCAATAAGTCTTAGTGAAGGCCAGATAATTTGTATATTAAACAAATTCTAAGGCTATGCTGATGCTGTTTGTTGGTCTAGAGACCCCACGTTGAAACACCATATTAGATTTTTGGAACAACTGGAAATGAAAGAACCATAACTTTAACACTTATCCAAATAAAAAATAAGCATTAACTATAAATAGTAAAATAATGCATGATAAAGTAATCATAGTAATGAATAATATTTACATAACCCGTAGTGATCTTAACATTCTATTAATTTAATTAAAATTTAGTATTTGGAGTTAGGTAGTATAGAAAGTAAGGGAAGTGAAATGTAACAGAACTAATTAGCAACTAAAAGAGAAACTAGCTATATAAACTACTTAGCAAATCAAAAAATAAAAATTAGTCAAAATTTTTATCCCAATAATAGGATAATGTTTGGGATTGGGAAGGTGTACAGGTCTTTTGTCATAAAAAGGAAGTTAAATCTTAAATATTTAGTTCTGTACATTTATTACTATGGTTAAGTTTTTTAAAATACAGTCACTGAAATTTAAATAATATAATAATTTAAAGAAAAACTCTCTGAGCTAAGGGAGTAGTGTAGACACAACACAAAAGATAGGAATTGGAAGGTATAACTGAAAAATATACTAAAATGTAATATAAATTATAAATAGACCAACAGTATGAAATAAAAAATATGATGGAGGAAAAATGACAATGGCAGTTGTCATTCAGATGGATAAAACTGACAAAATATGGAAAAGGAAACATTGAAAGATTTCACTGGGAATCTTAAAACACAAGTTTCCTTTGAACCTTCCTCTGGCAGAAGTAACCCCAATCTTAATTGTGTGTGTGTGTGTGTGTGTGTGTGTGTGTATGTGTGTGAGATGGAGTCTCTCTGCCTCCAAGGCTAGAGTGCAGTGGCATGATCTCGGCTCACTGCAACCTTTTCCTCCCAGGTTCAAGCGATTCTCCTGCCTTAGCCTCCCCAGTAGCTGGGACTACAGGCATGCACTACCACACCCAGCTAATTTTTTTTGTGTATTTTTAGTAGAGATGGGTTTTTTTCCATGTTGGCCAGGCTGGTCTTGAACGCCTAACCTCAGGTGATCTGCCTGCCTCGGCCTCCCAAAGTGCTGGGATTACAGGCATGAACCACCACTCCTGGCCCCAATATTACTTTTAATGGCAAAAACCGCAATTATTTTTGCACCAACCTAACAGAAGCGAGCAGTATCCCCTCACTTGAGTTCCTGTGAGGTTCCTACCAGAGGTAGGTTTCTCTCAGAACTTTACTTGTCCTTTTAAAGATGATGCCCTGTCATGACTCAAGCTTATAAACACATTCAGGGCTGAGAAGAGACCAAGGAGGGATGTACAGTCTCTGCTCAAAGAAGATGGTCCTAGACACTAACTGAATTGTAAATTCTGCATAACACACACCAGTGAGAGTCTAGGAAGTACTTTTGAGAGTGGATCTTATAATCTTAAGGCTGTCTGACTAGACAGAAGAGTGCAAAATAGAAGGCTAGAGAAGCGAGAACTTCTTGACAGGGGAAAATGATCAATGAGTCAGCATTCAATATTCTGGCAAGAACATCTGAGGCTGAAAGTTATTTATGCTGGAGTGGCTCTTTGATGCTTGGCCACGAGGACAGCATTTAGTAAAAGGAGAAGATGCTAGAACTTTCTTGAAATAGTATTAAGGAAGGGATCAAAGGCTCAGGGAGGTACTCATGTTAGGAAGAATTCATTTTGTACTGAAAGTTATCCAATCCTCATTAAGATAATAGAGAAGCCCTACAGAGGCTGTTTTGTAGGAAATGCTAAAATGGAAATTGGCTCTGAAATATCAGTGAGGAAAATGGTTTTCAGAATGGCAGACCAGGTGACAGCCCTTAACCATAAGAGGCTAAATGGATGTAATTACTGAAATTGTTGAAAAACTGAAGTGGCCATCAGAGTGGCTTGACCCAAAAGAATGTGTAACAATGGCCAATATTTTACAGAATTCATTGGATAAAGATTAATAACCGACAGGATATTACTGACGCAATTTTTGAGGCTGGCTATCCGAAGACTGATGCCTGCTCCCACAATGGAAAATCACTGCCTCTCTCACGGCTAACATTTATTAATTTACACACACAGAATGCACACAGAGCATGAGCTCTATCTCACCAAAGCTGGTCTAATTTTTGCCAATGTGGAATTTTCCAGCCTGCCTGCAGCAAATGCCATCAAAATAACTCAGTTCCCCAAGAAGACCTACTGGATGCCAGGTTGATTACATGAAACCTATTCCTTCCTTGAGGGGCAAAGATAAATTACTGTCAAATTTCTAATCTTTTGCTGCTCTTTTGTTATAAAGTATTGGTTTATTGGAATCTTAATTATTACTTTATAAATTACTACTAATAAGCATCTTCCCATGTAAATACTTGCCATTTATATTACTCTTTTCTGAGATTTCTGTTCATGTCTTTTCATCATTTCTCTACTGTGTTTTCATGACTATCTCATTTACTTGTATGCATTATTATACATTTTTATAAAATTTTCATTTTTCAGTTATATATTTTGCAAATATCCTTTTCAGTTGATAGTTTCTTTCTTTTATTTTTCCTTTATGGTGTCCTTTGATAAATAGCTATCTAATTTCAATGTAGATACATGTATCTCTTTTCTTTTGGAGAATAGTACACTCAGGCTTTAAAAAATAAAACATTCTCAGCCGGGAGCGTTGGCTCATGCCTGTAATCCCAGCACTTTGGGAGGCCGAGGCGGGCGGATCACCTGAGATCGGGAGTTCGAGACCAGCCTAGACAACATGGTGAAACCCTGTCTCTACTAAAAATACAAAAATTAGCCGGGCGTGGTGGCAGGCGCCTGTAATCCCAGCTACTGGGGAGGCTGAGGTAGGAGAATCCCTTGAACCTGGGAGGCAGAAGTTGCAGTGAGCCGAGATCATGCCATTGCATTCCAGCCTGGAGAATAAGAGTAAGACTTGGTCTAAAAAAAAAAAATCATTCCATTCTCATCTTTTATTTTACTAATATCATCTCCAGTACTGTTTTATAACACTTTTCAAGCTTTGTTTTCCATACTAAGTATGGACTTTCTTTTGAATGTGGTGTGGTAGAGATGTGGTTCTTTTCACTCCAGTGAGCTCAACACTATTTGTTAAACAATGCACACTTCCTAATCTGATTTGTTCTTCTATGTTCAGGTATTGAATTTTTGTATGTTCATGAGACCATTCCTGTCCTTTCTGAATGGTTTTATTAGTTAATATAATGAGTTCTCTCTCAAATGAACTGTATTAATTACAGTTTTGTTTTTTGTTGGTGTTGTTGTTTTATTTTATTTTATTTTTTGCTATACCAATTGTACTAGCTTTATAATAGTTCTTGGTCTCAGGTAAAGCAGTTCATTCCAATATCAATATTTCTCTTCAGGAGAAACTTGGAAATCCTTGGCCCTTTGTACTTTTACAAATATTTAGAATCATCTTGTCAATTTGTACCAAAAAAATGAAAAATGTGATTGGCATAGCAATAAAGCTATGGATATAATTGGGTGAATTAAAATTTTTAATTATTGATTCTCTATTTTAATTTGGCATAGTCTTCTATTTAATTTGTTTTGAAATGTCTTTCAATAAGTTATACTTTTGCTTCATCAAAGAACTGTACATTTTTATGAGATTTAATTATCCAATTTTAAAAACTATAATTTTACCTTTTAAATGTAATATTTGCAAATTTATTTTTATTCACCTTTTATCCCATCATTATTGATAATTGTTTTCTAAACTTTAATTTTTTTTCAGTAAATTACTTTGGCTTTTACTATGTAGATAGTCACACCATCTTTAAGGAATGACAAATTTGCCCCTTCGTTTCCAAAATCTCACATTTAATATCTTGTTTTATTTTATTTTCTAGGGCTTTCCATGAAAATTGAGTAAATGCATTATCAGTAGGCATTCTAACATTGTCCATAAATATAAACAGATTTTGCCTGTGACATATTATAAAGGTTAAAATTTTAAAATATACTTGTTTATTAGGTTAAGGAATTTCTTTTATTTCTAGTTTGCTAAGGACCTTTAAAAAATTGAGTCAGTGGTTTTCTGCATGTGTAAAGATAATTTTATGTATTATTCCCTTGAACAGTTAGTATGATAAATTATATTTCTATGTTTGCTCATGTTAAAGCTGACACGATTAAAACAGTGCATGACGTGACAGTTATGCTTCTCGTTTTAATTTTTTAGCTTGTTTTATTATTTTTATTTTTGTTCTTGAAGTGTTCACTCATTTTCTCAACAGAGAATCAATTCTTTAAAAAGTATGTTTTTTTCCTATGGTGATATTTTCATAATTATGTTGTAGTTGAGCAGAAAGTTCTTTAGAGTATTTTGTCAACCATATGCCAAAACTAGAAGTGTATCTGTATTAGAATTTGTTGAATTATCTTTGAAATTTCAACTCATTGCTTTCAATCTATTCCCCAAACAATAACCACATTATATTTGAAAGATAAAGAAATCTGCTTATTAAAACATGTTTTCCACGTTAAAAGAAACAAGTAAGTGAGAACCTAGTTTTCATAAAAAGAAACCTAAAAGTGACTCTCCTAGAAAGTAAAAAATGCAATTTCTAAAAACCCACTGGACATATTTTGAAACTCAGAAGAAAGAATTAGTTTACTGGAAGATAGATCAGGAATTATCCAGAATGAAGCATATATAGATTAAGATAAAAGAAAATTTGAAAAAGAGTAATAACGTAAAAAAATATTGAAAGCATCTAAAATATAGCTGGTCTCAGGAGAAAAACAGGACTTGGGGCAAATCCAGTCTATGAACATTGAAGACATATCTTTTTTTTATAATTAGTAAAGCCTAGCAATTCATAGGTTTAGGAATCCAATAAATTAAAATAGAACAAATTGTTTTAAATCAACACCAAAAAGAGAAACTTCACTGCAGAAAAGCAAAAGAGAAAATCCTACAGTCAAGGATGAAGTGAGGGTGGAGGCATAGATTACATTTAAATGAACTGAATGGTAGTGAGATTGGTAAACCAGAAGGAAATGGAATGTTACACTATCTTTACTCATATATATATATATGAGTATATATATAAAATATATATGAATATATATATTTTATATATATGAGTATATATATAAAATATATATGAGTATATATATAATATATGAGTATATATATAAAATATATATGAGTATATATATAAAATATATACGAGTATATATATAAAATATATACGAGTATATATATAAAATATATGAGTATATAATATATATGAGTATATATATAAAATATATATGAGTATATATATAAAATATATATGAGTATATATATGAGTATATATAAGTATATATATGAATATATATGAGTATATATATAAATATATACAGGAGTATATATATATGAATGTATATATGAGTATATATGTGATTGTATATATACCATACACAATATGAGATTGTATGTGATATATATATATAATACAATCACATATGGTTTATATATATGGTAATCTTAAAACTTCATTGGGTTTACAAAGTGTGAAATAGAATATATATAAACTGAATTAAATAAAAATTTATGTTTTGTGATTTAAAAAATTAAATTTCAAATAAAATAATGTATATGCAATACTTAAATTCTTCCAAGGAATACAAATATAGAAAAAACTTGCAAAAAATACATTTTACATCATGGGTTAGTAAACACAAGAATATAAATGTGCCAGTTTTCTTGCAATTTATTTATAGTTTCACTTCAGTCTCAGTTAAAATCCCAAAGTTTTTAGTAGAAATTGATAAACTGATGCAAACCATGAAAATGTAGGATGTCAAAGAATACCTCTCCAAATAAACCTATGCATATATGGACACTTCATTTATGACAGAGATGGTACAGGATAGCAATAATCATTTGTTGGTCATTTCAATAAAATTTACTGGCAATATCAGATTTCTATATGGAAACAATGAAATTTGACTCCTACCTTGAACCACAAACACAAGGAAATTCCAGGTGGATTCAATACCTAAATGAAAAGTAAATTTATGAAGCATTTAGAATGTAGAAGCATATGTGTTTGCTTTAATATTTATGAAATATGTTTTTATACACTCCTCTGTAATATAATACAATAAAAGTTTTAGTAATCTGTTTTTGCAATATAATTTCACTTTAAGAAAAATAGATACACATACATAAAAATGACTTACGATTAAAATGTTATTTAGACATGCTTTTTTAAATCTTAATCTTTAAATACCTGTGTGTATTTTGTAGATCTACTTTCAGATATTTGAATATTCCTCTCACTACAGATGATAGCAAATGGGTAGACATTTGATTATATTTTTGATAAGCATTTTTTACACAATTAAATTACTTTTAGTTACATTCCTTATGTAAGAACTGCAAGGATTAAATATTTTCAGTCTAAAGGGTCACTTGATTCTCTAAAGAGTCGGTTCATTCTTAATCTAGATTGTAATTTTTTTCTAAGTACATTTATTTTACTGTGCTTGGAAATTACCATTAAAATTGGGTAATTGAGATCTCATAATAATATAGAAATAAAAATAAGTTCAAATAATAATTTTAGTATCAACTCAAAAATAAATGATTTCTGGAATATGAATTTATTTCACATATGAGAAATATTACCCACTATAATTTCTGTAGTGTTCTGCATCTGACTGTCTGGCAGCATGTGTCCACAAAAAGAAAAGGATCTATCTCTGTTTTTTCTGTTGATTCTAGTAAGTTATATCTTTGGAATCCCATGTGTTTTGATCTTGCTTTTTGTTTCCCCATCCCTCAGAATTGTGGAGAAAAGATCTTAAGTGTTGCAAAAATGGTTCCTTTTAAAATGGTATAAAGAAAAGCAATCACTAGTGTTCTCTGATGACTATGTAATCCTACTGCCAGATTGCAAAGGGAAGACCAATTTTGCTGCAGACAATCCAAGTTATGAAGATATATTTCCTCCAGATTACATAATTTTTAAAAATATGAGACCTATTGGGAAAGGTAAGTAAGCAAGTGGGATAAGAGTGACTTGCATTATATAAAAGCACTACTTAAATGGTAAATTATCCATCTGGGAATGTACAATAAAATATTTTCTTCCCTAGCCACAGAGACTTAAAAGATATGTAAGATTCTGAACAACTTTAAACTGAAATGGAATTGTGATAACATATCATAATGGATCTTGTAACAATAAATCTAAAAGGTTTTTATTACAATAAACCCCCTTGAAGAAAAAATTTCCCCCGAATATGACACATAAAAAGAGTAGACTTCACACAATTGTGTGTTAGAAAATAAAAGAGTGAACTCCTCTAGACTAGAAGAGTGAAAAGCAATAGCGACATTTTAGTGCTTCCAAAGAAAATTGCTGGCTGAAATAGACTTTGTACATTGACTCTGTCTGTATACACTGCAATTTCACCAGGTGTTGGATAGATAACTTTAATATGACTTGCCCCACATCCGGTCACTCACAGTCAGTTCAAGGAGAAAGTGTTTGGAATATTCCCAAGTGCTTATCTCTTATATTGTTCAATGTTTCATGGTATAGTTAACACTATAAAACAATAGACTATGATTTTCCACAAACTTCATTGTAACTGGCAATCTTTATGATATAGCACTGCAGGATACACTATTCCCTCCTCTTTTCACAGGACCACATCACAGTTAGTGAGAAACCCTCCAAAATCAGGATGAGGCACTACAGCATGTGGCTCTGTGCCAACTCAGCAGAAATGCTGCTTGAGACTCTCCAATAGTGAATTCTAATTGGGTGGATTATTTGTTCTGCATATTTGGTTTCCCTGAGACCATGATGGGAGAACTGTCGAGCAATTTTTAAAAGTGGAATTGGCTGCTGCTGCTACAGAGCCTTTTTGAGTTTCTTACATGCCAGGAAAGTCCCACGAAAAGCATTAATGCTTAATAGATTCAGCTAAAAGTCTTGAATTTAGAGGAAGAGCCCATGTTTTCTATTTGATAAGCCATTATTATCACATAAGGGGAGTAGAATCACAGTCAGCAATAATTTTAATCTCAAAAATGCTTAAATCAATTCTTCTCTCAGTGCCAGGAATGTAAGTATTTTCTCATAAGCTACACACTCAAAATTTGGGTTTTCAGCAGCATTTCCTTTTATTTTGGAGTGCACATACCTCTAGAATAGTTTTCACATTAGAAATACAAATTTCTGGCAATACTCCTACTTAAATTATTTAATTTCAAAATTTAGTCTACTGTGGAATTCTGCTAGTAGAAATCACAGTGCATATGACATACAGCGTTATCTTTAATCAACAGATAGTAGAATTTAGTAAGTTCCTTAGAATTTCAATATTAAGCCATGTTACATCTGTACTAATTTTTTAAAATGTTATCACTCATCTTTAGAGATTGAAAAGCTATTGTGCAGAGAAAATATGAAATTTTTTCAAAGTTACAAACATTAAAAAATATGTTCGGTATTGAAATATAGAGGGTCTGGTGCCAGAATCCATGCATTTAATCATTATGCTACAGTGCTTCACCATTGTGTCTCTTAGTTTTGTGTTTTTGTTAATATTAATGTAGTTGATGATTAAGTTACCTGTGACATAATTATTCTTCTATGTTAGATGGAAGCATATTAGTAAAAGCATTGTGGAAGATACTTGCTATTAAAATAAAATCTGATGTCAAAGTAAAAGGTCACGTGTTAAAATGATGTTTATCAGGGATGTTCCTGTTTGAGTGGGTCTCTTTTTATTTGAACATACTAAAAGGATAGATTGTATAATTAAAATAGCTTGAGCCTAAGTTAAAATCATAAATACATTGATTTTCAATTAAATCAAATAAAATTGAAGAAACTGGTAAAGTAAAACAAAATGATAAAGATATTAAGTAAATTGAAAATAAAGATTTAAATATTTATGTAAAACAAAATTATTTCTTATCTTTTCTTCTTCTGGTGATTGTGTCACAATAAAATGTATTTTTTTTAACTTTCTCAGGAAGAAACACTATTTTTCCCAACTTTCAATTCATAAAAAAACCTTATTGGAAGGAGGAAAATGTACAAAATATTTGAACAGATACTTCATCAAAGATGATATATGGATGGCAAATAAACATATGAAAAGATACTCTCTATCATATGCCATTAGGGAACTGCACATTTAAAGAACCAAAAGACAACATGACAAGCCTATTAGAATTGCTAAAATGCTGGTGAGGATATGAAGCAACAGAAACTCTTATCTATTGCTGGTGGAAATGCAAATATACAGCTACTTTGCAAAGTAATTTGGCAGTTTTTTACAAAACTAAGCATACACTTACCATATTATGCAGCATTCATGCTCTTTTGTATTTTTCTAAGTAAGTTTAAAACTTATGTTCACACAAAAACCTACAGATGAAATTTTATAGCAGATTTATACAACTGTCAAAACATGGAAGCAAACAAGATATCCTTCAATATGTAAATAGATAAACAAACTGTGGTAGATTCATGAAACTAAATCTTAGTTCCAAAAAAAGTCTATCAAGCCAGGAAAAGATATGGAAGAAATTTAAATGCATATTGCATATATATATATATATATTATATAATTACATACACACATATGAGATATATATAAATATAAATATACACATGTATATATATAGCTTTGTCTCCAGTTCCTCATACAGAAGGCCTAAAATTCTTGCAATTACCTGAGGAAATAGGGGTGCTAAGAGAATCTTTTGCTCTAATATTTGGTCTTTGATCCTGGTTCCTAACACAGAACTTCTAATCACTTGGATTTTCTTGAGTAATAGGAATGTCTTTTGTTCTCATGAGGTGACCTTGGTAGGCCCCTGGATGGGAATTGGTAACCAAAAAGACTAAGTTATGATTAGAAGCTTAAAATGTTTAGTCTTACTTTTCATCCTCCAGGAAGGGAAAGAGGAGCTGGCTATGGAGTTAATTAGCTATCGTGCCTATACAATGAAGCCTTCGTAAAAATCCCTGAACTACAGGGTTTAGGGACCTCTGCATATGTGCTGAGTACATGTAAGATGTCATGCCACAGAGGGCATGAAATTTTCATAAAATAAAATATTAAACATAAACTCAACTATATCAATAACAATATTAATATTAAATGTGAATGGATTAAATAATCCAACAAAATGCAGAAAACTTTAGCTAAAACATAAAAGAAAGCCAAAACCATGATTTGCCTTTGTGTATCTATAGAAGGCACACTTTAGTTTCAAGATAGAAATACATTCGATGCAAATAGATGGAAAAAATGTATATTATGTAAACAGCAACCACAAGAAAGCTGGAGTGGCTATATTAACATATAAATAAACTTTTTTTTTTTTTTTTGAGACAGAGTCTCACTCTGTTGCCAGGCTGGAGTGCAGTGGCACAATCTCAGCTCACTGCAACCTCCACATCCCAGGTTCAAGTGATTCTTTTGCCTCAGCCTCCTGAGTAGCTGGGACTACAGGCACGTGCCACCACGCCCAGCTAATTTTTGTATTTTTAGTAGAGCGGAGTTTCATCACATTGGCCAGGATGGTCTCGATCTCGTGGCCTCATGATCTGCCCACTTTGGCCTCCCAGAGTGCTGGGATTACAGGCGTGAGCCACCACACCCAGCCCAAATTAACTTTAAAACAGATAAAAATATTGTGAGAAATAAATACGAACATTTCCTAATGACCAAAGGACAAATCCACAAAGAAGATATATCAATTATAGACATGTATACATCTAATAAGAGAACACCAGAATATATAACATGAACTAATACAAATGAAGAAATAGACAATTCAAAAGTAATAGTTGGAGATTTCAATAATCTACTCAATAATGGAAATAACAACAAGACAAAAGATCAATAGATAAATAGGACACTTAAAACGAAAAGCCAACTAAATCTAATAGTACAGAATACTAAAGCTAGCAATGACAGAATATACATTCTTGTCAAGCATACATAGATCATTCTCCGGCCCATAAGCTAGATTATAAAACAAACTTCAATATGTTAAAAAATAGTACTCTGAAAACAATGTAGTAAAATAAAATAAAACAAAACAAAACGAAACGAAACGAAACAAAACAAAACAAAACAAAAAAAACAAAATAAAATAAAATAAAAACAGTAGCAGAAGTAAGTTTTTGGAAACTTACCAATATGTGAAAATTAAGTGAAACACTTTTAGACAATTGGTCAAATGAAAAATCAAAAATAATTTAAAAATATTTTCAGAAGAATGAAAAGGAAGACACAAATATCAATACATTTGGCAATCAGCTAAAGTAGTACTTAAAAGGAAATTTACACTTATAATAACTACATTATGAAAGAGGAAAAATCTCAAACTATTAATCTAGTTATCTACCTTAAGACACTAGAAAAGAAAAGCAAACTAAACCTAAATTAATGAAATTAAAAATAGAAAAGTCGTAGCAAAAAATCAATAAAATGAAAGCCTGGTTCGTTTAAAAGATCAGCAAAATTGATAAACCATAACTAGAATAACCAAGAAAAAATTGTAAAGTTAGAAATGAAAGAGGGGATATTACTATTGCCCTTACAGAAATAAAAGGATTATAAAGGAATGATAGAAATAATTTTACAACAACAAATTGGAAAGTTTAGATAGACAGGTTCTGGAAAAAAACACACACACACACAAGCTACAAGAGACTGAAGAAGCAACAGCTATCAGAATATACCTATAAAAAATGAAGAGTTAGAATGAATAATCAAAACCTATCCAAATAGGAGCCCTGCCCCAGTGGTTTCACACTAAATTTTACTACACATTTAACAATAATTAATTCAAATTCCTCACAACGTCTTTTAAACATACAGAAAAAATGCATGTCAACTTATTTTATGAGTTTAGTATTACTCTGATAAAAAAGATCCCCAAGAAAGAAAATTATAAACCAAATCTCTTATGTATATAGATGCATTCATCCTCAACAAAACCAACAAACCAAATCTAACAACATGAGAAGAAAATGATGTGCCCTGATGAAGTGGAATGTACCTCAGGACAACAAAGATGAATTAAGATGAGGAAATCAATCAGTATAATGCATCATATTAATAGAATAAAATATAAGAATTACATCATCATATCAACAAGTGCAGAAAAACAATTTGACAGCATCTAAATCACTTTGATGATTAAAAAACACTCACAGAGTAGAATATTAATGAATACACTCAATGTGATGAAGGTCATCTATGAAAAACACACAGCTGACATTGTAACATTGCATTTAATGGTGAAAGACTGACACTTTTCCTTTCAAGGTCAGACAAGGTTGTCTGCTCTCACTACTGATATTCAATATCGTATTGGGGGTTGTAGCCAGAGTAAACAGGTAGTAAATATTTATCTAGATTGAAAAAGAGGAAGTAAAACAATTCGTATTTGGAGATAATATGATCTTATGCAGTTGACCCTTCTAAACGACCTAAGTTTGAACTGTGGGGTCCACTTATATCACTTGTATATGAATTTTTTTGCAATAAAAATACACAAAATGTGTCTGCGACTTCTGCCTCCCTTTCCACCTCCTCTTCAACCTCTCTTCAACCTCTATCACCCCTAAGACAGCAAGAACAACTGCTCCTCTTCATCCTCCTCCTCAGCCTACTCAACATAACACAATGATGAGTTACATCCACATAATGAATAATAATTATATTTTCTCTTTGTTATGATTTTCTTGACATTTTCTTTTTTATAGCTTACTTTATTGCAAAAACACAGTATATAGTATATAAAACATACAGAATATGTGTTAATTGTTTATGTTATCAGAAAGGCTTCCAGTTAACAATAGGTCATTAGTAGTTTAGTTTTGGGGGAGTTGAAAATTATACATGAATTTTCAACTGCATAGAGCTCAGCACCCCTAACCCAAACATTGTTCAAGAGTAAACTGTATATAGAAAATCATAAGAAATCCACCAAAGTAAACTAAAATTAATAAATTAAGAAAGTTTTCAGTACACACAATCAATATATGAAATCACCTGTATGTTTATATATTAGCAAGGAACATTCTGAAAATAAAATAAAATAAAATAGCATAAAAAAGAATCTAATACTTGGGAATAAATTTAACTAAGATAATATAAAACATATACCATGAAAATTAGAAAATATTATGGAAAAGTAAGTAACACCTAAATAAATGGAAATATATCCCATGTTTATGGGTCAGAAGACTTAAAGTTGTTAATCTGACTGCATGATGATCCTTGAGTAGCCTTGGCTGACCCAGTTTCTCTCCTCTCTTCTCGATTGTGGTTCTCAGAATAACCATAGAGTACACAAGGAATGCATCCTGAGATGGGGAGAAACTGCCTGAAACAGCCCGGACTTTGTTCCTGTCACTCCTCAGGAACCTCACATCATGAGTTAGGGAAGACTGCTGGGGACAACCTGGCCTCTGTTTCTGTTTCCCTAGAAACAGGATGTCATTCAGTACTTTAGCCAAACATGTTTCCTGCAGGTTATAAAACCAAGGGCAGGCTACTTTTTGAGGTAGCTCAGCTGTGCTGCAAGTGGGGCATATGCAGATGAAACTCTATCTACCCTTGGCACATTGGGGTACTGGATCATCATGAATTTTAGGTTTCCATTTTCCTCGGCTACCTTTCTATCTGTAAACAATAAATCTACTTCATATAACTTGGTTTGTGTGTGATCTGTGTCATCAGATTTGAGCAAGTAATAAAAGTGTAACTCAAGAGTTAGTGGACTGAAATTTAGACTACTGTTCCTGAAGGTTGGCATAGTGGTGATTTTTGCTAGCTTCCATGCAATGGGAGTCTTCCCTTAGGATTCATAATCAGTGAACCTACTTCACAATGGCAATACTCACCAAATTTGATGTACAGATTGAATGCGATCTCTATTAGAACCCCTGCTGACTTCTTTCTTAAAAAATAACAAGTTGATTTTTTAAATTAATGTACAATTGAAAGGGATTCAGAAACTCAAAATAATCTTGAAAAAGAACAAAGTAGGAGGCCACTCATATTCCAATTTCAAAACTTACTTAAAGTAACAGTAATCAAGACATTGTGTTAGTCACACAAATAAAATTTTATAGATCAATGGAATAGAATTGAAAATGCAAAAATTAACTCTTACATCTATGGTTAACTGATTTTTCTATAGGTGTAACAAGACCATGTAAAAAGGAAAGAATAGCCTTTTCAACAAATGCTGTAAAACAGGATAGCCAAAGGATGAAATTGGGTCCTTACCTCACATCATATAAAAAAATTAATTCGAAATGAATCAAAGACCTAAATGTAAGAGCTAAAACTATGAAATTCGTATGAGAAAACACGGAGTGAATCTTAAGGACGTTAATTTGGCAAATGATTCTTAGATTTGACACTAAATGCATGAGTCACACAATTTTAAAATATAGATAAATAGGACTTCAAAATTTTAAAACTTCTGTATATAAAGGACTGTCACTAAATTAAGAAAACCCACTGGATGGAAGAAAAGATTTCAAAGTCATTTATAAGATAAGCAACTTATATCTAGAATATACAAGGAACCTTTACAATACAATTATAAAAAGACTAATAATCTATTTTTTAAAATAGGCAAAGGACTTGAATAAACATTTTTTTCCAGAGCAGATACACAAATGACCTATAAGAATATAAAAAGATATTCAACATCTTTAGTTTTCAGAAAATTATAGATCAAATCCACAATGAGTATACAGTAGTTATTAAATAAATAAATGTTGAATTAATGAAAGGTTAATGATAAATGGCTATAGTGGATAAGAAGAAAATATAAGAATCAGAATAAGATACTAATGAATTTGAAAACTATGTGAGCAAACAAGTTGGAAGTATTGAAGGAAGTTACCAGAGTGGAATTTTGAATTTGAGTTTTTTTTTAATTTATGGCAAATAGCAAAAATTAATCTACACATCCTTATAAGGAAAGCCATGGTCTTGGAGTAAAGTATCGGCAGACAGCAAGATTTCCACTGAGATAAAGAAGTCAATATTATCAAAACAGTTGATATTAGAAAATAATTTTCTCAACGTGAGATAACACTTTGGTGAGTCCAGGGAAATAGTATATTAAAGAGAAGTGCAAATTCAAATAGAAAATTTACAAAATATTATGAGAGTAGCAGTTGAACAACTAAAAAAAAAAAAGAGTATGCATCTACTGGAGGCAAGAGAATATTTTTGTGAGGCATCATGAATTTAGTCCCAATTGTCTATTGAAGAAACTGGAGGAATGGAGGCCATCAAGAAAAGCAGGATTCAGCTGCTTTTTGGTGATCATGCCTAACTTATACTTTAAACATGTTTACCCTGAAGTTTGTAGTTTCGAGAAGCATGTTAATTGTCATCACATGATATGAGTAGTCTTTTCAGTTTCCATTAGTGAACTTGCTAATTACCAACTCTATAAAAAGTCCACACTGGAGGGGAAGCATCAATAAAGTTAAGTAAAGAAGAAGAAATAATAACTTTATGATGTGAAAATTTATTGTATTAGTCAAGGTTCTCCAGAGGAATTGAATCAGTAGGAGATTAACTGTAGTACAATTAACGGTGGTGGAATTCTAGGAATCTGTTAGGGTGTGTCTCTGACTCATTTTCCCATAAACTACATAGGATATGACAAGACCAATACTAAATAAAGTCAATGTAGAAGAATATGGATTGAATATCCAAACTCATAAACAGTCTCATCATTTTGATTGAATTAATTCATCTATATTACATGAGATATCAATGTAATCACATGTGAAATTTGCTTTAAAATGTATTGTTACCTTATGGTAAACATAATGCTGTGTGAAAACACGTAATTGAAAAATGAGAAGATTTTAATAATGGCATCAAACATGTGATTATTTTCTGTAGTTATTAATTTTAAAACTGGCTGCAACATTGTGTTAAGGATACAGTAACAGATGGGGATTTCCCTACAGAGAAATTTTCGCTTCACTATGCAACAAGATTTATTGGCCTCATCAAGAAAATGTATGGTAGGTCAGAAAATACAGTCCTTTGGGGCTTCTTAGTCATTAAAAAACAGATGAAGTTTTCTGATGGTAAAAATTCCAAATAGTCTTTCTTTCTAAATTTTCTCGGAAAGAGTGAAGTCTGAGGCTTGGAGGGTAGAAAACAAGAAAATTCCTTAGAACATTAAATAAGCATCTATGGCATTTCTATGTTTTTTTAAAAAATGAAATAGAATTAAGTATCACCAGGAGTGGTGTCTAGTTACTTCATTTTTTCTCTTAAAGAGTATAAGACCGCTATTAAAAACTCCAAGTAGAAATATTGCTCTTATAGGCTTTATTTCTATGAGTGTACTTATAACAAATCATATCACATATGCTCTAGCATATGAATCTAGTTTGCATTTCAGTTTCATTTATCATAAAAAAAATCAAAACTGCCCATTTCAGTTAAAACCTTACTTTTGAAATAGCATGAAGAATACAATTTTATTTTTTTATTTTAAAATTTACATGGAGAAAATGCCAAATGCACATAATAAGTTGGTTTGATACTAAAGGTCAAATTTGCAATGCATATAATGACAGAATGAGCTTAATTAAAATATCATAAAAAATCTCATTTATTGATGATTTTAGTTCACGTTAGTGGCTTTGACCTTAGGCTAGCCTCAGGCGTCTTTCAAGCCTCTTGCCTTAACAGGCTGTGAATACCCAAACCAGTTAAGCATTGCATATGATTTATTTCAGAAATGTGGTGTTGAAAGACAGAAGTCACCAAACTGCCTGAATGTTGATCAGATTTTCCTCCCCTCTAATCATATACTGATCACAGCATTGATGTTTCATTTTAAAGTTTGTAGAGTTCAATTATCTGAAGAGCGATGAGTTCATGAATTTAGCTAAGAATATAGGGCTGTTGTTTGGTCCCTGGTTTGATAAACTAAAAATGATTAGGAGAACAACAGAGAATTATACAGATTTTTTAAAAATCTCTCATTCTCCATTACATACATGTAAACATACATCAGAAGTCAACAAATATTCACTTAAAAAGCCAAATAGGGCCAAGAATGGTGGCTCACTCCTGTAATCTCAGCACTTTGGGAGGCTGAGGTGGGCAGATCACTTGAGGCCAGAGTTTGAGACCAGCCTGGCCAATGTAGTGAAACCCCATCTCTTCTAAAAATACAAAAAATTAGCTGGCTGTTGCAGCACATGCCTGTAAACAGAGCTACTCAGGAGGCTGAGGCAAGAGAATAGCTTGAGCCTGGAAGGCAGAGGTTGCACTGAGCCAAGATTGTGCCAGCCTGGGCAACAGAGCAAGACTCCATCTCAAAAAAAGAAAAAAGAAACAAAAAGCCAAATAGTATACAGTTTAAATCTGTAGGCTTCACTATCACTGTTACAACATCACTACTCTTTCCTCTCAAGAAAAATAAAACAAACAAAAATCAGCCATAGATTATAAGTACATGAATGTGCATGGCCACATTCTGTGAAATCTGTGTTTATGGAAACAGGCTACTGATTTGGGGGCCAAGTTCACTGACTTCTGATATACATTATTCATCTTTACCATTTCAATGGCCCTGGACTCTCTAGTTCTTCTGTTAAATCTGAAGGTGGATGAGGTGAATGCTTATGCTCCTATGTGTTAAAATAATGACCCAGGACTTCTACTCAATTTATGAGTATTTAATGTTATTTTTCTTTTTCTAGATTTAATTGGCCAACACAGACCAATTAGATTCCTTTTGTCATCATGTCATAGATTTCTTCAGCATATCTCTTTGTTGAAATGGGAAAACTGCTAGAAACCTTGCATGCCCTTGCACCTTCTTGCTGGGACAGCCAAATGTGCAAGGTCCTGTCTACTTTTCACTCAGCCCATTTGTCCTGTGTTTACAGCAAGCCATCTTGATGGTTGAGGTTATGTCTATGCCCAGATGAAGATCAGAATAACTTCAGCCTTCTATAAATGTGATGATTCCAGAAGCTCAGTGCTTCTCTCCTACAAAAAATTCTACCATGTGCGCAGGCATCATAACAGGCATTCTGCATCCATGAAACATCAATAAGAGAGCTTGTTATCTTTTTAAAAAGATAAAATCTCAGACCCTGCACCGTTCTGGACAATTTTGGTGACAAGGATGTGATATTTCACAGAGACATGGCTTCTTAGAAGAGAAGCGATGGAGAGAATGGGCATAAAAAGACTCTCCAGGACTAGTGAATGTTCACGAGTATGGGAAGACTGGGTGGCAGAATGAGTGTTTTCCACTGTCTTATCTGTTAATGAATGTTTAAAGGCTAAAGAGGGAGAGTTAGAACTGAAACCAGCCTCCTGATCGACTGTTATTCACTCTGCTTGGTTGTTCACCACCCTTAGTTGCTACTCACCCTCCTTTGGAAAAGAGGAGGAAAGAATGTGATCACCACAAAGGTCTGAGACCTCA
Organism: Hylobates moloch; assembly: GCF_009828535.3. Taxonomy (NCBI): domain Eukaryota; kingdom Metazoa; phylum Chordata; class Mammalia; order Primates; family Hylobatidae; genus Hylobates; species Hylobates moloch. Next base: position 124,509,063 of record NW_026652279.1, read on the forward strand.
AAGTAAAGGCAATATGGTTGTGGCTGCTGAGTCAAAGATCCCCAAAGTTAAAATCAATGGTGTCAGCAATAATGATAGAGAGCTTTGAATGAACCAAACCCAGATGTTCATTTGTTGAAAATGTATAGCCACTTGAAGCTGGAAGTGAATGAGAAGTTTTACTTAATAGAGCTAAGCCTCTATCTCCCTCTACGCCTTCTGATGATGCCCTCCTTGTCTCCCACTATTTTGGGTACTTTAAGGAAAACACTGAGAATCCTGGAAAATTTGGGAGGAGGGGAAGGACTCAAACTGTTATAGCTCTATTGCATATAGGCACCAAAGTCATCAGTATACCCCTCCCATGGGGGAAAGAGATGCTGGATTCAGGAGGCTGAAAGTGCTAAGAACTATGAGGAAGAGCTTCGGTGAATGACAGGACCAATATGTTTCTTGACTCTGGAGCTGTTGCCAATGATTTAGGCTTCTGGAATTCCGCTTGAAAAACTATAGTATGGCAGATTAGAAACATCCCTTTCTGGGGCAGCAAACTCAAAATAAATTGCTGCTGCTAATTGAATCATCTGAGTCAATTCTGTAGATACTAACATCAAGGTCCTGCTCTTTAAATGAGATAAACTGGAACCAAGTTTCTGATCAATCCTATTCTGTAAAGAATGACACCCAATGAGGCATATCTATTAACAGATATATCTTTGTTTGTAGACCGGGTACAATTGAATCAGACCTGTGTAAATCAGAATTTCTGTAAATCAGATTTGTGGTTGTGCTCATTAAGATAAAACACAACCCTGGTTAATCCAACTCTCTGCCCATCGATGCCTGGGCTGACAAAGTTATTCATGACTGGCAAACACACACACACAGACACACACACACTCTTCTCATTTCAAATTGATGTTCAATAATCTTAAGTGAACCTTTACTCCTTCCTGACACTATTTTCTTAGCCCATTAACTTTCTCCTTTTTTTCATATTTTCTCCTCTTTCATCAAACTTTGAATCCTCCTCAAAAAAAAAAATAAATAAATAAATAAAATAAAATAAATAAATAAATTGCAGCTGACAATCTTGCTTTCTAATAGACAGCAAAATTAATGTCATCGAGCCATCTACCTGCACCTGTGGTTATATATTTGTCCTTCCTTTCTTCTTGCCACCATGAATTGTAGCACTAAGAGCCTAGATAATATCAACCTCTGCAAAAGTATCCTAGATTCCATCCCCTCTTGCTTTCTCACCCCAGAATTTTCCCATTTATCCTGTTATTTATTTCTTTCTAGACTGAATTATTCCCATTAGTGCATTAAGATGAAAATTTATTTTGTATCTGCCTCTTCTTCTAACTACCCCCTCATTTCTGTCATTTTTACTTGAAAGGATTGTCTAAACTTGTCTTCAACTCATTAAAATTACATTTCATCCTCAACATCCTACGCAAACTGCTGTGATCAAGGTCATCAATTACCTCCACTTTACTAAATGCAATTGTAATTGCTCTGTTGTTATCCTTCTTGAACTATCTGTAAGCACTCAGATTTTCTAATTGCTTTTCCTTTGTGAACAATGCATTTCCTTGACTTCATGGAGAGCTCATCTTCTACCTATATTTATGATTTCTTTTTTTGGTGACTTTTCTGTTTCCTCTTTGTTTCTCCCAACTGTGAACGTTTACATTGGCCCAGGGATCAACTATTTGATTATTTTTCTATCTGTACTCCCATTTTAGTTTATCTTATATAGTCTCTTGGCTTTATACACCATCCGTATGCTGAAGACTTCAATCCAGTATTCTCTAAATTTCTGATTTGTATGTTAACTACCTATGTGACATTTCTCTTTGGATTCACCATAAGAATCTCAAGCATAGCATGCCCAAATCTGAGCTTCTTTTATTTCTTTTTTTTTTTTTTTTTTAGACAGAGTCTTGCTCTGTCACCCAGGCTGGAGTGCAGTGGTGCAATCTCGGCTCACTGCAAGCTCCGCCTCCTGGGTTCACGCCATTCTCCTGCCTCAGCCTCCCGAGTAGCTGGGACTACAGGCGCCCGCCACCGCGCCCAGCTAATTTTTTGTATTTTTTAGTAGAGACGGGGTTTCACCGTGGTCTCGATCTCCTGACCTCGTGATCCGCCCGCCTCGGCCTCCCAAAGTGCTGAGCTTCTTTTATTTCTCTCCAACCCTGCTCCTCCTCCTGTAGTCTTCATCGTCACAGCTAGTGATAACATTATTCTTCTAATTGCACACACCTACACCTGGTACACCTGAGTTTTACCCTTGACTTTCCTTCCTCCCTTTTGTTTTAACTTTATGCATCTGGTCCAGCAGGAAATCTCAATATTTATTTTTAAAATATATTCAAGATGAGACTACTTCTCACCAAACCCACTGGTACTATCCTGACTAAAACCACTGCATTTTTCTATAAAGACTTTTAAAATCACCTAATTACTGTTCTTCCTGTTTCTACCCTTACTGCCTTATTCTCAATATAACCACCAGATTGATCTTCTCAAAACACATATATTGTTATTCCTCTGCTCAAAGCACTCAACTGGCATCCCGTTTTATTCATATTGAAAATACTACACGATCACCATCCCCATTAGTTCTTAGAACACATTATACTTTTGCTCACTCTATTCTAGCCACATGGATTTTCTCGATGTTCCTCAAACCTTCCAGTAATGGTGTAGCCCCATACTTGCTCTTTTTTTCTGCTTAGAATAGTGTCCCTTTGATACCCAGATGGCTACCTCTCATGTTTAATCAGTCTGTTTCTCTAAACTCCTTCTCAGTCAAGCATTTCCAGGCCACCCTAGGCAAAACTGCAACCCTCAAACATGTTTATCAGGACCAAATGTTGCTTGAGTGAAGAATTTATATCTGCTTTGTTTCTTGGCTTATCCCTAGTGCCCAGAATGATGTCAGAAACATAATGAGTTCCCAATGAATAGCTATTGACTAAATGAATGAATTACCTAATACAAAACAGCAGAAAATATACAGTGAACAATGCCATTTAATACAAACAATATGAATAAGTGCCCAAAAGAAATATTGATGTGTATGAAAAATCTCGGCCAGGCACTGTGGTTCACGCCTGTAATCCCAGCATTTTAGGAGGCTGAGGCGGGCAGATCACGAGGTCAGGAGATTGAGACCATCCTGGCTAACACGGTGAAACACCATCTCTACTAAAAATACAAAAAAAAAAAAAAATTAGCCAGGTGTGGTGGCGGGCGCCTGTAGTCCCAGCTACTCGGTAGGCTGAGACAGGAGAATGGCATGAACCTGGGAGGCAGAGCTTGCAGTGAGCCAAGATTGCACTACTGCACTCCAGGCTGGGCAACAGAGTGAGACTCAGTCTCAAAAAAAAAAAGAAAAAAAAGAAAAAAGAAAAATCTCTATAAATCTTATGGAAAAACGTTTAATGAATTTTTAAAAAATACTATGTTCTGATATTTCAATATCAAAAAATGTGCATTTTTTTTCTAATATGTTACAAAAAGTCTTATATGATCCCAATAAAAAATATAAGGAGATCTTATATTTGGAACTACAGAGAATCATTCTGAGAGGTGACAACATGCTGGCAGTCCTCACAGCCCTCGCTCGCTCTCAGTGCCTCCTCTGCCTGGGCTCCCACTTTGGCGGCACTTGAGGAGCCCTTCAGCCCACCACTGCACTGTGGGAGCCCCTTTCTGGGCTGGCCAAGGCAGGAGCCGGCTCTCTCAGCTTGCAGGGAGGTGTGGAGGGAGAGGCACCAGCGGGAACCGGGGCTGCGGGCTGAGCTTGCAGGCCAGCTGGAGTTCTAGGTGGGCCTGGGCTTGGCAGGCCCTGCACATGGAGCAGCCGGCCGGCCCTGCTGGCCCCAGGCAATTAGGGACTTAGCACCTGGGCCAGCGGCTGTGGAGAGTGTACTGGGTCCCCCAGCTGTGCCAGCCCACTGGCGCTGTGCTCAATTTCTCACCGGACCTTAGCTGCCTTCACGCAGGGCAGGGCTCGGGACCTGCAGCCCACCATGCCTGAGCCTCCCACCCCTTCCATGGGCTCCTGTGCGGCCCGAGCCTCCCTGACGAGTGCCACTCCCTGCTCCACAGCACCAAGTCCCATCGACCACCCAAGGGCTGAGGAGTGCAAGCACACGGTGTGGGACTGGCAGGCAGCTCCACCTGCAGCCCCAGTGCAGGATCCACTGGGTGAAGCCAGCTGGGCTCCTGAGTCTGGTGGAGATGTGGAGAACCTTTATGTCTAGCTCAGGGATTGTAAATACACCAATCAGCACCTTGTATCTAGCTCAAGGTCTGTGAATGCACCAATCAGCGCTCTGTATCTAGCTCAAGGTTTGTAAATACACCAATCAGCACCCTGTGTCTAGCTCGAGGTTTGTGAGTGCACCAATTGACACTCTGTATCTAGCTGCTCTGATGGGGCCTTGGAGAACCTTTATGTCTAGCTCAAGGATTGTAAATACACCAATCGGCACTCTGTATCTAGCTCAAGGTTTGTAAACACACCAATTAGCACCCTGTGTCTAACTCAGGGTTTGTGAGTGCACCAGTTGACACTCTGTATCTAGCTGCTCTGGTGGGGCCTTGGAGAACCTTTGTGTCGAACTTTTATGTCCCGCTCAGGGATTGTAAATGCACCAATCAGCATCCTGTCAAAACACACCACTTGGCTCTACCAATCAGCAGGATGTGGGTGGGGCCAGATAAGAGAATAAAAGCAGGCTGCCCGAGCCAGCAGTGGCAACCTGCTCGGGTCCCTTTCCACACTGTGGTAGCTTTGTTCTTTCGCTCTTTGCAATAAATCTTGCTCCTGCTCACTCTTTGGGTCCACACTGCTTTTATGAGCTGTAAGACTCACCTTGAAGGTCTGCAGCTTCACTCCTGAAGCCAGCAAGCCCATGAGCCCACTGGGAGGAACGAACAGCTCCAGACGCGCCGCCTTAAGAGCTGTAACACTCACCGTGAAGGTCTGCAGCTTCACTCCTGAGCCAGCGAGACCACGAACCCACCAGAAGGAAGAAAACTCTGAACACATCCGAACATCAGAAGGAACAAACTCCAGACACGCCACCTTAAGGGGTGTAACACTCACCACGAGGGTCCGCAGCTTCATTCTTGAAGTCAGTGAGACCAAGAACCCACCAATTCTGGACACAATTCTAAGATGAATTAGAAAAAATATAAAGGAATGGGCAGTGAATATTTTAAAAAATGTAATCAAAGTTTACAAACCCTGATTGAATTTAAAACTTGTTTTAATATTTAGCATGGTCTGGTAATGGAACATGAAGAAAAAGACAAATCAGTGGAACAAGGTAAAGTTTGAAGTGGGATCATGTATATGATTATATACACGCACATGTATCCACAAAAACAAATACATTTTTAGTGTATGATAAAGATGGCATCTTAATTCCATGGAAAGTTTATTTAGTCTGTGAACTGTGTGCGGTAGGTCTGCAGCAAGATAAGTAGCATGTGACTAAGCTGACTGTTCAGTTCTGTTTATATATTTTTCTCATAGACTTTCTCAGTGAAAGGTACAAGGCAATGCACTACATTCTGGTACAAGCTTCTTAATGTGTTACAGACCTACAAGAAAAATTATATGGTTTAATGCTTTGAATAACAAGGCCCTGGAGAACTTATTTTATTCTCCTTTGTGCCAGAATATATTTTTATATATTTTAACAGCCTTTTTAAGGAATAATTGACATAAAAACTGCATGCATTTAAAGCATACAGTTTGATAAGATTTGACACACGTGTGAAGTCATCATCACAATCAAGGTTTTGAACATAATCACCCCCAAATTTTCCTCATGCCCCTTTGTTTCATTACACCCAACTCCTGCATTCCCAGCCAACTATTAATCTGCTTTTGATTAGTTTACATTTCATAGAAATGTATATCAATGGAATTATAGAGTATGCATGTCAGGCCTCTGAGCCCAAACTAAGCCATCATATCCCCTGTGACCTGCACGTACACATCCAGATGACCAGTTCCTGCCTTAACTGATGACATTTCACCACAAAAGAAGTGAAAATGGCCTGTTCATGCCTTAACTGATGACATTGTCTTGTGAAATTCCTTCTCCTGTTCATCCTGGCTCAAAAGTTCCCCTACTGAGCACCTTGTGACCCCCACTCTGCCTGCCAGAGAACAACCCCCCTTTGACTGTAATTTTCCTTTACCTACCCAAATCCTATAAAATGGCCCCACCCCTATTTCTCTTCGCTGATTCTCTTTTTGGACTCAGCCCACCTGCACCCAGGTGAAATAAACAATTTTATTGTTCACACAAAGCCTAGTGGTCTCTTCCCACCGACATGCGTGAAATTGGGTGGCATAACTCGGATCGGGGACCTCCCTTGGGAGACCAATCCCCTGTCCTCCTGCTCTTTGGTCCCTGAGAAAGATCCACCTACTACCTCAGGTCCTCAGACCAACCAGTCCAAGGAACATCTCACCAATTTCAAATCTGAATAAGCAGCCTATTTTTACCCTCTTCTCCAGCCTCCCTCACTATCCCTCAATCTCTTTCTCCTTTCAATCTTGGTGCCACACTTCCATCTCTCCCTTCTCTTAATTTCAATTCCTTTCATTTTCTGGTAGAGACAAAGGAGACACGTTTTATCCGTGGACCCAAAACTCCGGCATCGGTCATGGACTAGGGAAGGCAGCCTTCCCTTGGTGTTTAATCATTGCAGGGACGCCTCTCTGATTATTCACTCAGGTTTCAGAGGTGTCAAACCATGCAAGGATGCCGGCCTTGGTCCTTCACCCTTAGTGGCAAGTCCCACTTTTCTGGGGGAGGGTCAAGTACCATAACCCCTTGTATCTCTGTGCCCTGATCCCTTATTTCCGCTTCCCAACCTCTTATATCTCTGCACCCCGATCCCTTATTTCTGCACCCCAGCCTCTTATATCTCTGTGCCCCAATCCCTTATTTCCACACCCCGACCTGGTATCTCTGTGCTCCGACCCCTTTCTCGCTTTTCTGGAGGGTAAGAACCCCCAAACCCCTTCCCTCCGTGTCTCTACTCTCCCTTTTCTCTGGGCTTGCCTCCTTCACTATGGGCAACCTTCCACCCTCCATTCCTCCTTCTTCTCCCTTAGCCTGTGTTCTTAAAAACTTAAAACCTCTTCAACTCTCACCTGACCTAAAATCTAAGCATCTTATTATCTTCTGCAATGCTGCTTGACCCCAATACAAACTTGACAGTAGTTCTAAATAGCCAGAAAATGGCATTTCAATTTTTCCATCCTGCAAGATCTAAATAATTCTTGTGGCAAAATGGGCAAATGGTCTAAGGTGCCCGACGTCCAGGCACTCTTAGACATTGGTCCCTCCTTAGTCTCTGTGCCCAGTGCAACTTGTCCCAAATCTTCCTTCTTTCCCTCCCGCCTGTCCTCTCAGTCCCAACCCCAAGAATCGCTGAGTCTTTCTAATCTTCCTTTTCTACAGACCCATCTGACCTCTCCCCTCCTCCCCAGGCTGCCCCTCACCAGGCCGAGCTAGGTCCCAATTCTTCCTCAGCCTCCACTTCTCCACCCTATAATCCTTTTATTACCCCCCACTCCTCACACCTGGTCCGGCTTACAGTTTCGTTCCGTGACCAGCCCTCCCCCACCTGCCTAGCAATTTACTCTTAAAAAGGTGGCTGGAGCTAAAGGCATAGTCAAGGTTAATGCTCCTTTTTCTTTATCCCAAATCAGATAGCGTTTAGGCTCTTTTTCATCAAATATAAAAATCCAGTCCAGTTCATGACTCGTTTGGCAGCAACCCTGAGACACTTTACAGCCCTAGACCCTAAAAGATCAAAAGGCAGTCTTATTCTCAAAATACATTTTATTACTCAATCTGCTCCTGACATTAAATAAAACTCCAAAAATTAAATTCCAGCCCTCAAACCCCACAACAGGATTTAATTAACCTCGCCTTCAAGGTGTACAATAATAGAAAAAAGTTACAATTCCTTGCCTCCACTGTGAGACAAACCCCAGCCACATCTCCAGCACACAAGAACTTCCAAACGCCTGAACCAGAGTGGCCAGGCGTTCCTCCAGAACCTCCTCCCCCAGGAGCTTGCTACAAGTGCCAAAATCTGACCACCAGGCCAAGGAATGCCTGCAGCCCAGGATTCCTCCTAAGCCGTGTCCCATCTGTGTGGGACCCCACTGGAAATCGGACTGTTCAACTCACCTGGCAGCCACACCTACAGCCCCTGGAACTGTGGCCCAAAGCTCTCTGACTGACTCCTTCTCGGCTTAGCGGCTGAAGACTGACACTGCCCGATCACCTCGGAAGCCCCGTAGAACATCATGGACGCCGAGCTTTGGGTAACTCTCACAGTGGAAGGAAGTCCATCCCCTTAGTCAATACGGAGGCTACCCACTCCACATTACCTTATTTTCAAGGGCCTGTTTCCCTTGCCTCCATAACTGTTGTGGGTATTGACAGCCAGGCTTCTAAACCCCTGAAAACTCCCCCACTCTGGTGCCAACTTGGACAACAGTCTTTTATGCACTCTTTTTTAGTTATCCCCACCTGCCCAGTTCCCTTATTAGGCCGAGATATTTTAACCAAATTAACTGCTTCCCTGACTATTCCTGGACTACAGCTGCATCTCATTGCTGCCCTTCTCCCCAACCCAAAGCCTCCTTCGCGTCTTCCTCTCGTATCCCCCTACCTTAACCCACAAGTATGGGACATCTCTACTCCTTCCCTGGCAACCGATCACATGCCCATTACCATCCCATTAAAACCTAATCACCCTTACCCCGCTCAACACCAATGTCCCATCCCACAGCATGTTTTGAAAGGATTAAAGCCTGTTATCACTCGCCTGCTACAGCATGGGCTTCTAAAACCTGTAAACTCTCCTTACAATTCCCCCATTTTACCTGTCCAAAAACCGGACAAGTCTTACAGATTAGTTCAGGATCTACGCCTTGTCAACCAAATTGTTTTGCCTATCCATCCTGTGGTGCCCAACCCGTACAGTCTTTTGTCCTCAATACCTTCCTCCACAACTCACTATTCCATTCTGGATCTTAAAGATGCTTTTTTCACTATTCCCCTGCACCCCTCATCTTAGCCTCTCTTTGCTTTCACTTAGACTGACCCTGACACCCATTAGGCTCACAAATTATGTGGGCTGTACTGCCGCAAGTCTTCACAGACAGCCCCCATTACTTCAGTCAAGCCCAAATTTCATCCTCATCTGTTACCTATCTCGGCATAATTCTCAAAAACACACGTGCTTTCCCTGCTGATCATGTCTGATTAATCTCCCAAACCTCAATCCCTTACAAAACAACAACTCCTTTCCTTCCTAGGCATGGTTAGTATGGTCAGAATTCTTACACAAGAGCCAGGACCGCACCGTGTAGTCTTTCTGTCCAAACAACTTGACCTTACTGTTTTAGCCTAGCCATCATGTCTCCGTGCAGTGGCTACTGCCGCCCTAATACTTTTAGAGGCTCTCAAAATCACACACTATGCTCAACTTACTCTCTACATTTCTCATAACTTCCAAAATCTATTTTCTTCCTCATACCTGACACATATACTTTCTGCTCCCAGGCTCCTTCAGCTGTACTCACTCTTTGTTAAGTCCCACAATTACCATTGTTCCTGGCCCGGACTTAAATCCTGCCTCCCATATTATTCTGGACGCCACACCTGACCCTCATGACTGTATCTCTCTGATCCACCTGACATTCACCCCATTTCCCCATATTTCCTTCTTTCCTGTTCCTCACCCTGATCACGCTTTATTTATTAATGGCAGTTCCACCAGGCCTAATCGCCACACACTAGAAAAGGCAGGCTATGCTATAGTATAGTATGAGTCACTAGCTCGCCTCTTGAAACCTCTCATTTCCTTTCCATCATGGAAATCTATCCTCAAGGAAATAACTTCTCAGTGTTCCATCTGCTATTCTACTACTCTTCAAGGATTATTCAGGCCCCCCTCCCTTCCCTACACATCAAGCTCATACCTCTTAGTCTAGGTAGACACTTTCACTGGATAGGTAGAGTCCTTTCCTACAGGGTCTGAGAAGGCCACCACAGTCATTTCTTCCCTTCAGTCAGACTTAATTCCTCAGTTTAGGCTTCCCACCTCTATACAGTCTGATAACAGACCAGCCTTTATTAGTCAAATCAGCCAAGCAGTTTTTCAGGCTCTTAGTATTGAGTGAAACCTTTATATCCCTTACAGTCCTCAGTCTTCAGGAAAAGAAAACAGACTAATGGTCTTTTTAAAACACACCTCACCAAGCTCAGCCACCAACTTAAAAAGGACTAGACAATACTTTTAACCACTTTCCCTTCTCAGAAGTCAGACCTGTCCTCAGAATGCTACAGGGTACAGCCCATTTGAGCTCCTGTATAGATGCTCCTTTTTATTAGGCCCCAGTCTCATTCCAGACACCAGACTAACTTAGGCTGTGCCCCCAAAAAGCTTGTCATCCCTACTATATTCTGTCTAGTCATACTCCTATTCACCGTTCTCAACTACTCATACATGCCCTGCTCTTGTTTACACTGCCGGTTTACACTGTTTCTTCAAGCCATCACAGCTGATATCTCCTGCTGCTATCCCCAAACTGCCACTCTTAACTCTTGAAGTAAATAAATAATCTCTGCTGACAGGACTATGCTGAATTTCCTTAGGCACTCTCTAATTAGATGTCCTAGGTCCTCCCAATTCTTAGACCTTTAATACCTGTTTTTCTCCTTCTCTTATTCCATTTAGTTTTTCAATTCATAGAAAACCATATCCAGGCCATCACCAATAATTCTAAATGACAAATGTTTCTTCTAACAGTCCCACAATATCACCCCTTACCAAAAAATCTTCCTTCAGCTTAATCTCTCCCACTCTAGGTTCCCACGCCACCCCTAATCCTGCTCAAAGCAGCCCTGAGAAACATCGCCTATTATCTCTCCATACCACCCCCCAAAAATTTAACCATCCCAACACTTTACCACTATTTCGCTTTATTTTTCTTATTAATATAAGACGACAGGAATGACAGGCCTCTGAGCCCAAGCTAAGCCATCATATCCCCGTGACCTTCAGGTACACATCCAGATGACCGGTTCCTGCCTTAACTGATGACATTCCACTGCAAAAGAAGTGAAAATGGCCTGTTCATGCCTGTTCTTTTTTTGTGTGCTTTCCTTCACTTAGCATAATTACTTTCAGATATATCAATGCTGTTAGTATGTATCTAATAGTTTGTTCTCTGTTATTGCTAAATAGCATTCCATTTTATGGGTATATAGAGGTTCTTTATCCAGTCATCTGTTGGAGAACATCTGGGCAGTTTCCAGTTTTCAGTTATTACAAATAAGGCTGCTATGAATGCTCACGTTTACATCTTTATATGCACTTCTAGTGTCAATGTAACATGATACAACATTATGACATAGTTCTGGCAATTTATTTAAAAAGTTAAACATATGCTTAAATATTATCCAATTATTTCACTCTTAGGTAATTATATCCATAAAAACGAAATCCTTTTGATGTAGCTATATTAATTCCAGTTACTTTATCCGTGTAAATGTACTCACAAATGACATTTGTAATAATGACATAGGTACAACTATATACATTGCAGCACCATAATTAATGATAGATTATAAACTACATACGTGCCTGTTGGTAGGGAATACACTAATTTGAGGTACACTCATATACAGAAACATGATCTATCTAAATTGATAATTTAGAAACAGTTTTAGAGACTGACATGAGAGAATCTCTAAAATATGTGAAAGGTAGAGTACAATGTGTTAAAGGAGAGTGAATAATGTAATGAAATAATTTGGGTGGGACAAAATGGTTTCTAAAAATAGTAAAATTATTTTTATTACTTTGATAAACCATATTTACCTAGAATGTTAACTTTTATGGCTTTACTGTGTAACTTCTCAACTCATAAGTTTCATTATAAAGGAATCATTTTGGCACTTCAACAGCAAAACTGTAAGAAAGAAGACAACAGACTGTATATATGTATCATTATTATGTATATATATGTATATGCACATGACGTTAGATGGACTAATAGTAAAATGTCTACTCATTTATTCATATTACAATACCACAATACCATTCCAGTAGAAAATCAGTGATGGATGTTCACTAGCATTGCTATTTGTTTTGTGGTTAAAAGGAACATTAACCAAGAATCATAATCTTAATCATTTTAGAAAGGACCTGAGAAAAATATTTATCATCCTAATGATTTCAAGAAAAAAAATTTTTACAGTATAGACTTTTAAAAATTGTAAGTAAAACTGCTTATGGTATTGTTGAAGATTGATGCATTTTTAATTTCAAAATACTATATCACACATCTGTGACATTTTCTAAATAGTTCATATTTTAAGGCAATTTTAGAAAAAACATCACTGACTGCAGTATACAAACAGTTATAAGATTTTGGAGTATAATCTTCAATTCTACTTTACTTTGTGTTAGAAATAATTGACAGAGGAAATCCATCAATTTTGCCAATTTTAAGGAACACTTTTTTGAATGCTATATTCTTATTAAAAAGGAAAGCAATGTGCCTTATTATTTGCTTAAGAAATTGAAAATAGCATGTCTCTAGAGTTTGTAGAAGACATGTGGTAGCCTCACACTACCAAGATTTCATGTGAAATTATAGCTTCATGAAGACCTCTAAAAATCAGCAATTCAATGTTATGCTGATATAGTGAGATGGAATTAACAGGAATCTGCTAAATTACAGCACCATTAACCATAGCACCTGTTTTATTTCTTGCAGGATTCCTTTTTAACAAATGACCCTCCACATTTTTCTAACATTTAGAAAAATGAAATAAATAACTGAGTTTTATAACTCTGAATGGGGCAATTTTGGGGTTACTTTTTAGTACTTTATACTACCAAAAAGCATCTATTGATTAGCTATTTCTTGCTAGGCCATTACACAGCAGGTCAGTGTCATTAGTTCCAATTTATTAATAATGTCCTTTGGGTCTAAAATGGCAAAATGTGTTGGCTGAATCTATCAGTGAATTAGCCAAGCTCTCAGGTTTAGGACTCAGATAACCAATTCACATCCTTAGCTTGGCTAAGTCCATTAAACACTCACACTTGCTAGGTCAAGCAAATAATACTTTCACATCAGCAGAAATTAGTTCTAATAGTAGGAAAAATAATCTCTGAAAATAGATTTGCTGGACTCATCCATTTTTACACATTATAGACTTGCCAACTCAGACAAAAGCTAACGTTTGAAAATGTGTGTACATGAGAATATAAACTACAATACATTCTCAATATTTATCAGACTCTTTCATTGAGTATGGTTTACTAATATTTTAATATGCCAAATGTGGACTTTTAAATCATGTTTAACACCAAGTGTAACCTACCTTCAATAGTCGATAGAGATTTTAAAAATGAACGTGCTGAAATAGCATTTGGCTGATCTCTTAGAGTCCTTTGAAGAAAGACTGTTTATAGGCTGAGGGCAGGGGGGTGGCAGACTTAACTGAAGACAGAAAAACACTGCATAAAAAGGGAAATCTTATTTCACAGAGGTATCGTATTTCCAGCAGCACACAATCTGAGAAATATCCCTTTTAAATCTCTTTATCTATTGGGCACACTTACTGACCGTCAATAAGCAACATTTAACTTGAAATGCAAAGGAAATGAAGAAATCAGCATAACAAGAGAGTTATGATAGAAAAACATTAAGCAGAGTAGAATGCAAGCAAGCAGTGCATGGAGAATGCACTGTGTTCTTGTAAAGAAGAAGAAGTATCAAATAAATTATGTGTAAAGGAGTAAGAATGCATAAGAAAGACATAAAGAAGAAAAATGTAACCCAAAAAGTATTGCAGATAATGTAACACAAGCCTAGAGATGATAATTACAGAAAATAGAGCAACTTTCTAACATACCTGCAATAGTCTTGTAAAATGCATTAATAAATGTTACAAAAATATAGCAAAGATAAGGAACTTTGATATGTCTTTGGTAGCCATTATGTTTGCAAACTATGATAAGTAACAACATGAAGGGCTTAGTGTTTAAAACTAATAAACTTTTTAAAATTTTGTTTTTAATTGGCAAGTAATAATTACATATTTATAAGGTTCAGTGAGATGTTTCAATACATATACATATGGTGTAACAATCAAATCAGAGTATTTAGAATATTCAGTCACCTCATACATTTATTATTTCTTTGTGGTGAGAACACCCAAAATCTTTTCTTCGAGGTACATGACAAAGAATGAAATCTTGTAATTTGCAGCAACACAGATGTACCTGGAAGACATTATGTTAAGTGACATAATCAAGGTACAGAAAGACAAATGTGTGATCTCATTTACATATATAGAGTCTAATGAAGCTGAACTGAAAGCAGTAGAGAGTAGAACAGTGGTTACCATAGCCTGTGGAGGGTAGGAAGGAGAGGGGAACGGGGAGAGATTTATCAACAGGTATAAAGTTATATTTACATGGGAGGAACAATTTCTGGTGTTCTATTGCACAGTAGGGTGACTGTGGTTAGCACTGTACATTTAAAAGGAATTACCTTTAATATGTTATTTCTTATAATATATAGACTATAATTAATCAAGTAATATCTATTTTAAGTGTTTAAAAATCTGGTTATAATCTTATGCATCTATTTATATTAATATATTAAGAAGGCAATACTAATTCTGAAAACACGAAGATGAATTGATTATATCACCAATACTTGAAATTAAGTGAACTAATATCTTCTTGGTTACCCTATTTAGGTTTAGATAAAATAGCATAATGTAAACTTTCTGGGTGGAGAATGAATTTTTTTTTAATAGAATCAGTATCTAAATTTCAACATATAGATAGACACATAAGTGTGAGGAAACATTAAAAGTTCAACATCTATATATTTTGTTATTGTATTTGTATTATGAAAGTCAATAAGAGACATTCTGAGATGATGACTTCAGTGTCATCCACCCAAATTTTTGTATTTAATGGACATTCAAATGTCTGATCATGTTTTGCATTCAAATACTTGTATCTGATACAGTGTTATTCAGACTATACATTTAGTCATATAAGTGACTTACCCATGGTTATATGTAATATTTTATAAATTCTGAGATAAAAATTTCTCAACCTTTAAATGTGTGAAGTAATGAAGTTCAAAGTTAATGGCATTTTAGTATTGTATCATACATAGCCTACGTTTTAGCTTTAAATTTAAAGTAAATTTCTTTTGGCATATAAAACAAAGATGTGTTTCAGAATGCTGTACTTGTATTTAAATAAATGTTTTATCTCGAAAAGCTTTTGTAGAGCAAATATCAATAAAATAAAACAATTTAAATATTAGATAAATTTGAATAAAATGAAATAAAATACAGATGAATTTAGCTGAATTTAATTTAAATATAAATAAGCTTAAATCAAATTTAGATGAATTTAACTTATATATATATAAACATCTATTACTTATTCATAATAGCAAAGCAAAATACAAAATATAAAGGATGGAATTTTGTTTCTGTTCTTGTTTATCATTACTTCTGAGGTTTCATGTTATTTTTTTAAACTTCATCTTTTATTTTAGACACAGGGGGTGTATGTGCAGGTTTGTTTCATGGGTATATTGCACTCAGGTAGTCAACATAGTGCCCAACAGGTAGTTTTTCAACCCATGTCTTCCTCCCTCCCTTCCCCTCTAGTAGTCCACAGTGTCTGTTGTTCCTGTGTTTATGTCTATGTGTGTTGAATGTTTAGCTCCCACTTGTAAGTGAAAACATGCAGGATTTGTTTTCTATTCTTGCATTAATTATCTTAGGATTATGGCCTCTAGTCCAACTATGTTGCTTCAAAGGACATAATTTCATTACTTTTAATGGCTCCATAGTATTCCATGGTGAACTTTTTCTTTATTCAGTCCACCATTGATGGACACCTAGGTTGATTACATGTCTTTGCTATTGTGAATAGCTTTTTGATGAACATACAAGTACATGTGTCTTTTTGGTTGACTGATCTATTTTCCTTTGTGTATATATCCAGTAATGAGATTTCTGGGTCAAATGGTAGCTCTGTTTTATTTGGGAAATTTCCAAACTGCTTTCCACAGTGGTTGAACTAATTTACATTCTCATCAACAATGCATAAGAGTTCCATTTTCTCTGCAGCCTTGCCAGCATCTGTTGTTTTTTGACTTTTTAATAATAGCCATTCTGACTGATGTGAGCTGCTTATTGTGGTTTTGATTTGTTTTTTACTATGATGAGTATTTGTCCATATGTTTGTTGGCCTTGTGTATGTTTTGTCTTTAGAAGTGTCTGTTCATGTCCTCTGTCCTTTTTAAATGTGGTGATTTTTTGCTTGGTGATTTATTTTCCTTATAAGTTCTGGACATTAGACCTTTTATAGATGCATACTCTCTGAATATTTTATCATATTCTGTAGGTTGTCAACTCTATTGATGGTTTATTTCACTGTACAGAAGTTCTTTAGTTTAATTGGGTCCCACTTGCTAATTTTTGTTTTTGTTGCAGTTGCTTTGAGAACTTAGCCAAAAATTATTTGCTAAGGCTGATGTCAAGAAGGGTGTTTCCTAGGTTTTCTTCTAGGATTTCTATAGTTGAGCTCTTACATTTAAATCTTTAATCCATTTGGAGTTAATTTTTGCATACAGTGAAAGGCAAGGGTCTAGTTTCATTCTTCTGCCTTTGGCTAGCCAGTTATTCCAGTACCATTTATTGAATAAGGGATCATTACCCCATTACTGAAACAGATCTATCGATGCTTCAAAATACAATGGAATTATGTGATGGAAAGATAAATGGAATTGAGTATAATAAATGGCTTCTGTTCTAAATATTAGATTCCTGAAAAAAATCATTCATTTTATTTAAAAAAGTCATTCATTTTAAAAATAACATTGTTTATACAGTATTTTTATTTTTAATTGAAAAATAACAGACTTAGATTAACACACATATAGCTAACATACATAAATTATACCTACAAAGCATGAATTGAAAATATATTTTAAATATAATTTTAAGACCAGAAATAATGTTCGTATTGTATCATATATAGCCTGATTTTTAGCTTTTAAGTAATTTCTTTTGGCATGTAAAATAAAGATGTGTCTTAAAAAGATGTACTTTTATTTAAAGAAATATGTTATCCCAGAAAAGTTTGGTGGAGCAATTTCAATAAAATAAAATATAGAGCCATAGTATTTTTAAATTGTGAAATTATATTTCATCATGAATACTATATCATTCAATGACTCGACATTTTACTTTTCTTCTTAAAAATGTGAACACTATTTAAACGGAAATATTTTAATTTAATGTAACCTTTTTCTTCACTTTTACTATATTGTTATAGGAAAGGAATACTATGACAAAATGTACATTGTTGAGCAGAGGAAGACCGTGCAAAAACTAATTTTATGTTTAACACCCACATCCGTATTCAAACACACACAGCCTGACAAAGTTGTATCCTCTTTTATGGTATAATGTATCCTAGGAGAGTTTCTTTCTGTTGAAATCATTCACTCTGTAGATTAGAACAACATTTTCTAGGGTTTTGTTGTCGTTGTTGTTGTTCTCTTTAATTTTGTCTTTTGCTTACTTAACTGTATGATGAAAAGCAAAAAAGCATATGTTAAATACCTGGATAGATTTCTCTCAAGTCCCACAATAAGGGATTTTTGATTTAGTGGGTCTGAAGTTGGTTCCTAACATCTGTAGTGAAACAAAACAAACCAAAAACAAAGCAAAACAAACAAAACCTCCCCAGGTAATGCTGAGATCAGTAAATTTTAGATGCCACTGGCTATGGCAAATATGATACAGTTAAGTAGCCTGAAAAAAAAAACACTGCCTTGTTAAGTCACTAGAAATGTTTTAAGGAGTTAAAGAAGTATGGGTAGAAAATTGTTAAAATTATTCTAATTAAACATGAAACTGATTTTGAAATTAATACAGTTAAAATTACTAGACATATTAAAAATATTTGTTTTTTTCTTTTTTAATTTTATAAATAAAGTAGGGGATACAAGTTCAGTTTTCTTATAAGTCATAGTAAAATATTTTTAAAAACAGACTGAGGGTATCAAATACATTGTTTAAAAAATATATCTTTATCAAGTATGGCTTATTCAAGGAAAACAAGGGTTACTTGCTATTAGAAAATCTAGTGTATAATTCATCACACCAATAAATCTATTGGGGAATATCAACTGTTTATCTCCACAGGTGCCAGGTATTAGTTATCATAATTTAACTTTCACTTATGTTTTAAAATAAAGTTAATAAAATAGGAATTTATGTTTTTCTTATATACTATCTTCTAGAGGTATTCCTCCACAAATAGGGGAAAAAAAATTAGCCCATTTTTTCTACCATTAGTCATTTTTTTATGGGTAGTACTAACCCAGCACTTTGGTAAAAGAAAAAAAAAAATAGAGACATAATAAAAAGTAAAGCAATAAAATAGGTCACATATTTTCTACATGCAGGATATACCATATATATTTACATATATTAAAAATACTTGAAAATCAATAGAAATTTCTACCTCAAAATAATAAAGTTTGGTTAGTAGATATATATACACAAAAAATTGAGCATTCATTTGGCCATTATTTTATAAACTGTATATTAGCATAGCTGAAAGTTTGAGGAGAGATAATTCATTCTATAGAAAATAAATCCAGCTAGTAAATGAAGAATAAATGATAGATTTTTAAAATTTTGATTTTATAAACTGATATAAAAATAGTGTAGGCAACAATATTAAATAGAAGCTCAAACTAAAAGTTAAATTTTTAGGAAATTTTATATTGAATGATTTAATCTGAAAACATCTTGAATCCACTTATCAATTTCATTATTACTACAGGAAACAAGAGAAGATATTATATAGCCCCTAATATGATGCACTAAGAAATACACAGCACAGTCTAAGAGAATTTTGCTGAAATTAAATTAAACTCAAATCCAATTAAATTCTATTCATTTCCAAGCTATAGAAAACATGAGGCATAGAGGAAGCACTTGTAGTACATCAAGAAAAATTAATTAACCACACTCAAAATGTAAGACATTCTATAGACCCGTGAATCATTTTCTTAACAAATCAATGGCATAAATACTGTGATGTAGGACTTAGGAAGTAAGATGACCATAGAGTAAACAAAAATAAATTACCTAATATCCAAACACAAACAGAGAATGGTCCTGATTAAAATAAACCAAATTTTAGAAGTCATATTAAAGAAAATGAGAAAAATGTGTATCTCAATGAACTTGTGTATATTTGTAAGTAATAAATAATATTATCAAGTATGATAATGGCAGTGAGATTATATGAGGCAAGTCTTATCAAATAAGGCACTACACTGAAGTATTTATTAGTAAAATGACATAATTTTGGAAATTCCTCTTGTGATACTCTGCAAACAATAGAAACAAATGTGTGTAGGGGGTGAGTATATAAAGATTTTCTCTTATTTTTTACAATAAAACATTTATTAAATGGAATTTGATTCCCACTAGTGTTTGTACCATGGTAGTATCATATGTATCATAACTTTTAGTTTCCTCTTAATTTAGACCATACATCCGTTCACATTCATAAATAATAATGCTATTTCTAAACTCATTTGGGAAAGTTTTATGTAAAGCCGTAAACCATGTCAAGCAACGTATTTGAGAATTACACACATATTTCTTATCAATCCTCCTTCAGTGATTCTTTGGGGGAGTTGAACTCTTTTCCATATAGGAAAATTAATATTAACAATTATTTTTATAATTTACTATTTATAAGTTAATGTGTTTCCAAAATGAATATTGTATTTCATTAAAAGTTCTTTATCGATTAATCCGTGGAGATTCTTTAAATCAATTTTGTCTAAGAATATATGCAAATGACTACTTGCCAAACAATCTATACTTTTTCATTTGTTCTGTTTCTATTCATTCCATCTTTGGGGGATTTGTTAATATCAGGGCTTTGAATAAAGAATAACCATCAATTTTCACAACCCATGTGTAATAGAAAAGATTTATCTTGTATTATAAACCTTAAAAGATATAACACCCTTCACTTTTTTCCCTCTGAAATATTTTTTATCTACTACCTTGGAGTACTAATTCTGTGAAATTGTAGAACAGCATAGAATTGTGCTTATAATATGGCTGCAATGAAAAGCACATTAGGGATAAATCATAACCCTATGACAGCATATAGTAAAATTTTTATAGATGTAAGAACTTAGAATCAAGTTATATTTCTGCAAGACAAATTAAAAATTAATTATTACCAAACAAAATAATATGTGTAAAATACTGTTTTATTTGATATAGAAAACACTGGTAATCAGCTGTCCAACAAACATTTTTGTTTCCTTTCCTGTCTTGCTAGAAGGACCTTGCTTCCTCTCAGGTCTCCTGCCCCACTCAATGTGATTCTCAGGAAGGTCACTCCATCCTCTGCTTCAGGGTTAAATCTGTTGCTCAGGATTGTCTTTTGATCTCCATGAACCCACACTCTGTTCACTGAAAGGATTTCTTTATCTAAAGTCCCCCATGGTCATATATGATTAGTTCACTGGACAGTGTCCTTTCCAGGGGCTGCATAGCTTCAGATGTATTTTCTCTTTGTGGAACTGTAGTGACCTAGATATAACCTTGGAATTGAAAAGTAATAGGCTATTTCAAGGCAGATTTGGTATTCTTTTTGGCAATGTAGCAAAGAAGTATTAGATTTTAGTATACCTATCATGTAAGGTAGAAATTCCTTTATTATGAAAGACTTTTTGAGTTTTGTTTTATTTGGAAACAAATGCATCTTAAATATCACCTGCAGTATCTGTGATTGTAGTGTGTGTGACATACAGATACTGAAGGTAATATTTATGTATAAAATACACACACACACACACACACACTTATTGTACCATGCATTTTTAAGCTGATATAATCCTCAAAATAACTATATGATGAATTATACTATTAGTATACTATTAGTAATCAAACTTTACAGATTTTCAAATCAAAACTTGCAAAAGTTTAGCAAATTGTTATGGTAAAACAGAATAATAGATACATAAAATCCATTCCCAGTTAGTCTGAATTTCAAATTTGTAACTTTCCCTTCAAAAATGGAAGTATATAAATTCTCTTTTAATATAGTTCACATATTAGAAGTGCATTTCATCTAAATTTTTCTTTGAAAGTCATGAAAGACATATAATAATACTTATGTCAAGAAATTTTAGCATAAGAGAAAAATTTATTGAGTTAACATTAAAAATACATTTTTTTTGCTTATTATTAAAAAGCATATCTAAATACAATGAGCCATTTACAGACTTGCTGCCTCTAACACGAGGAAAAAAAATACCAAAAATATTGACATTTGTTCTGTCCCTTTGTTAAATGTTTGGCCAGTAAGTCTGAATATCTATGATTCTAACCAAAGTTTTCAATGAATAATAAAGAAATAATGCATTATTCATCTTACTAACCATTGAAGCATATTCTGAAGCATCTTTATAATCAGAATTCCAATTGCTTAAAATCGAAACATGTCACAGACAGCTTTGTGTTATGTGACAGCCACTCAAAATAAGATATACAAAAATAATAGCATCAGAAGAAGCAGGAAACCATGAGGAAGTTATTTATTTAACACATCTGATTTCCATAAGTTAGTTCCCCTAAAGAAAAAAAAAAATCACTCTATATATGTCAAAATTTTATTATGCCTTTGCAATGTTAGGTATCATTATTCAAAATTCCAAACATGCTTACACCTTGAGAATACACTTTATTGGGTCGATGTATTTCTACAATTAAAGCAGCCTATGCAATATTAGCCTTTTAAACTTTTGAATGCTTATAGACATTCTTTTCTGATTTATATATCACATAAGGGGCTACTATAATGCAGTAAGGAAAATTGGAGAAATATAAAACTTGGATTTGGGAATTTGAATAAATCTGGGCCAAACTGAGTAATAAAAGAGATCTGGTCAGAAAGTAGAGGACAGAACCCATCTTGAAACAATGTATTGCATAGGGTGGGCCCCACAGAAGAAAAAAGATTTCTCTAATAAGGGCCACAAAGATTGGAACATTTGAAACATAGAATGGACTTAGAACGTTTAGACATTTCCAGTACTTGAGTTTTTTGTATTGCAAAACCATATCATTTTCCGTGATAGTGGTAGTAGCATGTATGTCACCAAAAAAGCCCTTTCATTTTCAAAATGTATTTATAAACAATCCACTCTTTTCTGGTCCAATGATTTCCTGACAATAAATATTATTTTGCACATCTGTCTTTCTTATCCTTAGCCAATGTAAGTCCTTGCAATGGACTCTGCTTTTATTATCTACTGTTATCCAAAGCCTCAAGCCCATGATTCTTTAAGAACACAGAATATTTTGATTTTGTACTTTGTTCTAAGCTTTTTTCTAAGCTACTTTAAGACTTTTTAATAATGCCCAAACATATCACGCTATTTCTAAATTGTTACAATCCTATTGTAATTTATTTTTTTCTAGGTTCTCTGTTTCAGATATGAGTTCAATTAAAACAAAACAAAACAACAGAAACGAGGAGCTCTTTGTTTTTGCTACTGGCTATACCTCATAAAATTGTTTAAAATATTCCTGAAATATATTCTTACAGTCTCAAATTTTTGTTGAAAATTTTAAATGGTTGCTGTTTCTGCCACTAAGAGAAGGGCTTCTAAAAAGGAACTCAATGCCATTTTTCACTTATGCACATCTTGGGTTATTGACATTTTTTCCCAGTTTTTTCCATCTTACTACTTTTAACTATATTTTCTTTTCAAGAAGTTAACCTAACCACTTTATTAAACTAGTTAGTGTGAGTATAGGACCACAGTTAGTCGTAAGTCTGCATTTATGAACAGAGACTAGGAAAATCTCTAAGCATTATCCTCAGAATTTGGACTAAACCAAGTGACTTCCTTTCAGAGTTTGATGAGACATGCATCTCGGCACAATTTGTTCTCCTGTCTAATGGATTTAAAACCATTAGTCCTCCAAGCAAGTCTGCATCAGAGGTGTCTCGGACCTATTCTTAACTTCTTTATGGGGTACTCTATTATAATATCCAATGTACAGAAAAAAAGTAAACCGCTCTTACTGTGAGAAGTGTTCATTTATAGATATCAATTAGACTAACTGGTTGATAGAGTTGTTCTGGTCTTTTGATCTTTGATGATTTTCTGCCTACTCCTTCTATTGGTTACTGAGAGAAGATTATCTTATAAATGGGTCCACTTCTCCTTTCAAAGTTTTATCAGGTTTTATTACATATACATTGAGACTCTGTTGTTAGGTGCATACATATTTAAAATTGTTATGTCTTCTCAGTAAATTAACCCTTCTAATTATTTTTAGACGTTCTTGTTATTCATTGCAATTTCTGTTTAATGACTACATTGTTGACATTGATAGAGCCACTCTAGCTTTCTTTAGATTATAATGCATGATATATTATATTTGCAATAGAAATTTCGCTCTTAAAATATTTTTCTTATTCACAACACATTGTTGGGCCATATTTTCTTAATCCAACTCAAAAATCTCAGTCTTTTAACTTGTGTTTTTAGGTTATTTTTATTAATATATTTATTGGTGCGGTTGGACTTATGTATACTATTTTGTTTGGGTTTCATTTTTATCTTTTTGTTTTTGATTTTCTGTTTCCTCTCTTCTGCTTTTTTGGGGGGATTATGTAAATATTTTAAATGTTCCACTTCAATTTCAATATTGATTTATTTGGCTATGTCTTTTTGAATTACTTCATAGTAGTTTCCTAGGGATATGTACATATGTATATGAAATTTAGAGATATAGATTATATATGCATTTATACATATATAGCATACATAAACATAAGTATATATAATTATTTAAATTTTTAAAATTACATACAAAAAAAGTGCTCAGTGTATAGTTCTATGAGTACTGGCAAATGTAACAACTATCACTATCAAGATAGAAAACAGTTCAATAATCACAACAATGACTCCCTTTTGCTACTGCCTTTTGTGTTCAAGCCTCTTCCACCCTTTTGCTGTCAGCAACCACTGATCTTTTATCAATCATTATAATTTTATGTCTTCCAGTATGTCATATAATTGAAATCATAGCTTATGCAGCCTTTAGTTCTTTTGGTATTCAGCAAAATTTATCTGAACTCATTGACATTATTGTGTTTATCAATAGTTTATGCCTGTTTATTGCTAAGGAGAATTTAATTGGTATACTAGTGTTAACATCTGTTTACCAGTTGATGTACTTTTCAATTGTTTACAGTGTTTGGAAATTTTGAATGAAGTAACTCTAAACACTCAATACTTGAGTGTGTGTGTGTGTGTGTGTGTGTGTGTGTGTGTGTGTGTGTATTCATAGGCTTTTATCTCACTTGGGTAAAAACCTAGAAGTGTAGTTGTGGGCATACATGGTAATATAGTAATGCATGTTTATAAGAAACTTCCAAACTGTGTTCTAGATTTGCTGTACCATTTCACGTTTTCACTAACAATGTATAAGATTCCCTGTTACCCATATCCTCACCAGTAATTGGCATTACCTGTTTTTCTTCTCCTTTCTAATAGCTGTGTAGTGATATTGCATTGTGGTGTTACTTTGTTTTTTCTGAATAACTAATGATGTGAAGAATCTTTTCATGGATATATTTGTTATCATTATGTCTCCTTTGGAGTAGTGTCTAATATTTTCCCCATTTGTATATGTCTAGTTGTTTACTTACTATTGCATTTTAAGTTTCCTTCTTATAGTCTAGATATAAATCCTTTGTCAGCAGGATATTTAAAATCTTTTTTTTCATTTTTTACCTTGTTGCTTCATTCTCTTAGCATTATACTTTTCAGAGCAAGAACTTTAAATGTTGATGAAGTGTAGTTTATCTTTTTTCTTTTATATAAGATGATTTCAGTGACACATATAAAATTCTTTGCTAAATCCAAGCCCTGGCTGGGCACAGTGGCTCATACCTGTAGTCCTGACACTTTGGAAGGCTAAGGTGGGAGGATTGCTTTAGGGAGGAGTTTGAGGTCAGCATGGTCAACATAGACAGAACCTGTCTCTACAAAAGAGTCAACTGGGCCCAGTGGTATGAACCTGTAGTCTCAGCTACTAGGGAGGCTGAAGCAAGAGAATTGCTTGCACCCAGAGTCTGAGGCTGCAGTGAACTACGATGGTTCCACTGTACTCCAGCCTGGGTGATCAAGGGAGACCCTGTCTCAAAAACAAATAATAAATCTATGTCCTTAAATACATTTTCCTAAGGTTTCTTCTAAAACTTCCATATTTTCATTTATTACATTTAGTGTTATGATCCAATATCTGTACAAGACTGAGGTATAAATTTAGATATATATTTCATGTATGGATATCTAATTGAAAATACTATCTTTGCTGTTGTATCTTTTTAAAATATAATGTGCTCAGATTTGTGCAATGTCATGCTTTATACCTGGTGGTTTTCCTGCTTCTGAAGTCTATTTTGTATGATGATATATTCATTCCAGGTTTCTGGAATAGTATTTGCATGGTATATCTTTGATAATATTTGCATGGAACATCTTTGTATAGTATTTGCATGGTACATCTTTTGCCAGCTTTGCATGTATTTGCATGGTACCTCTTTTGATAATGTTTGCATGGTACATCTTTTGCCAGCTTTTACTTTTAATCTAAGATACTTTCATAATTAAATTTAGTTTCCTGTAGGCAACATATAATTGGGTATTATATTTTTATTCCATTTGGTAACTTGTGTTTTGCAATTGATATGTTTTGGTAATTTACAGTATTTTTAAAATTTTAACTTACTACATTTGGATAGGTTTCAGTATTTTTAAAAAAACAATTAAATTTTATTTTTTAATTTCAATATATTTATTTATTTTGAGACCATGTTTTGAGACTGGCTAATCTTTGTATTTTCTGTGGAGGTAGGGTTTCACTATGCTACCAAGGCTGGTCTCAAACTCCTGTCCTCAAGTGATCTGCCTGCCTCAGCCTCCCAAAGTTTTGGGATTACAGGCATGAGCTACTGCCGTATTTTTTATTATAATTTTTGCTTAGAGATTACAACCTCAAAATCTATTTTTTCTGAGACTATTTAGAGGTAATATATTTTACCAGTTCAACTAAAACTTAGTCTTTAAAATCATATAAATCCTTTTACTCTACGTGTTATTGCTGTCCCATATACTATATCTGCATGCATTACAGTTTTAAGAAAATGATACGTTTGCTTCCTAATGTAGTATCTTCTATTTATTCAGCTATTTATCAATTTGATTGTTCTTCCTTTATTCAGAAATTCCAGTTTTCCATCTTATATAATTTGTCTTCAACCTGAAAACTTTCCTATTGCATTTCTTATAGAGTAAATCTGCTGGTCACAAACTTTCATAGTTTTCCTTAAACTGCAAAGTATTTATTTATTTAACCTTTATTCCTCATAAATATGATCACTATTCATAAAATTCTGAGTTATTAGTTATTTGTTTTAGCAGTTGGATTATGATGCTATTGGCATTGTTTTCCTTGTGTTCATCTGTCTACTGCAGATATTCCTTCACACTCTCCAGTCTTATAGGCCCTCTGCTTGGTCCACAAAGCAGGAAGCTGGAGTTCTGTCAGAATTGTATCCACTCAAGCCCTCTCCCGCTGTTCTGCAGTTCTATGCAACCAGGAGAGAGCTGTGGTAAGGTAGTCAGAGAAAAGAGAGGAGAAAAATAATAATAACAACAGGAATCTCCACCTACCTCCAACTCTTTGGATCACAGGGTCCTTCTTTTTAGCCCCTTTGCCCAGAAAGCTAGGCTGTCTCTGAGTATTTTTTCTTTTTTCTTTTTTTTTATTATTATACTTCAGGTTTTAGGGTACATGTGCACAATGTGCAGGTTTGTTACATATGTATCCATGTGCCTTGTTGGTTTGCTGCACCCATTAACTCGTCATTTAGCATTAGGTGTATCTACAACTATCTGATCTTTGACAAATCTGAGTCTTAAATGATACTGCAGCTGTGAGATTTTGCCCCTGGGTCTGGTCCTTGCATTGGTTAGGGAGAAAGAGAGGAAAAAGAGTTCTCTTCCACACTGTCCTCTACACATAGGCCCTTTTTCCTATTTCTTTGGCTAGAAAGTGTGGTTTCCTCTCTGATTTTTTTTGCTGTCCACAGTCACTGGCCATTTTCACAATTTGGCCAATTCATAGGTGAAACCAGTAAATAAAGAAGGAAAGGAAATAAAAAAAAGTAAATTTACTTTTATGTAGATTCTTCAACTTTGATTTCTCTATCTACCTGATATTCTTTATATGTGAAACCAGTAAATAAAGAAGGAAAGAAAAAAATGTAAATTTACTTTTATGTAGATTCTTCAATTTTGATTTCTCTCTCAATCTACCTGATATTCTTTAGTTTTAAAGAGTCCTCAGAAAGTTGTTTTTGCTCTTTCCAGACTTTTAGACATAATGAGTGGGAGAGATGAGCTGATGTGGACACATTCAATCTAGATTAGCCCAGAAGTCAAATCAGTGTTTTCTACTATTAAATTTGTTGAAAAGGAAAAAAAAGGCTGAAAATAGTGTTGAGTTAACTAAGATTTAAAAATGCCAAACAAGTATATGTATTTCTATTACCTTTCTTAATATGAAATGAATAACAAATGTTTCTGTTACCAGCTGGCCATTCTCGCAACCTCATAAAGAATTTACATATCAAATACATTTTACCAGTTTTAGTGCTCTAAATGTGAGACTTTTATTGGGAAAAAGGGCATACCTAGAAATAGTTATCAGAGGGGACAAGATAAGGAGCTACATTTGTAGAAACAAAAGAAAAACAATCTATAGGTAATATTTTCAAAATCTACAACAATAAATAATTTTTAGGAACTCCAATTTTAAAAATGAAGGCATGCTTTATTAAAATTATTTTAAAAGGTTTAGTGTAAAAATTAGCAATAGTTTGATGATAAAATGCATTTCTCTGGAGCACAGAATAACTAAGTCATTTTGTAGAAAGAAATAAACCTCTCATTTGTTGCATTTTTTATGCAATTAATCTAAATATATGCAGGTTTTTCTTGTTTAACTAAATATATTTCTAAATTTATCTTGTTAGACATATGCAAATGCATAATTATAGAAACATAATTTTAGTTTAGTTTCATCATCATAATGTCAATAATATATGTATTATATTTTATCTCAATTGAAATAATTTTATAATGAAACAGAAAAAATATATCATTTTTATCTTCTATGTATCTGCACATCAAATAACTATTTTATATCTAGTAGAATCTCAACTTTTATCTTAAATACCACCTTAACCATAGTGACTAATTTTTGTTTTTAACAAACTTAGGTTCTTGAAATGGAGATGGAAAACTTGAAACTCTCATGAAATATTTCCCCCATAGAGAGGTGAAGCTGGCTGGGCTTCTGGGTCGGGTGGGGACTTGGAGAACTTTTCTGTCTAGCTAAAGAATTTTAAATGCACCAACCAGCACTGTGTCTAGCTAAAGGATTGTAATGCATCAATCAGCACTCTGCAAAAATGCACCAATCAGCACTCTGTGACTAGCTAAAGGATTGTAAATACACCAATCAGCACTCTGTGACTAGCTAAAGGATTGTAAATGCACCAATCAGCATACTGTAAAAATGCACCAATCAGTGCTCTGTATCTAGCTAAAGGATTGTAAATGCACCAATCAGCACTCTGTGTCTAGCTAAAGGATTGCAAACACACCAGTCAGCACTCTGTAAAATGGACCAATCAGTGCCCTGTAAAATGGATCAATCAGCAGGATGTGGGTGGGGCCAAATAAGGGAATAAAAGCTGGCCACCCGAGCCAGCAGCAGCAACCTGCTCCGGTCCCCTTCCACACTGTGGAAGCTTTATTCTTTTGCTCTTCCCAATAAATCTTGCTTCTGCTCACTCTTTGGGTCTGGACTTCTTTTATGAGCTGTAACATTCACTGCAAACATGCAGGTTCACTCCTGAAGTCAGTGAGACCGCAAACCCACCGGGAGGAACAAACAACTCAGAATGCGCCACCTTTAAGAGCTGTAATGCTCATTGCCAAGGTCTGCGGCTTCATTCCTGAAGTCAAGCAAGACCATGAATCCACCAGAAGGAAGAAACTCCAGACACATGTGAACATCTGAAGGAACAAACTCCAGACACACCATTTTTAAGTACTATAACACTCACTGTGAGGGTCTGCGGCTTCATTCTTGAAGTCAGTGAGACCAAGAACCCACCAGAAGGAACAAATTCTGGACACATTTTGGCAACCACGAAGGGACTATCACCAAGCAGTGAGTACCATCGGACCTCTTTCGCTTGCTATTCTGTCCTATTTTTCCTTAGAATTCGGGGGCTAAATACTGGGCACTTGTCAGTCAGTTAAAAGTGACTACTGTGGCTGCCAGACTAAAGACACCATTGTCAGGCTTTCTGGGAAAGGGCTTTCTAACTACCCTTGACTCTTCAGAGTTGGGAGGGTTGGTTTGCCTGGAACCAGCTTTTGCTCCTCCTGTACTTCTGGGCTGAGCTGAGGGTCGACAGAGAGGAAAGCCACTCAGTTCCGGGGTCCCGACAAGTTTGTTGACCCTGCGGCCATGAGCGCAACTCTCAAAGTCATCTTGCCCAAGTGACACTCGCCCATCTATCCTATCTATCCTGACCCTTGCCTCCTGCATCCTAATGCCTGTCAGACAAACATCCTCTTGCCTCTCTTCTTCAAGGCTAGTCCCGCTTCTAAATACCACTCCCTGTCTCTGGTGTTTTTCTAGTTTCTCCTAGAAGAATGATTTCTAGTATAAACTCCAGAACTCTGTTACCTTCTTTAGGCACTCAGGCTCACCAATCAGAAAGAATAATTTTTGCCCAAAGCCCCATCGTAGGGGGGTACTATCTGGAATTTTAGGATCCCTCCTCAGACAAGCAGGCCTAATGAAAGCTATTCCTGAAGCCAGGATGTGGGGAGCCTCAGAAACTGTATCCTTTCTATTCAAATAAGTGAGGACAAAAGGCATCACTCTTCCAACTCTGGAGATCCCTCCCCTCACTCAGGGTATGGCCCTCCACTTAATTTTTGGGGCATAACATCTTTAAAGGACAGGGGTAAAGTCACAGTACTAACAGGAGAATGCTTAGGACTCTAACAGGTTTTCGAGAATGCATTGGTAAGGACTACTAAATCCAATTTTTCTCAGTCTTCCTTGTGGCCTAGGAGGACAGGCAAGGGTGCAGGTTTTCAAGAATGCGTTGGTAAGGGCCACTAACTCTGACATTCTACCATCCTCCTTGTGGTCTAGGAGGAAAACTAGTGTTTCTGCTGCTGTGTTGGTGAGCACAACTATTCTGATCAGCAGAGTCAAGGGACTGTTGCGGGTTCTTGGTTAAGAGGTAAACATTTCTGCTGCTGCATCACTGAGCGCAACTATTCCAATCAGAAGGGTCCAGGCACCATTGCGGGTTTTTGGGCAGGGGGAGAAACAAACAAACCAAAACCATGGGCATTTTTGTCTTTCAGACGGAAAACACTCAGGCATCAACAAGCTCACCTTTGAAATGCATCCTAATCCATTTCGACCATTTCGACCCACAAACCCTGAAAAAGAGGCAGCTCATTTTTTTCTGCACTATGGATGGGCCCCAATATTCTCTCTCTGATGGGGAAAAATGGTCACCTGAGGGAAGTATAAATTACAATACTATCCTGCTGCTTGACCTTTTCTGTAAGAGGGAAAGCAAATGGAGTGTAATACCTTATGTCCAAGCTTTCTTTTCATTGAAGGAGAATCCACAACTATGCAAAACTTGCAATTTACATTCCACAGGAGGACCTCTCAACTTACCCCCATATCCTAGCCTCCCTATAGCTCCCCTTCCTATTAATGATAAGCCTCCTCTAATCTCCCCCACCCAGAAGGAAACAAACAAAGAAATCTCCAAAGGGCCACAAAAACCCCTGAGCTATCGGTTATGTCCTCTTCAAGTTGTAGGGGGAGGAGAATTTGGCCCAACCTGGGTGCATGTCCCTTTCTCCCTCTCTGATTTAAAGCAGATCAAGGCAGACCTGGGGAAGTTTTCAGATGATCCTGATAGGTACATAGATGTCCTACAGGATATAGGGCAAACCTTTAATCTCACTTGGAGAGAAGTCATGCTATTGTTAGATCAAACCCTGGCCTTTAAGGAAAAGAATACAGCTTTAGCTGCAGGCTGAGAGTTTGGAGATACCTGATACCTTAGTCAAGTAAATGATAGAATGACAGCTGAAGAAAGGGACAAATTCCCTACCAACCAGCAAACCATCAGTAGTATGGATCCCCACTGGGACCTCAACTCAGCTCATGGGGAGTGGAGTCGTAAACATCTGGTGACCTGTGTTCTAGAAGGACTGAGGAGAATTAGGAAAAAGCCCATGAATTATTCAATGATGTCCACCATAACTCAGGGAAAGGAAGAAAATCCTTCTGCCTTCCTCAAGTGGCCACAGGAAGCCTTAAGAAAATACACTCCTCTGCCACCTGAGTCACTCAAGGGTCAATTGATTCTAAAGATAAGTTTATTACCCAATCAGCCACAGATATCAGGAGAAAGCTCCAAAAGCGAGCCCTGGGCCCTGTACAAAATCTGGAGGCATTATTAAACCTGGCAACCTCGGTGTTCTATAATAGGGACCAAGAAGAGCAGGCCCAAAAGGAAAAGTGAGATCAGAGAAAGACCGCAGCCTTAGTCATGGCCCTCAGACAAACAAACCTTGGTGGTTCGGAGAGGACAGAAAATGGAGCAGGCCAATCACCAGTAGGGCTTGCTATCAGTGTGATTTACAAAGACACTTTAAAAAAGATTGGCCACCCCAGCCAACAGCAGCAACCCACTCCAGTCCCCTTCCTTGCTGCGGAAGCTTTGTTCTTTTGCTCTTCACAATAAATCTTGCTGCTGCTCACTCTTTCAGTCTGCACTACCTTTATGAGCTGTAACACTCACTGCAAACATCTGCGGCTTCACTCCTGAAGTCAGTGAGACCACGAATCCACCAGGAGGAAGAAACAATTCTGGACGCATCACCTTTAAGAGCTGTGACACTCACTGCGAAGGTCTACAGCTTCACTGCTGAAGTCAAGCAAGACCACAAATCTACCAGAAGGAAGAAACTTTGGACACATCTGAACATCTGAAGGAACAAACTACGGATACACCATTTTTAAGAACTGCAACACTCACCGCGAGGGTCCATGGCTTCATTCTTGAAGTCAGTGAGACCAAGAACCAAACGGACACATCATGAGAACACATTTTATATTGGCTTTACAAAATGTAAAGAGTCAAAAATAATCAAAAATATTAACATCATGTAAAGACATTTTCATTTTCTGTTACTCTACAGAAGTTCTAAAATGTATAAGAATAAGAAGTGAAGGTAAATTTTTAAATTGTAAAATAAAGAGCATTTTGTGTTTTTTCTTTCTCAGATTTTTAAATGAAGATCTTTTAATGAGCCTTTAAATGAGGATGTTGTAATGAGGCCAGGTGTAATCAATGTTTCTTGTGCATGGGAGACAGAAGAGTCAAAGCCTGACAAGGAGATGTGATGGCTGAAGCAAAGTTTGGAGAGATGCTATTGCTGAGTTTGAACACAGAGGGATCAAAACTCAGGGAATGAGGTTGGTCACTAGAAGCTAAGAAAGACAAGGGCCTCCAAAAGTAGGACAGCCCTACCAACACTAGGATTTTATCTCCATGAGGCATATTTCAGATGTCTAACCTCCAGAACTATATATTTTTTAAGGTGTTGTTTTAAGCCATGAAGTTAGTGGTAATTTGTTAGAACAGCAATAGAAAATGAGTACAACTCTAAAATAAACAGTCATTTATTTCTAAGGTTCTGTCCTCAGAAGCCATGAGAAATTCACTTGATAATAGTTCAGCAGAGAAAGTGTAATGCATGTATCTGAAGTCATCAACCCTAAAACTAAGAAACTTTTGAGTGTAGACTTTAGAAAACGTGATTCTCCTGGCAGATGGAATGCAAGAATAGAAATTGTCTTTGTATTCATCTTACAGTTTGAGAAATATGTTTGGTAGTATGGTTATTTTTCAGAGATCTTGAGAAAGATACTATCTTTATATCTGTCGGAATGGAAGATGCTGGAGAGGCAAGTGTCTACATTCTGTATGTCTGTGAAGCACGATGAGGCTTTGCTGTGACAGCTCCCTGAGTAGAGCTGAAAGCACGCTGTTGCCACCTGAGCAGTAGGGCGGAGCCTACTGTACTCTTCTGAATATGAAACAGGTCCAATTGTTCCACACAACTGATGTTGATGGTTTCTTTGAATAAGCATAGAAATTGATCCTCCCAGTCTTGAAACTTGAAAAAGTTATGTTTGTTTCATGTACGTTTCTTTGTCAGGAAACCAACCATAAGGTCTCCCAGATAGCGTCAAGCAGCTGAAACTTACTGGCTCACTACATTTGGACAATGAGATGCCAGACCCCTCACTTGTCACAATTGCCTGTCTAACTCCTGCTTCCTGTTGACCAATTCCTTTTCCTTTCTTCTCCCTAATTCCTGTTTTCCCAAACATGATTGCATTTCTTCTCTGCTATATAAACTCCTAATTTTAGTCAGTCAAGGAGACAGGTTTGAGGCTGATCTCCCAGCTCCTTGGCTGCAGCACTCAATTAAAGCCTTCTTCCCTGGCAAAACTCAATGTCTTAGTCATTGCTTTTTGTGCATCAAGCAGCAGGCCCTAGATCAAACCCTTGGAGTTTTGGTAACAAATACAATAAAAGCAAATGTGAACAGCAGAAATTTAGAGGAAGAAGAACTCGGATGGCATGAAGAGAGTGCTGATATTTTGGTGGTATTTTGCTTGTAATGGTCTTTGTTTCTTCCAAAGGGCCACTGTAAGAAGCCTTCTGACATTCCCAGATGCAAATTATTAGAAATAAAATATAGCCAACTGACAGCCACTTGTGGAACCACATGCCTCATATTTCAGGGAGTTTATTGCTTACTCAAACTACACACCTGCATGGGCATCTGATGGCAACAACATATGTAGAAAATTGGACAGCCCTAGTCTTTACTGACACACAAATAATGAGGACCTTATGGATTGGACTTGGAATACATAGTCCAGCCATTTTCTAACGGAAATAGGGATATTATAAGGGGAGCTCTTCAAGGAGGCTTGCCATGGCTGGCAGTTTGATAAGAAAATAAAAGAATTCACGTGTGGACTGAATGCACTACTTCAATGAAGAAACATCTCTGTCAACAATACAACTTTTCAACAAACCAAAGAAAGGGTTTGTACCCTCAACTTCTATTAGAGGTATCTATATCACTATAGAATCTGAAGTTTTAAAGGTCAGTGACTAGACATTATAGCAACTGAGCCAGAGTGTAGTGAAGTAAGAATAATTTGTAGAAATATTATTGGTAAAATTACACTATGGTAGTGTGGCTTTTATTATTGTTTTCAATGGCTGGAACATAATGGTTTAAAAGAGAATTTTAACCAGTTAATTTCAACCAGTTAAAAGTGGGCCAACAGAGTTGTATTCCCAGATGAGATGGATGGGCAGTATTTCAAAATAATATCTGAAAGTTTGTATTGGTGAGAATCTGTATTATAATATCTAGAATATAGTTATATCCATCACCCAGATTAAAACTACAATGTACTAAACAATATCTTTCTGTTACTATCCCAGACACTGTAAATGTGTAGTTAATGGGCAAAAGTATTCCTATTAGATATGAATAAAAATGGTACTCTAATTTTAACCATTTGGTATGTTACATATTAATCCATTTATCTAAACTTTCTTCTATAGCTATGCAGTATAAAAAAAGTTTTATAGTATTACTAGCAAAATTAAATGGAGAAGATAAACCACAGGACAAAAAAGTATTTGGAAAAACTGAATTGAAGCCTCTAATTGATATGATACCTGGGTAACTGGATTAGCCAAAAAAAGAGGTCAGTGTGACCTGGCCTTAGTAAAATTAGGATGCAATACAATGCTTCCATCAATACATGTAAAAATGTACTTGTTAACACACGAGGAAAAATAATATTCCTAATGGTAAAATATGATCAGTGGACTTGTAAAGTGAAAAGTTCATAGTTCATCTATTTTTGTTTTTTAGAATAAATTTTCGCTTTTCCTCACATGATACAAATCCTCGTGATCATCAACATGGTAAAAAGTGTCCTGCATTCTATAAAATAAAGCAGT
The DNA here is from genome assembly GCF_009828535.3 of Hylobates moloch. Taxonomy (NCBI): domain Eukaryota; kingdom Metazoa; phylum Chordata; class Mammalia; order Primates; family Hylobatidae; genus Hylobates; species Hylobates moloch. Next base: position 124,544,484 of record NW_026652279.1, read on the forward strand.
AATTGTCTTAATACAGGAATGGTAAACAGTGTCCTGCATTGTATGAAATAATGCAGTTATTGTCTTAAGATGATTAAGGTACATGAGGCAATGTGATACTGCTCAGGGTCAGAGTGTACACTGGGATGGGATGGAGAAGCAGTAGGCAGATAAGATATTTGATGACTTGGCTACAGCTGAGGCGGTTTTTATCTTAACTAGAATTCCTTGTAAATATTGACCAATGGAACTTAGTAATTGAAAGATAATTGAGTGCCTCATGGGCACTTTACTGATTACTGATCTAGGAATGATTTTAAATGATATGCCTGGCCCCTTGAAGTTGTTTATTGTAAATAAACTTGTAACTTATGCACTACATACACCTGACTAGTGAAGTGTATAAGCTGAGAGACACTAAAACCTAGTAGCATCCCTGAGTTAACTCATCCTGCAGAAGTCCTTGTCTTTCAGCATCTGAAAATACTTCCACGGGTGAGAAAGGGATACCAGAAATATGCATCTGCTGCCACTAGGGTCATCCAGATATTGATGTGAGCGGTTTGCCCCTTTTGATTCTCTATTGTTTCGTTTATTATTTTCTATTCCAGTTGGGTGCTGAATGAGACTAAAAGAACAAAGCTACTCGTAATTAACCTGATCCTTTCTCACTACTGAAATTTTAAGTCTCTGATATCTGTACCTATATACTATGTCTTCTGTTTCCTTACTTCATTCATTGTTTCTTTTTTCCTCTCACCTGCCCAAGAGCTTTACTTCTTTCTATTATCAATATTTCATTTTAATTCCATAATAATCAGTTTATTAATAAATTTCAATATCTTCAAGTTAAAATAAATAAAATTTTAACAGTTGTAATTAAAACAACCTACCACCTTCTCTCAACAGGGAAATTTTGATAGTCTTATGATAACTCAACAACAGGAAAATAAACAACCTTATTAAAAAATGGGCCAAAGACCTCAATAGACACTTTACAAAGAAGATATAAAGATGGAAAATAAGTCCTGTAAGAGATGCTCATTGTCATATGCCATCAGGGAAATGCAAATTAAAACAACAAGATACTACTACATCCCTATTGGAGTGGTTAAAATCCAGAACAATGACAACATAAAATAGTGGCAAGGATGTGGAGCAAGAGATTCTCTCTCTTAGACAACTATGGAGACAGTAAAAACATCAGAGGTTACAACGGGTTATGGGGGAGAAAGAGATGAGTATGTGGAGCACAGAAGATTTCTTTAATAGATTTACAGAATACAAGTGAGTTTTGGTTACGTGCAAATTTTGTGTAGTGGTGAAGTCTGAGCTTTTAGTGTAACCATCACCTGAATAGTGTTTAGTATACCAAATAGGCAATTTCTCATTATTCACCACACTCATCACTCCACCCTTTGGAGTGTCCCATGTCTATTATTCCACACAGAGAGGGGATTTTAGGGCAGTGAAACTATTTCATACTATAATGGTAGATGCATGTCATCATACATTCATTAAAACACACAATGTACAACACCAAGAGTGAACCTTAATATAAACTACAGACTCTGGGTTATAATGATGTGTCAATGCAGGCTTATCCATTATAACAAATATACTACTCTGGTGGGGGATGTTGATAATGGGAGGCTGTGCATTTAAGGATACAGGGAGTGTATGAAAATTCTCTGCACTTTCTGTTCAATTTAGCTGTAAACCTAAAACTACTTTAAAAAATAAAGTTAACCTAAAACTACTTTAAAAAATAAAGTTTACCTAAAAGAAAAAATCATGGGATATAACTAAACACCCAATTATGGTGGATCTTATTTATTTGTTAAAAAGCATTTGTATTGCTAGTAGCAATGTAAAATGATGCAGCCTCTATGGAAAATACTATGGTGGTTTTTCAAAAAATTAAATATAGAATTACCATATGACCCAGTAATTTTACCTCTGGGTGTAAAAAACAAGGATTAAAAAAATAAATAAAATGTAAAATAAATAAATAAGAATGTAGTTTTCTCCATTATTCATATCTATTTAATTTGATGCCATGATACTTTTGAAATAAAATGTCATTCCTTAAAAAAGCTATGCACATGAATGAATATGAATTTGTATAATGGTTTATTGTCTCTATGACAGCACAAGATTTGTCTGTTTTGTTTATAGCTCAAGTTTCAGAATCCAGAAGAGAGAGTTTTATATAATCAGGTTTTAATACTTATTCCTCATGCATGAAAAATTCTATTTATAAACACTGGAATAAAAGCACACCCTTTTTCAATTTCTAAATTTGTTGCTTTTTACAAATATTATTATAATATCTATACATAATTTGAAAAAACCAACAAATTTAGAATTCATAACATAAAATATATCTAAAACTAAATGTATGCCATATTGATAGATGTAAACGTGCCAAAATAATTTATATTTAAAGGCTCTTTTAAAAATAAAACGTATGTACTTTTAAAAAATTAAGTTAAAACAAACCAGGCAAATGGCTAAAAACAATCACAAAACACCGTAGGCATTGTGAACTTATTTTCAAACAAGTATTAACGCAGGTCAATTAATTAAAATTAATTAATTAAAACAAATATAGCCACAATATAAAAAAAGATATAATCTATAATTAAGAACTACAAGCTGGGCCTTGTTAAACTTTATATATTTGTTAGAACTTAAATATATTTCTAACTTACAATTTGTGATTGCCAATATAGAAAATATTAACATAGCTTTAAAATATAACCCATGTCAAAATGTGGTGCCTAATAAATTTTTATACTGTGGTTCAATGCAGAATCCATTCATTTTTAATAACTTACTGGTAATATGTCATAAAATTACACATGTAAAGTGATAATCCTAAAATACTATACTTCAGATTACTAAATGCAACCATTGCTGTGTTGATTAATTATTAAGAGATACACCTTTTATCAATATTGTGGGCATAGATAAAGACAGAAATCATAGAATATTCTTCAATTCTGATACCTCCATAAAAATGTTATGGCACCTTGCTGTTTTTGTTTGTTTGTTTTTTGAGACCGAGTCTCTCTCTGTCGCCCAGGCTGGAGTTCAGTGGCTTGATCCCGGCCCACTGCAACCTCCGCCTTACATGTTCAAACGATTCTCCTGCCTCATCCTCCCGAGTAGCTGGGATTATAGGCATGTGCCACCACGCCCAGCTAATTTTGTATATTTAGTAGAGAAGGGGTTTCACCACGTTAGCCAGGTTGATCTCGAAATTCCGACCTCTGGAGATCCACCCACCTCGACCTCCCAAATTGTTGGGATTACAGGCATGAGCCACCATGCCCGGCCGGTACCTTGCTGTTAAAACACTTCTATAAATAATATTTTACATGTCGAAAATAATATAGCAGGGAACCTATTTTTTTAAATTAAAGTGATTATATAAAATCTCGTGTGGGTGAATATTTAACACATAATTCAGTTGAAAACAATATCTGCCAATTTTGTGTTAAATGGAATACATTACATTTGAAAAAACTTACAGTCTCATTTAGATTTTACTTGTAACAAATATACATAATGAATTTGGGACTTCTCAAATACTTGCAAACAAATTTATATTTATAGGAAATAAATGTATACTTCAGAAAATAAAATATAAAATTTGAACGGAGCAATAATTTTTATAATTAATGTTTGGCAAATCAAATATAATATGCAATATGGGCTCATGAAAGAGTTATGCCAGGAGATACCATCGACAATGTCATCTGTAAAAGTGTCTGTTTATTCCACAATTCTAGCAGAAACATTGTTGGTCCACTATATAAATGGCATCCACTGTATTGTTCAACAGGGTGTTTTTATTTCACAATTCTACCACAATTACATTTCGAATTTTAACATTTTGTTATCATGCAGGCATGCCCATTTTTGTAACATAATTGATCTTCCTAATTCCAATCGTATTTTTTAAAAATTGGATTTTATTGAGGCAAAAATTATTTGGATTTAATTTCATGTCAAGAATAAGCATAACAAGAAAGTAATTAAATTATTCAATCTCATTTAAAATAGTTACCTCAAATGGATAAAGCCTTCTGGGCAAAAAATTTATCATCAATGTAAGGGAAATTAATGAGAAAAAAAGACAAAAATAATAGAAAAATGGTAAAATATATAATTGTTCTATTCCTAGAAAATAAAAAAAAAATACATGTAGCCAATAAAACTTGAATGGTGATTAAAGAAATTAGCAAAGAGAAAAATAAAAAATAAAGTAATTACAACTTTTCCAAACAAAGATATGGCAATATTTTAAAATTTTGAGATTATCATTTATTGTTAAGCCTTACAAATACTATTATACATTGTGATTTATGTTTTGCTCTTATTTCAATGAACTTTTGGATCATTACATTGGTGATTGGTTATTACTGGCCTGGAAATATTTTGATATTTTTATGTTGATCTTGTTTAAAGCAAACCAACTGATTTACTTACTCTATCAATACAATAATATATTATCTTGCTTTTCCCAAACTATTTATGTAATTGGTATCTTTTTTTTTTAACAAGTCTTACACTTCTTTTTTGGTTTGACTTTAATGAAAATGCCTTGGTATTTCACTAATAATTTAGGTGCTTTTCATGATTTTCTGATAAAAGTAGTTTGATTTTTATTGTGATCATCTTTAAAGAAGATCTTCTGTTTTCTTTTTAATATTATCATTGTCAACTACATTTGGGGTTTAGACCATCATAGCCTGTTTTATTTTCAGAACATGTTATGTTTTGTTTTACCTGGTGTATGGAAATATTAAGAGAGAAAAGGAATCTCTCTATTCAATCTGTATTCTTAGTTATTCCTCCTTTGGCCTTCAGCTCTGCTTTCTTTCCATTGACAATTTTTTTCGTGTGGTTTGGATTCTCTCTCTACTTAGAAAATGCTAAATGTACTCACATTGCATTACAGTCTGCATCAGACCTTCCTGAAACAATGGGAAGATTTCCAGTTTATTCTGTTTGAAATAATTGTTTTATAGGATTTAAAAATAAGTTTGTATATATCGTAAAGCATATATGTTTTAGATTATTTCCTATTTGTCTAGGATTTATTAAATTATATAAACAGATTTGTAGCCAAATGACACTTATATGAAAGAAACAATATATTGTATCTACCTTCAGTGTAACAGACACTTGACTAGTCACTTGATATTTAAAGCTTATACCTCATTTCTACATTTTGAGATAATATTATTTTATTAATTAGGCAATAAGTTTGTACAGCTATGGGCCAGGCTAGGTTTCAAAACTATATCTAACTAGCATTGACAATTTAGCTATATAACACAAGTTTTGTTGAAGAAGGATGTCACAGACTGAAGATCTCTCTTCATCCTGTGTACATGCACTTGAACCTGTATGTGTGTGTGTGTGTGTGTGTGTGTGTGTGTGTGTGTTAACAGAGACTTTTATGAGAATAAATTGTTGGATTGAGAGGGAAATAATTTGCATTTTAGCAAATAATATTAAATCTGTGTTATTTATGGTAACTGAAAGTCAGCAAACTTCAATATAATGTTATCAGCACAAATACAAGAATGGGGCAAATTGTAGAAATCATAACTACTAAGAGCTAATGCATAGAGGGATCTATTGTATTGTTAAAATGTGTGGCATAGTGAATAATTGACAGATGAACTTTTGGAGACATGATATGGTTTATCATAATATTATTTATTTTATTGTTTTATTTTAAATTATATAACTTTGTACTAATTCCCAGTTGAAACTTTTTTGAAAAACTACATTGAAAAGAAATACAAAATTAATAATTCTGAAGTCTGTTCATTTACACCTTCTTTCTCCTATTCTAGAATATAAGCCACTTACAGAGTCAGAAGTTTATTTACTTACTTTTTTGTCCATTGTACCTGGCAGGATATCTGTCATAAAATTGGCTGCTTAAACGTTTAATAAAATGTAATATTAATTCAATAGAAAGAACAGCCACATAAACAGTTTAGCTTAATTTAATTATGTTTCCATATAGTTGTTAAAATTATATTTTTAATGCGGGCTCCATGTGTCCCCCTACCCTAGGGTTTCATCAATAAAATAACAAAGTAGTGACATAAGACAAAAGCAGGGGTGTGCTCTTATCTAACATTTAAAGTAGTAACTTTTTTAAAAAGTAAAACTTTTATCAAGACAATTTTCCCTTCTCTTTTGAACCTTTAACATTATATGAATAAAAAGCCTGGTATAGTGTTGAGCTGAACCTCACAAAGTGATAACATCTATCCACTAAATGTGCTACACTGTTCTAATTGAAAACAATATTCAGCAATACCATTAAGGTAATTAGAATCTGTATTGTAAATTAACAACTTTAAGAAAACTAATTTTCCAGATAGGATTGCATGGATAATTCAAGCAAATATGTAGCTAATAATTGGCATTTCAAAAGTATGCTCACCCTCTAAAGGAACATTTTAAGATGACATTTTCTAATTGGTACTAACTTTCATTTAACTTTTCAATAGTTGAATTTTTTTTCTCTTAAAATATCATTGACTTTAGACCACCTGGTTTATACCTAGCTGCCTTTTTTCTTCTTGATTAAAACAACTTTGGAGTACTTTCCTGTTATGTATGCTTACATATGCCTTTCTCTGCACTAGAGACATTTTAAAAACAGGCAAGAAAAAAGTAATATTCCTACAAAGTTAAAGTAACTGTGAAAGAAAACCATCCATATAAAAACAAAATCTAGAAGTAGTGTTTAATATACCTTATCAGTCATAAGTCAGAAAAAATAAGAATACAGACAAACTGAAAATGCTTTATTTATAATATTAGGTATACAGATATTTTGGTAAATTTGATTAATAATCAAGAACATTTCTTTTTGATTATTTACCACTATTGTAAAATTCAGAGATTAGCAAAGCTACTACCACGGAGAAGCCTAGTAACATTCCTCTATTGTGCCTTCTTATAAAGTCACCTGTAAAATCAATGCTGTGTAACAGTTTTCTATAAGAATGACAATTTCCAGCACCTGCCTGTTGAAGTAGATGCCCCACTAAAGTAATTGTTAGAGAATGAGTAACATGAGAAACACCTGGAGTTGTTCCAGTCTTTCATCTGGGAGATCTTTCATGAATTCCCAAACTAAAGTAGGCATCCTTACTATCCTCGTCATTGCATCAAGTAACTCCCTAAATCTAGCTCTCAGTAGACATCATTATAATAAAGTTACCACTTTCTGTTCTAGTTCGTATGCTCTTTATTTACACAAATAATTTCTGCCTTATCCACCACTGTATCTGCAGTGCCTAACATAGTACCTGGCATAAAGTATATACAAGATAAATACACAAAGAAAATAATGGATAACCAATTATTCTTTCAGAAATTTGTCTAATTTCTTCAAGTCTTAAATATTGTATATAGATATTTAAAATGTGCTCATAAAAAACCTTCAAAATACAACATTCTTATAATTTAGTCCAAGTGCATGCTTATATATATTTCTCCTGGCCTATGAACTCTTCCAAGGAAAGGAAATCTTATCTACCTTTATATCTCTAAGACCTGCTTCAGTAGCTATCTAATAGTAAGTCTAGATAAACTTTTAATGAACTATGTGTGAATAAAAGCACCAAGTAGGTCAGGAAGAATTCGTCAGAACATTTTTCAATTCACCTTATTCAAATAAGACCTTATAAGTCTTTGAAAAGCTGAGAAACTTAAGTACACATTCAATCTATCTCTTTATCTATGAATTATATATACACATGCACACTAAAACACACAGATGCACATAAATTCTGCTAAATCCTGAAATACGTGAAGGGGAAGGTTTGTCTAGTTGTATAAAACTGTGCATTGCATAAACCAAAGTTAGAGAACATGACCTCTTTTAACCCACTAATTGGATGCTAGCATAGTTCTGCATGTTTGTGAACTATTATGGAGAATGAAAATTCTTTTACTTTGTCTACAACTGGGAGATGGCCTTGATTTAAATTGTGAGCCAACATAGGTAGATATTTTATCCACTTAAATAGCAGAATTGATATGCTATCAGGTCACCAAGGAAACTTTCAAAAATTATCTGAGTGGCAAAAGAAAGACCCAATGATATTTTCAGAAAAATATGTGAGATACTTCAATCAAAATATCTTTTAGTGATAATTTAAAACTCATTTGTGTTTTCTACTATCTTTGCCAAGGAAAGGCTTTTAATTGTGTTTCTTCAAGAATGTAGGTGAAGTAAAAATACAAATAATAGTATATACTGCACCATGGGTAATATACAGTATTTAAAAAATCACAGTTCCTTATAAAGTCTTCTAAGCTTAATTTACACTTAAAAATTATCAAAAAATCATCATTGGTTTTCTTAAAAACAGATTTGAATAACAGAAATAATCAATGCCTATAGCTTTATTCCCAACTGTCCTATTGACTCAAGTGTACTTACCAACCTTAGTGTGACCTTGGAAGATTATAGATCAAACCCATTTTTTCAGTGGTTTATAAATGTTGACTGACGTCAGGATCCAGCTATGCCCTCTGTTGGTCTACTTATATTTTTTAACATCTTTTCATTGGTCACACTAGATTAATTGGTACCAGGAACCAAGTTTTACAAAAAAACACACATTAGAAACAAAAATTATTTCAAAAAAATAATTTGAAGAGAAAACATGTTTTTTTGCCAGCTAGAAGTCATACGTGCAACTCTGATCTATTCTTAAAAGTAAAACACAAACAGCACACACGCACGCGTGTGGACACACACACATCTTAAACCTAGAGGAGTTCCTTAAACTGGTTTAAGGCCACGTATTTCTATAATAAACAATGTCCCAAAGGCTTTGCCCATCACTTTTCAGTCCAGGTCCCCTGAGAAGCAAATGCCAAGACATGGTTAGATGCACAAACACACACAAAAATATATTAGGTGAACTGCCTTTAAGAAAAAGTAAAGAGAGATGCAGGAGTGGCTGGGAGAGCTGATAGCCATGAAGACGGGAGCTTGAGTGAAGGTGAAAGGAATGGAAGGAGGATTTAATGGAAGCATGGTAGACTGTGGTGTACTTCTGAGGAAAGTTCCAGCACAGCCAATGAAAAGTCCTTGAACCAATGTCTCATTAGAAGAGTCCAGCATCTTCTCGGAAAGAGACTACTTCACTATCCCTGCCACATCATTCGTGGTTGGGAGAAACCGTGAGAAATGAAGCCTCAGCAGAAACATAGAGATGGACCCAAGAGACAGCTGATATTGTATGTCAGTTTCACTCTCTCTACTCAGAGATCTCAGAGGATCCTGCTTATGGCTGCCTCCTTCACCCTCTGTCAAGATTTGCTCTCGACTCATTTCAGGACTCATACATTCATCTTTGTCTTTTCTGAAACAGGACCCCCAAAAATCTTTCTTCAACTGGTACATCACAGTAGGATGTGAAATGCATTTTTTGACTCAAATATAAACACACAAGTTTATATTTATCTTATTGATAAATGCAGGAGGCAGACAAATGCCTAGGCAGATAAGGAAGGGTCCCCGGAGAATCTCCACCTTACCCCACAAGTGTTTATGCCAGAAGATTTTGTGCAGATAAGGGAACCTGCCGAGGGTCTTGCCTGGGCATGGTCAGAACGGGCTGAAGGCCCACAGGCACTGGGGAAATGGGATAGAGCCACAGGAGGTCGTGCGTTATGCTGGGAAGGATCCTGGCTTCTTCAACTGTCGTGTGGTGGTCTGGTATTCAATTCATGAGGTGGAAACCTCTGTGCGGGACCCCTGCGTGCCTAATTTTTCCTGATTGTGAGACAAGAAGCCTGATTTAGCGGAATTCTGCATCATTATTAAATGTAAGCCTTTAGGACCAAGTGTCAGGCCCCTCTCAGCTACATCATTATGCACATCCAAGAGTATGCTCACTTTTCTGCAACAGATTAAAAATCCATGATCTGTCACAGATTTATAAAACTTCATGTCCTCAATTTTCTCCAAATTACTAATGACCCTGAACATTTTCAGGAGGAGTTACAAACCACTGTGAACTGTTATGTACTTCATTGACTAGATTATAATTAATTACTCGAAGCTTTCTCCCAGCAGACAAATTCTTCAAAGTATATACAAAAGTGGACTGACAAATAAACTAATCCTGTGGAATTATGGGGATTTCTAGAAGCAGACAAAGATAAATGGGTGAATATATTATTTATATTCTATTCTTAAAACATTAACAAGTTTTTTAAAATAGACAAAATTAATAGGTGGATGAAAGTCCTAAAACACTTTTTTTAAGCCTCTTTGGGTTTTAGATATTTTATTGTTCCACAGTCACTCATTTAAATTTCAAGAGCAATTTAAGATCACTGCACCATCTGAAAAGCTGATCATCACAACTCATGGACCAATAGGCAAAACTAGCAGAACACTGTGAAGGATGTAACGGAATCGGAAGAGATAGCGGGGCTAAGTTAATGACATGTGAAATTTCACATTTCAATCTAAATAACTGATGAAGGTGATACAGGGCTTTCAAGAACAAGGGAAGTTCAATGAAAAGAGAGGAAAATAAAAGAGTTAATAGGTTGTTAATTGCACCTGGAGTGTATCATTCCATTGAGCAAGAAGGACAACAAAGTCAAGTGTGCCAATAATTCTATTTAAAAAAAACTTCTCCAAAATATGCTGAAAAAACTGACAGTCACCCTGTTGGGCAGCCTATTGAAATTAGACTTCCATTTAACTATTCTTGTATTTCTAAAGAAGGAAGGTTTTTTTCCATTATGAAATTGCAGCTCATCAAATCTATTTTCTCAGACAATGACAATAACAATATTATATGGCATAAAGAAAAAATTTTGAATTACTTTCCTCTCTGAATTGTCCATACTCATAGATTTTCTAACCACATAGTAAATTTTTTCATGAGAAAGTTTTCTATGCCTTTTGATCTCTTTTATCATGAATTTTTTCTCACTCACGGATTAATCACATTAGCGAGACCATTTAAACCATTTGAAACGTGATTTTAGATTGACAGATGATATCAATCTAAATGTTTTCCTTTTCTTTGAAGAGGTAGCTCGGGTTCTACTCACATTCTCATCAGAATGCCAGATGTATTCTCTCTTTTAGAATCAGAAAAATAACCAGTCTAGTTTCTTGTAAATTTAATCATTCTAATTTATGTGACAATGTTATTCATAGAATGAGTTCAATAACATCTCTCTTTGTCTTCTTCAATATCCTGTCTGACAGAAGATAGTATTCAACCCATCAATGGCTCTCGTCTGTAGAACGACATTGTAGTCTTTAAAACAGTCTTTACAAAACCATAATTTTCCTAATTAAAAAAAAACCTGAAAGACAGGTGTACCTATTTTTCTGGGATCTTTTAGGTATAATTAAAAGTGTTCCTCTCTTTTCTTGAAGTCACTAACTGAACCCTCATCCTTACTGATACTTTATGTGTAGGGTTTTGTTTGCTTGGTTTTTCGTGCTCACCTGTATGTTGTGTGTGCATGACTATTCACATTGACAACTAGTACCTTTATGCTTTTAGCTAAGAAATATATTGTGGAAATAATTTCAACTTGATGTTTTTATCCCTGAGTTTATGTGAGTTCTGTGTATTGATAATCTCATATTTTGTTATATTTCTATTATGTATACCAGAGATTATTATCTATTTATGGCTACTTTATTATAGCAAGTCCACAAACCAGCTATGCAAATTCAACTGTTTCCAACCTAGGCACAAGGTCTGGGATATGATCTCCTTGTTAGCACCTTCTGTGGGGCTGATATTATCCAGTCATAACCGGACCCAGACTTAACACCTTATCATAGTGGATTCCTAGGTGTATTTTGACCATGCCTCACTTGTTAAGCCCTTACAAACTTCAGCCATATTAGCTTTTCTTGAATCTCCCCACAGAGGATAGGAAGAGGGACATGTGACTTATTTTATTGTAAAGTCAGAGAGTTCTTAAAATTCTTCCAAACATAAATTGGGTATCACTGTCATCCTTATTGACAAGAGTAGTAGAAAAAAAGTGAAATTCTTAGAAAAAAGTAAGCTATAATCTTTGAAGCCAGGTGAAACCTTAACACATAGAAGAACCAAAATCTGCTTTTGACCCCCAGTGAAATATTTAAGGAGAAACCTACATGTCATCTCAAAAGCAGCAACAGCATTTTACTAATAATATTCCTCCAAATTATTGCAAGACACTAATTAATGGGGAAAGATCCTACTTTTTATAGATCTGGAGATCACTGTGAATCTCCTCTAAAAACTCTGGACATCAATTACTTTTTAATGATTCAAACCATGTAGTAAATGACTTTACCAAGTTGCTCTAATCAAGCCCACTACTAAAAGGGACTTGGATTAAGGTCCAGGATGTGCCTCTTACTTCAAGAAGGTATATGTAACAGTCAGTGCCATGGTCCGATATTTCCTTTTCATAATGGTACCTGTGCATTTATTCTGTTTTCTTGAATACATGTTTCTATGATTATTTTTGGTTATTTTGCTTCTTGTAGAAGATATAATGCTACTATACCAAGAACCTTAGTTGCACAAGTTCCCAGCCAGCTGGATTTTTCCATACTAATGGCTTCCAAGGATGTGAATAGGCCACTGACTGACCCAGATTTGGTTTAGACACATTATGTGTTACATACATCACATTTCCAGAGTTGATTACAACTCAAAATGCTGACCTGCTCACTTTATCATTAACAGCTGTATTCTGTTTTAGGAGACACTAGCTGACTAGGCATCCCAAAACCAAATTCAGGGGCTCTTTAGAAAATCAAGCTACCAATAATCTCAGTCATCTTTCCTTGGGGATAGAACTAATTTAAATAATTTAAGTTTAGTGCCAGACCACAAATTAAATACAGTAAAACAAATAATTCATCCACAATTTTCACACTATAAAATCATGTTCATTACTGAATGGATTTAGAAAGTAACAACTGACTCTGTACGAAATTAATCTATTTGCTAAATATGTGTACATGAACTAATCAATGTGCATCAAGGTCTGAGCTCCATCAATATTTCCACCAGACAGACTACTGTATAGAAAGCATGAAACTTATAGTAAAACAAAAAATATTATCTTGGGGAGTAGATTTTGCTAATAAGCAGTAAAATATAAACGTTGACAAGCAGACAATGAGTTTTATAGTTGTGGAAACCAGTGTGTGTATGCAATAATTTCACCCATAAGACAGGTTTCTGTGAAGGCAATCCCACCTACATAACTGCTTTTAGATTACTCAAGTAAAAACCACCAACACATTTTTACAAGGATATTTTTTCCTTAACTTCTAATCAATCTTTGAAACATAAGAATAGACAGTTTTAAATCTGGAAATGGCTTTTTACTACTATATTCCTTGTATACAGCTACTATGCTAAATAGCATCTTCTCATTGTCAACAAAATTTCATTCAAAATAGTTTTCCCTTAAAATTGTAAAAATACTGTAATCCCTGCTTTTGCTTATTCAGCCCCATATAATCAGGCTTTTTTTTTTTAGCTCATAAATAGGCTTAAAACATTCTACCTTTTAATTGAAAACTAAAACTGTAATGAGATTTTGTATTATATGAGAAGTCATTGAACACAATCACAGATACAATAATAATTCCAGACAAAGATGTAGAAGAAATAACAAAAAGTTTCATTAGGCTATGTGATTACTTACATTATGATTAGAGATAAACAAATTGGAAAAAAAAAAGCTTCCCAGGGCTTTTTGAACAATTAGTATTGTATCCAAAAGTTGTATTAGAAAATTTTAAAATAAAACTTTGACATGACTGGTATAACCAAACAAAATCGAATGGCATGCATTCTCCACTGAAGCCAATATAGAAACATTTCAGCTTGCTAACAAATTTGCCCAGCTTTGGACATTTCTCTGAAGACAGTTACCCTAGTCAGTACTACACTTGTAATTCACAAAGTATCTTATGAAAAGCCATTTTAAAAGATTTACAGTAGTTGTCCTTTTGATTGTACATTCACTATTTCCTCTTTTTTGATAATAAATATTACCTTAAAGCTCCTATAGAAAGGATTTGGGAATATCTTCAAATGCCTTCACAAATAAGGAAAAGTAAATAGAATAGGAATACTTTTATGCAAATCTAGCTTTTAACATAGAAATCAGGTTGGAATGAAGAAATCCTTTTTAGCAGAAAATCACAATTTGTATATTTGTATTACTCTATTCTTGTATTATTATAAAGTATACTTCAGACTGGGTAATTTATAAAGAAAAGAGGGTTAATTGGCTTATGCTTCCACAGGCTGTACGGAAAGCATCTGTTTGGCTTCTCAGGACGCTTCAGGAAGCTTCCAATCATGGCAGGAGGGGAAGGGGAAGTAGGCACATCACATGGCCAGAGAAGTAGCAAGAGACAAGGCGGAGGTGATAAACACTTTTAAGCAATGAAGTCTCACAAGAACTCACACATTATCATGAGGACAGTAGCAAGTGGGATGGGGCTAAACTATTCATGAGCAACCCACCCTCATGATCCAAACACCTCCCACCAAGCCCCACTTCCAACAACAGGGATTATAATTTGACATGATATTTGATGGGGACATAGATCAAACCATATCATTCTACCTGCAGCCCCTCCCATATCTCATGTCCTTCTCACATTGCAAAATACAATCATCTCCTCTCAATAGTCCCCCAAAATCTTAAGTCATTTCAGCATTAACTCAAAATTCCAAGGTCCCACATTTCATCTGCCGATAAGTTCCTTCTGCCTATGATCCTATAAAATCAAAACAAGTTACTTACTTCCAAGATTCAATGGGGGTATAAGCATCAGGTAAAGACTCTCATTCCACAATGGACTAATTTGCCACAAGAAAGGGGCTACAGGCCCTATGCAGAACACCCAAAATCCAGAATGGCAATTATTAAATCTTAAAGCTCCAAAATAATGTTTTTTAACTCCGTGTCCAACATTCAGGGTACACTGGTCTGAGGGGTGGGCTTCCAAAGCCATGAGTAGCTCCACTCCTGTGGCTTTGCAGGCTTCAGCCTCTGAGGCTGCTCTAACAGGCTGGCATTGAGTGCCTGTGACTTTTCCAGGCACATGGTATAATCTGTTAGTGGATCTACCATTCTGGAATCTGGAGAATGGTGGCCCTCTTCTAACAGCTCCACTAGGCAGTGACCCAGTGGGGACTCTGTGTGGAGGATCCAATCCCACATTTCCTCTCCACTGTGCCCTAGTGGTTATTCTCCATGAGGGCTCTACCCCTGTCTGGACACCCAGGCTTTCCATACATCTTCTAAAATCTAGGTGAAGGCTCCCTAGCCTCGACTCATGAACTCTGCACACCTGCAGACTTAACACCACATGGAAGACCCCAAGGCTTAAGGCTTTCTCCTTCTGAAGCAGCAGCTTGAGATATATGTGGACCCCTTTGAGCCACTTCTGGAGCTGGAGTGTCTGGGAAGCAGGAAATCATGTCCGAAGTCTGCACAGAGCAAAGGGGCCCTGGGTCTGGCCCATGAAACCATTAAGTCCTCCTAAGCCTCAGGATCTGTAATGGGTGGAGGTGTGAAGATCTCTACCTTTAAATCCTTTTCCTCATTGTCTTGGCTATTAGCACTTGGCTCCTCTTTACTTCTATAAATTTCTACAGTATGCCTGAATTCCTCCCCTGAAAATGAGCTTTTCTTTTCTACCACGTGAGGAGGCTACCAATTTTTCAAACTTTTAGGCTCTGCTTCCCTTTTAAATATAATTTCCAATTTCAGGTCATTTCTTTGCTCATGCATATGAGCATACACTCTTATAAGCAGTAAGGCTACTTCTTGAACATTTTTGCAGCTCAGAAATTTCTTGAAGCAGATACCCTAAATTATCATTCGCAAGTTCAAAGTTCCACATATCCCTAGACCATGGGCACAATGCAACCAGGTCCTTTGCTAAGGCATAATAAAAGTTACCTTTGTTCCAGCTGCCAATGAATTCCTCATTCCCATTTGAGAACTCATCAGTCTGGACTTCACTGTCCATAGCACTATCACCATTTCAGTCACAAGCATTTGACCAACCTCGAAAGTTTCAAACTTTCCATAATCTTTTTGTCTTCTGAACCTTCCGAAATCTTCAAACCTCTTCCTGTTACCCCATTCCAAAGCTACTTCTACATTTCCAGCATTATAGCAATGCTCCACTCCTTGGTATCAATTGTCTGTATTAGTCTGTGTTGCACTGTTATAAAGAAATGCCTGAGACTGGGTAATTTATAAGAAAAGAGATTTAATTGGCTCATTGTTCTGTACTGTACAGGAAGCATAATGCTGGCACCTGCTCAGCTTCTGGAGAGGCCTCAGGAAGCTTCTAATTATGGCAGAAGTCAAAGGCCAGGCTACTCAGTTGGCTCAGGAAGATCCAACAAAGAGAAAGGGCTAGGTGATACACACTTTTACAACAACCAGATCTCTTAAGAACTCACTCACCATTGCAAGGACAATACCAAGTAGGATAGTGCCAAACCATTCATGAGAAACCTGCCCCCATGACCCATTCACCTCCCACTAGGCCCTATCTCCAACATTTGGGATTAAAATATGACATGATATTTGGTGGAGACACAGATCCAAACCATATCAACATTCAATGCATTTATTTACCTTAAAATAGTTGTCCTAACCAGCTTAAGCTGCTATAACAATTCACCATAGACTGGGTGGCTGAAACAACACACAGTTTTTGGTGAAGGCCTCTTGCTAGCTGGCAAATTGGTTCTTTTTCACTGTGTCCCCACATGCTGGAAAAAGAACTCTGATCTCCTCCTGTTCTTAAAAGGATACTAATTCCCTCATGGGAGACTTGTCCTCATGACCTCATATTAACTTAATTACATCCCAACAGCCCCATCTTCAAATATCATCACATTGTTTCTTAAGGCTTTAACATACAAATTTGAGGAGACAAAAATGGTTAGTCTCTAACAATAATATATATCACAAATATACCACCCAAGTTAATAGCAAAAGCTAACTCTCTCATTGTGATTTATGTTTTTACACAGCTAGGAAAAGAAGCAAGTGTTTTATTCTTAATTTAACTAAAATGCTGGTAATATGACTAAAATTCATTTGATAACTGATATTTTGAAATCTGAAAAGTGTTCTTCATTCCTCTGATAGTATAAAGCTATGTAATATATATGCCTAAAGCAGAGGCTGAACTCAGCTTTCACTAGATAATTGTGGCTTCTGCCACATGGCTGCAATAAAAACCATGCATTCCAACTGCTTCATACACTGAACAATTATTTATTTTATTTATACCCTAGCTCATAGTATGAAATTATTCTGATGATTGGGACAGCTGACTTTGTACATTTGAGTTTATTTCCTCATGTATTCTGTATTTAGGAGTGAACTCATCTTCAGGAGAAGTATATTGTGGGAGTAACACATGCTTTGTTTGATGGAAATGTCCCTTTGGGGAAGTATTTTTTTTTTTTAATTTGCTTCTGCCAGTTTTCTACATACGCCATCAGTCTAAGACACCATCATCTAATCAAGTTTCACATGAACATCTCAGTTAGGGGGCTCAACCTACTGAGATAGTGGAATTTAAACTCTATTCTCCCAAGTACACTATTCAGATTTAGTCTTCAAGTGAGTGACTCCTTTATTCACTCAGAAATAAGCAAGACCAAGTCTTATGCTGAGCTTCTATGCAGTTGTGCAAGGTATGCCTAATCCTAATTTGATAAATGAGGCAGGGCTTCCTCTTAGCTTTACATAAAAAGCTCATTTCTATAAGCACCTTGAGTTTCTCTGTAGGCTTATAGATAATCCCAAATCTCCAAGGGCCACACTTGTGCTCCTGATTACTCTTCTGGCTTTGAGGTTCTTATTTATTTCTGCATGTCTTTTCTAAAACTATGTCTGTTATAAATGTCAAGAATGTGTAATCACAAATAACTGTAGCAAATTTGTATATAATGGGCAGCATGGATAATTTTCAACCTGCATGTGATTCCATCTGGAATAAGTTTTTGCTTGTTTGTTTTTAACATCTTGGGTTTCCTTTTTATAGTAGTATGCTATTTTAACACTACTTTCTGTGTGTGTTGTAGGATTGAGAAAATAAGCAAATACATTGATTGGAGCCACAATTCTCAATATAAGAGAACAGAGAGATACAAAGGCAAGGATTGGCATAAGACTGGAATTCGATTATAAGTATGTGATTATAATTATATAATTCATAACAGGCAAACTGATATCATGCTGCCTCTTGACGTGAAGACATAGTGTCCATAAATACAGTATTATTGCCAAAAATGAGAAATATTAACATAATCACAAGAAGACGCTAGACAAATATAAACTAAACAGCAATTTACAAAACAAGTGGTTTGCACTCTGGAGAAATTAAATTTGAAAATAAATGTCATGAATGATATAGAGAAACTAAAAAACAATTCCAGATTAAAGAAAATGTAAAAGTTAAAAAAAAAGAATGTAAAGGCAATGCGTGTTTCTAGATCAAAACTTCCATTAGGGGAATTAAATAAACATATGCATAACTAATTAGAGTGCCCTGAGACTACTGAACTTCAAATATAAATGGAAGCAAAGTAGGCAAAAAAGAATAGCTGAATAAATGACCAACAGACAAAAATTTTCATTAGAAAAAATAACACAAAATAAAATTTCTAAATGAAAGGTTTGGAAAAATCCTAATATCTTGCCTTACCATGAATTCTGTATACAGATACTCTGCCATTTAATAAGGTGGTGAGTTTTCAAACATTAGATAAGAGGAAAATAATTCACCAATGCTGTCTGAAAGAACACTGTATTAGTCTGTTTTACACTGCTATAAAGAACTGCACAGGACTGAGTAATTTATAAAGGAAAGAGGTTTAATTGATTCACATTTCAGCATGGCTGGGGAGGCCTCAGGAAAGTTACAATCGTGGTGGAAGCTGAAGCGAGAGCAACACACCTTCTTCACAAGGCTGCAGGTAGGAGAATGAACATAGGAGGGACAGCCAAACACTTATGAAACCATCAGATCTCTTGAGAACTCACTCACTATCATGGGAACAGCATGGGAGAAACCTCCCCCATGATCCAATAACTCCACCTGGTCTCTCCCTTGACACATGGTGATTATGGGGCTTTTGGGGATTATAATTTAAGATGAGATTTGGGTGGGGACACAAGCCTAACGGTATGAAATATGTAAAGTGTGTAATTTCACAAAAAGGCAATTTATTTTTATGTAAAGGAAAGTAAAATAAGCAATAATGATTAAGATATCAATACAATGTATTGTACTTAATACTTCATATAAAATAAATGATAACTACTGGGAGAGTCAAAGATAAGTTGGAAACAAAAGACAATCTAACAATTAGGAAATAAATTATATTAAATGGCAAAATTTGAAAATATGTATGATCAAATAAGAAGATGTGTATTAGTAAAGGCAATGAAATTACCACAAAATAAATGTTAAAAATAATAATCTGACAAACATTAAAGATGACTAAACATTTTAAAAGGTGGTTGTTGAAAAGCCGATTAAGATGCAAAAATTTGCTCTAATACTGGATTAATTTTTAAATTAAAAATACTTAGTGACTTAAAATAGTCACTTATTATAATCTCATATTTCTGGATATTAATGAACTCAGTTGGGCTGGTCTTGCTCTTTTTGGATATGATTGCTGCATATGGTAGTTGAGAGTCGAATCTCCCATAGGCTTCTGTATATATGTGTGTCTCTCAGTGTGACCTTTCATGTAGCTAGCTTGGATTCCTCACAGTATGGTGGCCACAGAATAAATATATATTCTTTTTCTGTTGATTGGTTTTCCCAAGAAAAGCATTCTATGAGACAGAAAGAGGAAACTTCCAGGCTCCTAACACTCAGGCCCAGACACTGGAAGGGTGTCAATTTTGCCATATCATACTTGTCAAGGGCTCACATAATACATTTTGTTTCAAGAGGAAGGACATCAACCCACTTCACAAGGGAAAAAGAATCTAAAGGCCTATGACTGTCATTAATGCAGCAAAGACACTTTCTAATAATATATTACTTAATTTTCAAAAGTTTTGACAGTTATTTTGGATTCCTTGACACCGTATCTTTCTAATTTTCCTCATATTCCAATTTTTTTTTCTGAATGCTTCTTTTCAGTGTCCGTTGTTGACTGCTCTACCTTACCAAATATTCAGATTTTAAAATGTTCCAGAGTTTATCTTGAATCTGCTTTATTTTTCTTTCTACATGCTGTAACGTGATCTTAAACAGGCTCATATTTTAAAATACATATGTAAATAAATATATTTATTTATCTCAAATAACTGTCCTCAACCTGAATCCTTCCATTCAACTTGAGCTTTAATAGCGGATTTTCACGTTTCACTGTGCACTTGTATCCTCTACTGGTATCTCAAATTTAGCATGTCCAAAATGAAACTGTTGAAATGTTCTTCCCCTCTTTCAAATACCACTCCTCACTTACCCTCTGGTGGAAGAAATAATAAAATGAAATAAAAAATTTCATTTATTATTTTTCAATAAATGAAAAACAAGCGAAACAAACCAATATCAATAGTTTCATCACCCCTCACTTTTCCCTATGAATACATTGCCTCAACATTTACTAGTTTTCAAGTCTAGTCTTAAATTCATTCTTCATCTAACGCTTTCCCTTGGACCCAAAAATAATTCAACTGTAAACTGTCATTTCCACCTCTGAGAAGAAATACTACCTGGCCTCTTTACTCTTTTCTAACTCATAATGTTGCTAGCCCAGACTACTGAAATGATTTCCTAATGCATTGTCATGAATATATTTTTATCCCTATACACACCTTTACTATGTAGGAAGAAAAGTGACATTTCAAAACGTAAATAAAATAATATATACTTTGACCATTTCTAAATTTGCTATTTTGTGTTTATTTGAGAAAAATCTATATTTGATTCTAGTACAGCTATTGATCATGTTGACAGAAATCTGCTATAACACCACCAGTGTTCTTAATAGTTTTTTTCTATTAATGCACCAATTGTTTTGGTGCATTATTACCTTGTAATTTTATGGCAAAATATTTTACAAAGATTAACAGAGATAATTTTAGTAATGAATATTTTATTATAATACATAGTTTAATTTAAATTGCATGTTGTCATAGTTTCTGTCAATTCCTCACCCCACTTCCTGAAAGTACTCTGGAAACCTCTGATTTGTAGTCTGTCTTTATATAATTTTTTTTCCAGAATGTTAAATAGAATCAAACATATATGCTTTTTTTTCCTCTGACTTCTTTCCCTCACCATAATTAATGTGAAATTCTTTTATGTTGTTACATACAACATTAATCCATTCAATTTTATTGCTAAATAAAATTAACTATATTGAAAAATCATAAACTAGTTATTCTTTCATCAGTTGATAGATTTTCCAATTTTTGGCAATGATGAATAAAAGTGATGTAAACATGAATGTGCAGATCTTTGATTATTTATTGTCATTAATCTTGAGTAAATATCTAGTAGTAAAAATTATCATTTGTGCATTGTGTATTTTTAGATATTTTTAAAAAGACTTAAATATTTTGCAAAGTTGCTCTAATATTTTGCACTGCAACCAAGAAGGTTTCAGAGTTCCAGAAGCCCTGTATCTTTACCAACAATAGATATTGCCACTTATTTAAATAATGTGTTGACTGGGGTAGATGTTTACTGGTATTCTCTAAGGTTTCAATCTAAATTTTTCTCATGGCTAATAATGTTGCACAATTTTTCATGTTTTTATTTGCAACATATGAAAATTTTTTAGCATCCAAATAATTTGCCCCTTTAAAAATCAGATTGTTTTCCTCTTATATTTTTGTTATGAGAGTTATTTATCAATTTTAGATACTAGTCCTATGTGAAATGTGTATTTTGCAGATATTTTTCACAAACTGTGGCTTATCCTTTCATTTTTTAGAGACTTTTGAAAAGCAGTAGTGTTAATTTTAATGAAGTCCAATTTCTTAATATTTTATTTATGCTTCATGCTTTTCTTGTCCTACATAAAATATAATGGACAAATTAAGAATAGCAATAATTTTTTCTTTGTATGAAGCTGTATGCATTTAGGATTTATATTTTTGTGTGATTTATGTCTACCTAATTTTTTATATGTCGTTCAAGATATGATTTGAGTTTCTTTTTCTTTCTTATTTTTGGTGCATGTTGATTATTCCACTATCATTTGTTTGAAAGACTACCCTTTCTCCACTGAGCTGTCTCTACCACTTTTTGGAAAAACAGTTAACTATGTATTATATAAGTGGATCCATTTCTGGGTTATATGTTGTTTCATTGATCTTTATGTTTACCCTGTCATCTGTACCACACTATACTGTAATAGCTTTATAATATTTTGTAAAATAAGGTAGAATGAGCCTTCTAAGGTCATTCCATGTTTTTTAAAATTAATTTAAGTAGTTTTCTTTTCCATATAAATTTTGCCATCAGCTTGTTATTTGGAAGAATTTGTATTAATAGTATCGAGAGTTCCAATCCAAGAATGTATTATTTTGATTTTCCGTTTATTTAGATCTTCCTTAATTTCTGTCATTATTGGTTTTTGGCTTTCTATATACAAATATTGCATGTATCTTATTTGATTTATATGTATACGCGTATTAAGGTTTTGTATCAATATATGATACTTTTTTCTAATTTCAGTTTTCAATTGATCATTGCTAATATATTTAAATGTAAATGGTTTCTTATATACAACTTTGTGCTTTGAAATATTACTAAATTAACTTTTTAGTTACGGGTTTTTGCAGGTGGTATAGGATTTTCTACAGAGAATCTTGTAATTAGCAAATCATTGATTTTTTTTTCTTTCTGATGTATGTTATTATTTCTTTTTGTTGCATTATTGCACTAGCTAGGGTCTCTGCATGATATTAGTTGAAATTGAGAGGTGAAGCCAGCTGGACTTCTGGGTCGGGTGGGGACTTGAAGAACTTTTCTGCCTTACAAGAGGTTTGTAAAATGCACCAATCAGTGCTCTGTGGCTAGCTACAGGTTTGTAAAATGTGCCAATCAGCACACTGTAAAAATGCACCAATCAGCACTCTGTGACTAGCTAGAGGTTTGTAAATTGGACCAATCAGCACCCTGTAAAATGGACCATTCAGCACACTGTAAAATGGATCACTCAGTGCTCTGTAAAATGGACCAGTCAGCAGGACATGAGTGGGGACAAATAAGGGAATAAAAGCTGGCCACCCCAGCCGGCAGCGACAACCTCCTCCAGTCCCCTTCCATGCTGTGGAAGCTTTGTTCTTTCACTCTTCACTATAAACCTGGCTGCTGCTTACTCTTTGGGTCTGCACCGTCTTTAAGAGCTGTAACACCACGAGGGTCCGCAGCTTCATTTTTGAAGTGAGACCAGGAACCCACTGGAAGGAACAAACTCTGGACACAAGTGATAAAATAAAAAATATTTTCTTGATGCCAATGTTGGGAGGAAATCATTCATATTCATTGAATATGATATCTACAGTTCTTTTATAAATTCTCTTTATCATATTTGGGAAAGCCACATTGATTTCTAGGTTTCTAAGAGATTTTATTAAAATGTATGTCTAATTATGTCAAATACTATTTTTCTGCATCAAGTAGGATTTTTATGTGTGTTTCTCTTCTCAGACTCTACCTTTATAAGGAATATTT
This sequence comes from Hylobates moloch, assembly GCF_009828535.3. Classification (NCBI taxonomy): domain Eukaryota; kingdom Metazoa; phylum Chordata; class Mammalia; order Primates; family Hylobatidae; genus Hylobates; species Hylobates moloch. The sequence continues at coordinate 124,568,281 of NW_026652279.1, forward strand.
ATGTGGGATAATTCTTCCACAATGAGGAAAAAGCCTCTCTTCTGCAGTCAATATAATATTTCTTTGTTGCAAATAGTAAGATCCATTGAATTTTGAATATGTATTATTTCTATACCACAATTGAAATATAAGCACTTTAAAAGAAAGTCAACTTCAACTATACTTAGTATATATCTTTACTATCCTTACTATAGTATCGACATCAGGTACAATGTTTTATTCCAAAATTATTTTACATGTCTGGTCATGAGGATGTTTACATAAGTTCTTAATACTCTGAGATATTACATTATAGACAAGTATTCATCTTTCCTTCAATATTCCAAAAGTATGCTTTTTTCCTCCTTAGAAACATCTAAGAGCATACCCTCAAAAAATTTAATTTTTCCAAGTGTTAGAGTTTAAGACTTTTGCAGGTCCATGCAACTTTTCATTGTGCAAGAATACTTCAGCCAAACATGTATTAATAATTCATGGAAAATATTCTCAGCAGACTAGGAATAAAAGAAAATGTCCTCAACTTTATTAAGGACAACCCCAGGTGGTATAGTATGTTCTAGTAAAAAAATAAAATTGTCTTTTCTCACCAATATATACTTAATTTTCCAAATACTCTAGTCTATGAAAGGAAACAAGAAAAAGATAAACTAAATGTTGAGTTGAGTATAAAAAAAGAAAAAATAATAATTAAACATTATTGTCTATGTAAAAAATGTTAATGAAACTACAGAGAAGCTCTGCGACATAATAAATAACATTTGGAATACTCCAAAATAAAAAGGCAATTTATAAAATTATATTTTTGCATAGTAGCAAGAAACAATTGGAAAAGTAAATAAAATATATTTTCACATTCTCAGTAAAAAAGAAATCTTGAGAAATAAACGTATTAAAACTTACACAAATCTACTATACTGAAAACATTGTTGAATAAATTAAAGAAGGCATGAATTAATGGAGAGACAAACCACGTTTTTGAATTAGAAGACTTAACGTTGTTAAAAGAAAAACTTTAGACAAATTTTATTTAGCAATGTTCATTTGAGCAAAGAATGATTTATGAATAGGGCAGTACTCAAAACTAGGAAAAGTTCAGAAAGCTCCAGACAGTGTGATAGGCAGCATTCATAGACAGAAAAAGCAAGTGAGATATAGGAACAGCTGAACTGGTTACAGCTGAACTTTTTACCTTTATGGGTATCATGTAATGAGGTATTTGTGTTATATAGACATAGTCTGATCAGTTGGGAGCCTGAGATTAGCTGAAGCTCAACTGCTGTGATTGGCTGAGACTCAGCTATTTGTTAGAGTATACACTCAAGTTAGGTTGGAGTTTGTTTGCACAATAGTTAGGTTTCAGTTCACTCTGCAGAAATGCAAAATGCAGAGGCAGCTTTAGGCCTAATTCAATTTAATTTAATATTGTTACATGTCAACTTTTTTGAAAGTCATCCATAAATTAACCACAGTTCCAATTCAAATCCCAGCACACTTTTTTCATATAGGAATTGTTAAGCTGATTATAAAATTACGTAAAAATGCAAAGGACTTAGAATAGTCAACATTATTTGAAAAATAAAATTGAGGAATTTTGTTGCCTGATATTAGGACTTACTTAAAAACAAATGCAATATATACAAGGTAGAATTTACATAAGGATATGTATTAGTCCATTCTTGTGTTGCTATAAAGAAACACCTGATACTGAATAATTTATAAAGAAAATAGTTTTAATTGGCTCAGAGTTCTTCAGGCTATACAGGAAGCATAGCAGAATCTGCTTCTGGGGAGGTCTCAGGAAGCTTATAATCATGGCAGAAGGTGAAGAAAGAGCTGGCATATCACATGGTGAAAGCAAGAGCAAGAGATTAAGGGGAGAGGTGCTATACACTATTAAATAATCAAATCTCATGAGAAATAACTCACTATCATGAGGACAGTAACAAGGGAAATGGTGTTAACCCATTTATAAGAAGTCTCTGTCAGGAACAGTGTCTCACACTTGTAATCTCAGCACTTTGAGAGGCCAAGATGGGCAGATCACTTGAGGTCAAGAGTTTCAGACCAGCTTGGGCAACATGGCAAAACTCCAACTCTACTAAAAATACAAAAATTAGCCAGGCATGGTGTCACACACCTGTAGTCTCAGCTACTCAGGAGACTGAGGCACGAGAATCGCTGGAACCCCATAGGTGGAGGTTTCAGTGAGTCAAGATAAGAAGTCTTCTCCCATGGTCTGAATACTTCCCAGCAAGCCCCACCTCCAACATTGGGGATTACATTTCAATATGAGATTTCAGTGGGGGTACACATCCAAACTATATCATTCCAGTCCTGGCCCCTCATAAATCTTATGTTCTCACATTTCAAAACAAAATCATGCCTTCCAAATAATTCCCCAAAGTCTTAACTCATTCAAACATTTACTCAAAAGTCCAAAGTCAGAAGTCTCACCTGAGACAAAACAAGTCACTTCCACATATGAGCCCATAAAATAAAAAAACAAGGTAGTTACTTCCAAGATACAACGAGGCACCAGCATTGGGTAAACATTCCCATTCCAAAAGGGAGAAATTAGGCAAAAGGAATTGGCTAAAAGTCCTGACAAGTCCAAAACCCAGTAGGGCAGTAATTAAACCTTAAAGCTCTATAATAATCTCCTTTGACTCTATGTTCAACACCCAGGGCACACTGATGCAATGGGTGGGCTCCCAAGGCCCACCTTACATTAAGGACGTACCTTAATGTAATAAAAGCCATGTATGACAGACCCACAGCCAACATAATACTGAATTGGGAAAAGTTGAAGGCATTCCCTGTGAGTACTGGAACAAGACAAGGATGACTACGCTCACCGCTCCACTTCAACATAGTACTGGAAGTCCTAGCCACAGCTATCAGACAACAGAAAGAAATAAAGGGAATCCAAATTGTTAAAGAGAATGTCAGGCTGTCACTGTTTTGCTGAAGATATGACCGTTTACCTAAAAAGCCCTAAAGACTCCTCCATAAAGCTCCTAGAACTGATTTAAAAAATTCGGCAAAGTTTCCAGATACAAGATTAATATACAGAAATCAGTAGCTCTTCTATACACCAACAGTAACCAAGCAGAGAATCAATTCAAGAATTCAACCCCTTTTACAATAGCCTCTATGAGGAAAACTATGTAATACTGCTGAAAGAAATTACAGGAAACACAAACAAATGGGAACATATCCTATTCTCATGGATGGGTGGAATCAATATTGTGAAAATGACCATACTGACAAAAGCAATCTACAAAGTCAATGCAGTCCCCATCAAAATACCACCATCAATTTTCACAGAATTAGAAAAAAAAATTCTAAAACTGGTATGAAACCAAGAAAGAACCCACATAACCAAGGCAAGACTAAACAAAAAGAACAAATGTGGAGACATAATACTACCTGATTTCAAACTATACTATAAGGCCACAGTCACCAAAACAGCATGGTATTGGTATAAAAATAAGCATATAGACCAATGAAACAGAATAGAGAACCCAGAAATAAACCCAAATACTTACAGCCAACTGATCTGAGACAAAGAAAACAAAAACATAAAGTGGGGAAAGGACACCCTTTTCAACAAACGGTGAGGGGATAATTGACTAGTCACATGTAGGAGAATAAAACTGGATCCTCATCTCTCACCTTATACAAAAATTAGCTGAAGATGGAATAGGGACTTAAATATAAGACCTGAAACTCTAAAAATTCTAGAAGATAACATTGGAAAAACCCTTCTAGACATTAGCTTAGGCAAGGATTTCATGACCAGGAACACAAAAGCAAACGCAATAAAAACAAAGATAAATAGCTGGGACTTAATTAAGCTAGAGCACTTTTGCACAGCAAAAAGAACAGTCAGCAGAGTAAACAGACAACCCACAAAGTGGGTCTTCACACCCTTTACATATGACAAAGGACTAATATCCAGAATCTACAACAAACTCAAACAAATCAGTAAGAAAAACACAAACAATCCCATCAAAAAGTGGGCTAAGGACATGAATAGAAAATTCTCAAGATAATATATACAAATGGCCAACAAACATATGAAAAAATGCTCAACATCACTAATGATCAGGAAAATGCAAATCAAAACCACAATGCAATACCTCCTTACTCCTTCAAGAAGAGCCATAATCAATAAGCTTCATTCATTCTTTCACTGTGCACACACTTGAAGGCTTAACATTAGGTAGAAGCCATTGAGGCTTATGTCTTGCACCCTGTGGAACTGTGGCCCAAACTGTACCTGGGCCCCTTTAAACCACAGTTGGAGCTGGATCAGCCAGGATGCTTGGAGCCATGTCTCAAGGATGTGCAGGACAGTGGAACCCTGTGCCTGTCCCATAAAACCATTCTGTTCTCCTGAGCCTCAGAGCCTGTGATAGGAAGGGCTGCCTCTTAGATCTCTGAAAAGATTTTGAGGCCTTTTTCTCATTGTCTTGGTTCTCACCACTTGCCTCCATTTTAGTTATACAAATTTCTCTATCAAGTGATTGCTTAGCAGCCCATTTGAATTCTTCTCCTGAAAATGGGCTAATCTTTTCTATCACATGGCCAAGCTGCAAATTTACCAAACTTGTATTCCTTGCTTCCCTTTTAAATATAAGTTCCAGCTTTAAGTCGTTGTTTTTCACCTGCATATGAGCTTGGGTATTAGGAGCATCAGGCTATATCTTGAATGCTTTGCTGCTTAGAAATATCTTTTTCCAGATACCATAACTCATCACTTCCAAGTTCAAAGTTCCACAGATCCCTAGGGTAGGGGCACAGTGCAGTCAAGTTCTTTGCTAAGGCATAACAAAAGTGACCTTTGCTCCACTTGCTGGTAAGTTTCTTATTTCAACTTGAGAACTCATCAGCCTGGACTTCATTGTTCATATCACTAACAGCATTTTGGTCACAACAACTTAACTAGTCTCTAGGAAGTTCCAAACTTCCCTTCATCTTCCTGTCTTATTCTGAGCCCTCCAAGCTCTTCTTACCTGTATCTGTTACCCAGTTACAAAGTTAGTTCCACATTGTCAGGTATCTTTACAGCAATGCCCCACTTCTTGGTACCAATTTCCTATGTTAATCCATTCTTGCATTGCTATAAAGAAATTTCTGAGCCTGGGTAAATTATAAGAAAATAGGTTTAATTGGCTCATGTTTCTGCAGGCTGTACAGGAAGAATAGCAGCATCTGCTACTGGGAAGACCTCAGGAAGCTGACCATGATGGTGAAGGCAAAGCATGCACAGGCACATCACATGGTGAAAGCAGGAGCTAAATGACCAGAACTCATGATAACTCACTATTGCAAGGACAGTACCAAGTGTGATAGTGCTAAATTATTCATAAGAAATCTGTATCTATAATCTAATTACCTCCCACCAGGCTGCATCTGCAAAATGAGGAATTAAATTTCAACATGAGATTTGGACAGGGAGACACATCCAAACTATATCACAATAACTTAAAGATTAATAGAACAGAGAAGAGAATCCATAGCTGTGGATATACACACATATGTTCAATGCTCAAGTGATTTTAAACAAATATACCAATGCAATTCATGGAGAAATAGATTTTCAAGCAAACTATACTGAAACAATTGGTTATCTACATGGAAAATAATGAACCTCAAATCTGTCTTCAAATATGTCATTAACATTATCTCAAAATGGCTATGGGCCTTATTGTTAAAGCTAAATCTAAGATATGTTTACTAGAAAAACAGAAGTTAGACAATATGAGTTAGATCTCAAGTTAGGCAATATGAATTAGAAAAGTCACAAAAAGTATAATAATGTAAGAAAAAATAATAAATCGCATTTTATCAAAATTACAAACTTCAACTCACAGATATCACTAAATAAAGACATAATCTTTGTGTGGAAAAATATATACACACTATATATATCAAAGAATTTTATCAAGAATATATAAAGAACTATATACCTGTAAGAGAAACAACATATACTACTCTCAGAAGTAAGAATGTCAGTAAAGTTACAGTCTTAGCAAAGTATCATTATTTTATTGACTTTATTATGAACTCTCATTTCTCATTATTGTCAAAATATTTGCTAGTTCATAAATAATAAAATGATATTTCAAAGTAATTTTCATATACATTTTTCTGATTAGAAATCAAGGGGACGTTTTCCCTTTTTGTTATTACTACTTATAACACCTTTTAGAGAAATTCATTTTTAACCAGTATACTTAGGTTTGAATCTTCTGGAGCATGTACTTTAATACATCTAACACAATTTCATAAATATGTCTTTCTGAAAAGTAAATTATTTAAGTGAGTAATAAAATCAATGTGAATTTTTATTACTTGAAAGGGAAATGTATGACAGTTGTATACAGCATATTTTTCAGTCAATGTTTAATTTAATGAGATAGATAAAAAGATCCAGACTATTATTTTGTTTACCTTATCCTATGAACATAGTGAAAAGATTAATAAATTTTTAGAGTGCCTGGCCAAGTAATTGTTTTAACCTGAATCACAACTGCATCAGTAAGTATGATGTGTAAAGTGGCCATGTGTTAAGAAAGGTTATGTGTTAGTAAAGTTCAGACCTTTTCTGGATCAAAATGGCTGATCCTTCATACCTGAAAAGCTGAATTCAGCAGAGTAGGGCCAAGCAATACAGTGATATTTGTTTGGGATTATATATGACATTTTATTTATTAGCTATTAGGTCATGGACAGCTCTAGAAATACATTACCTAAATATTTTCATGGGGTCATAATGAAAGCATTATTTTTAGTGATGTTTTCCTCTCTTATCTCAAGCCTTTGAGATATATTTATTTTTATTTTTATTTTTTATTTATTTTTATTTTTTGAGCCAGAGTCTTGCTCTGTCGCCCAGGCTGGAGTGCAGTGGTGCGATCTCGGCTCACTGCAAGCTCCGCCTCCTGGATTCACGCCATTCTCCTGCCTCAGCCTCCCGAGTAGCTGGGACTACAGGCACCCACCACCGCGCCTGGCTAATTTTTTGTATTTTTAGTAGAGACGGGGTTTCACCATGGTCTCCATCTCCTGACCTCATGATCCGCACACCTCGGCCTCCCAAAGTGCTGGGATTACAGGCGTAAGCCACTGCGCCCGGCTGAGATAGATTTCCTATAGTTAAAATAGTTAATTATATGCTTTGGGTTTAATGGGGGTAGAGGATAGGTTTGTAATTATATTACCTGTCCAAACATGGACCTCCATGTGAGTATTTATCTCCCTATGTAAGATGACATGTTTGTCAATGTAAACATGATTATACTCTTGCTTTGTTATTCTTTCAACTCTGTTTACATAATTTAGCCTAATTCAGATGCAATAGTATCACCCAGGGCCACATTTCTTCCATCATCTTCAAACCAAAACTTGCTTCATTGAATATAAAAAAAGTCTATATAAAAAAAAATCAATGTCTATGTTAGGGTTCCTATAGATAACAGAAAGAAATCTTGGAAAATTATCCAGCAATTTTCCTTGTGGTTTCATAATAGTCAGAAAAGTACATCGTTATTGTCACTTAACAATGTAGATACATTCTGAAAAATGTGTTATGATTTTATTATTGTATGAATGTCATAAAGTGTACTTACAAACCTAGATGGGATAGCCTACTATACAGTTAGGATATATGATATAACCAATTGCTCCTAGGTTACAAACCCACACAGCATGTTACCATACCAAATACCATGGGCGTTTGTAACACAGTGGTAATTATTTGTGTTTTTGCTCATTCCATGGACCCAACTGACCATGTCAAAGGAATACACAGGGATATGTGCTTGTAAAAATTCCAGTCACTTTTTGGTCCTACAAGGGAGCTCTTTTCATGGGCATTGACTTTTTCTATGCTAAGAGACTCCTCAAATTTCCACAGGACCATGCTCTATATGGCCATCTTTTTAATTCTCCAGTTCCTTCTATAATCCACCATTCCACTGGAAAACCATGCAGCCCAAGCCATGGGAGAATATCTTATAATTTCCAAGACCTAGAGTTATCCTGGGGAGAGTGTGGGAGACTGTGTGAAGGAAAGGCCCTGAGAACAGCTTCAGGCACTTTACCAGACCCAGGAATAACAGGAGGACACAATTTTTAATCTTTGCTCATAGCAAGCTAGGTAGTATTTGTGATCTACAAGTGGCAGCTTCTGCAGGCATTAGACTATTACAGGAAGAAGACTGGAGTACTAAGTGGAGCGTGAGAAGGGCCTGAGCAGCCAGAACTGAGTGATGAGTGTGAAGTGCACTTTAGTTGTAAGTTCTGGATTTGAGTTATTCTACTTCATGGAACCAGAGCAATAAAAGATTCACTGGAGCTTCAGTTTTGACTGGGAGGCAAGATTTGGAGAAAGAGATCGCTTTGCAATTTAATGTAAGTCTGCATGTGCTCCAGCTTGCTTTCCTGTCAGATTGAGAAGTAAATTCCATAAGTTATGAGGAGTAACAGGGAGGCAGGTACTATATCTATTTGCCTGGACTAGGAGCTTAGGCCACTTCTCCTTTTCCATACAAGAAACTTGGTGCAGCAGCAGTTTCTTCACTCTTCACCAGGCTTTTGGCAACTGCCCTCCAGATTCCAGCAGAGGTGGTGCTTGCATTCACTACTGGGGGGGCCAATTGTGGAATTGCCCAGCCCAGCTGAACCCGGCTTTGCCTCCACTTTGACACTGAGTGTGAAACTCAAGTGTATTCCACAGCCTAGCCCATTGTCTGTGACACAGAAGAGCTCCTCTTCTGCTCTTACCTGTAAGTGTCACCTACTTGCCTGGTGGTTGATCTGCACACCCTATAAAAATTATGTTGACACAAGTGCATAGCACTTGGGAATAATATGTTTCTTGTGACCACTGCCACACTGGCTTCACAGGAGACTGGCCTGCTTACACTCCAAGTACATTTCAACTAAAACTTGTATTTGAGAAAGTCACCACACTCAAGCTACTATAACCAAAGAATTGAACATGTGCAGAAACCATTGAACACATGCAGAAACAAAGCCAAATATCCCTGCTCAAGACACATTATAGTCACATCCTAAAGAAAAACAAGTCACATCCTAATGAATGTAAATTAAAAAACAAGAAATGACAGTTTCTCCAGATGAGAAAAAATTCAGCATAACAATTATTTATGAAAAAGCAGGGGGTAGTGAAATTCACAATGGATTCTAACAAAAATGAAAAATTTTAATGCCAGATGAATTCAAAATAATGTTTTAAAGAAGATCAATTAGATCCAAGAGAAATCAGAAAACCAATTCAAAGAAATTAGAAAATTAAATTCAGGATATGAATAAGAAATTAACCAGGACATAGATATAAAAACATAGCACTTCTGGAGATAAAAAAAATTATTGAAGAAAATATACAATGCAGTAGAAATCTTCAATTAAGACTGACCAAGAAGAAGAATCTGAGAACTTGAAGAAAGTTCTTTTGAATTAATCCAGTACGATGAAAATTTTAAGAAGATTAAGAAGGAATGAACAAAGTATTCAATAAAAATGAGACCTACTAAAGTCTTAAAATTTATGAATTATTGGTTTTATTGAGGAGAAATAAACAAAATGTTTGAAAAATCTATTTAAGGAAATAATTGGTAAAACTTCCCAAGTCTTCCAAGACATTTAGACATCCATATACAAGAGACCCAACAAACACCAGTAACATTGGTATCACCATAATACATAGTCATCAGACTGTCTAAAATAATATGAAGAAAAAAATACTACAATCGGCAAGAGAAAATTGTCTGTCCACCTAAAAGGATACTCCATCACACTCATAATGGATTTCTCCTATTTCCAAATAAGGAGAGATTGTGAACCTATTTTTAGGGTGCTTAAATTAAAAAATGTCAACCATAAAATATATATCCTGCTAAAATAATTTTTATAAATGAAGGCACAACAAAGTGTTTCCTGGACAAACTCTGAAGGAATTTGTCACCACTAGATCAGCCATACCAGAAATGCTTCAATTTTGGAATTCTAAACATAGCAACAAAAGATCAATACTCATTATCATAAAAATACATGAAAGTGCAAAACTCTCAGATCTTATAAAACAATAACATAAGGAGGAAGAGAGAAAGCAATTAAATGGCAACACAACAGTACTCCACCAAACCACAAAGACAGACAGACAGACAGGAGAAATAAAAGAAAAAAAAATCCACAAAATGACAGATAAAAATGAACATTATGACAAGAACAACCCTTACATGTTGATATTAACTTTTACTATAAGTGGATTAAATGCTACACATAAAAACATGTAGTGTGCAGACTGGGTTTAAAAAAATAATAACGATCCAACAATTGACTGCTTACAAGAAATTCACCTTACTGGTAAACACACTTATAGACTGAAAGTAAAGAGGCGAGAAAATATTCTACACAAATGCAAACCAAAAGCAAGCAGGAGTAGCTCAACATACATCAGATAAAACAGACTTTAAATCAAAAACAGTGAAAGAAATACAAAGAAAGTCCTTATAGACTGAAAGAAGGATCAACTCAGGAAGAGGATATAATAATTTTAAATATATATTCACCCAACACCAGAGCACCCAGATTAATCAAACAAATATTACTAGACCTAAAGGAAGATATATAAAACAATTAAATAATAGTGAGGTTTTGACATCCCACTCACAGCACTAGAGAGATTATTGAGACAGAAAAGGATCAAGGAAACATTGGAATTAAATTGGATTTTAGAAAAAATAGATGTAATAGATATTTGCAAACTGTTCTAAACAACTTCAGAATATATATTCTTCTCATTAGCACAAGAAACATTCTGTAAGATAGATCACATGTTAGGCCATAAAACTAACATATCAATACATTTTTTAATTCAAAATTACATCAAGTATCTTCACAGACCACAGTGGAACAAAAGTATAAATTAATACCAAGAGAAATACTCAAAGCCATGCAAAAACATAAAAATTAAACATCACACTCCTAAGTAACTTTTGGTCCATGATAAAATTAAAACAAATTTAGAAACTCTTTGAAATGAATAAAAATGGGAATACAACATACAGAAACCTCCAGGATACAAAAAAAAGCAACCCCAAGCCAAAAGTATATAGCAATAAATGAACTTTAAGAATATTGGAAGGTCTTAAATTAACTGAACATCACACATCAAAGTATGAAGCAAACTCAAAGCTTGAAAAATTAAAGAACAACAAGCATCAGAGCAAAACTAAATAAAATTGTAACAAAAAATTCAAATAATTTAAAAATTAATTAACTGGTAGCTAGACTAACCAAGAAAGGAAAAGCTCAAAATAAACATAGTAAAAAATGAAAGACAAAATGTTACAATTAATATCACAAAAATGCAAAAGATCACTAGAGAATGCTATGAACAACTCTGCATTCACAAACTTGAAATCCTAGAGAAAAGTAATCAGTTCTTGGAAACATACACCTTCCCATAATTGAAACAGGAGGTAATCAAAAGGGACCAACAATGAGTAGTGAGATTGAACCAGCAATAAAAAAACTTCCAAATTAAAATAAGCCTACAGCCAAATAGATTCAGAGCCAAATTCTACCAAATGTACAAAGGATAACTTGCATCAATCCTATAGAAAGTATTCCAAAAAATTATGGAGGAAGGAATCCTCCATAATACATTCTAAAAAGCCAGTATCGTTTTGATACCAAAGCCATACAAGGATACAACAAAAGAGAAAATCACAGACCAATATATTTAGTAAACAGATGGAAAAATTCTCAACTAGAAAACTGGATCCAACAGCACATCAAAACAATAATAAACCACAATCAAGTGGGCTTTTTTCCAGGTATGCAAGGATGGTTCAACATATGCAAATCAATAAATATCATTCATCACCTAAACAGAATTAAAGACAAAAACCATAATTATCTCAACAGATAGAGATAAGCATTCAACAAAAGTCAGCATCCGTTAATAATAAAAATCCTCAATAAACTAGGTATAGAGAGAAGAAAACTGAAAACAATAAAACTCATATACAACAAACTCATTGCCAACACCATACTGAAGAGGAAAGTGTTGAAAGCAATCACCCTAAGAACTGGAACAGAACAAGGATACCCACTTTCACCACTGGTATTGGAAGTCCTAGCCAGAGAAATCAGGCAAGAAATAAAAGGCATCTGAATGAAAAAGGGAAGGTCAAATTATCTCTGTTAACTGATTATATGATCTTATACCTAGAAATCCCAAAAGACTTTTTCAAAAAAAACTCTTAGAATTGATAAAAAGAAAAATTCAGGAAAGTTTCAGCATACAAAATCAACATACAAAACTTAGTGGCATTTCTACGCACCAATAGCAATCAAGCTTAGAAAAAAATCAGGAATATATTCCAACTTACAATAGTTACAAAAAAAAGCCTAAGAGAATATTTAACCAAGGAGGTAAAAGAGCTCTAAAAAGAAAACTATAAAACACTAATAAAAAAATTGTGGATGACACAAAGAAATGGAAAAGCATCCTATGATCAGGGATTGGAAGAACCAATATCATTAAGATAACATAAGTAACCATCAACAGATGAATGGATGAAGTAAATGTATTGTGTGTGTATACACACAATCTACACACATATATACACACAATATACACACATATATATATCCAATGGTATACACTATATGTATATATCTATATTAACATATATATACACACACACAATGGGAATATTATTCAGTCATATAAAGGAATGAAATCATATCTTTTGTGGCAACAAGGACAGAACTGGAAACCATTATGTTGAGTGAAACAACGCAGAATCAGAAAATCAAATATCACATGTTCTCAGTTATAAGTGAGAGCAAAATAAATTATATACATGGACATAGGGAGTGGAATAATAGTCATTGGATATTCTAAATTGTGGGTCAGAGGGAGAGTGAGATATGAGAAATTACTTAGTAAGTACAAAGTACACCATTCAGGTGATGGTTACACTAAAACCCAGACTTTATCACTATGTAATATATCCATACACAAAACTGCACTTGTGCCTCCTTAATTTATACAAATGAAAAATGTAAAAAGACTATATTGCTTAAACAGAGTGGATGAACTAGATAGATTTTCCCCAAAGTATAAAATAAATTCACCATTAGCATTAAACTTTTTTGTCATTCGTAGATAATATTGTTGTCTTCTAACAATAAAGGGTTTATTGGCAATATCATGATCATTATTATTTAGAAGATTCCAAAGTAAAACAAAAATAACTTATTTCATACTTAAATATGTATGTGTGTGTGTGTGTGTGTGTGTATGTATATATATATAGAGAGAGAAGTCCCCTTAATTTGCAGTTTCACTTTTGACAGGCTCAGTAACACATGATCAACTTCAGTCTTAAAATATTAAATAGATAGTTTTCAGAAATGTTGTAAGTTCTTAACTGCCCTCTGTTCTGTGTAGCATGATCCTATGTCATAGGAACTGGATGTGAATAATCCCTTTGTCCAGCATATCCCCACTATATATGTTACCTGCCCCTTAGTTACTGAGTAGCCATGTCAGTTAATAGATTGAAAAATCACGGTCTACCTAGGACCCAGTACTATTCACAGTTTTAGGCACCCACTGTGGGTCTTCGAGTGTATCCTTCACAGACAAGGGGGTTGACTGTAGTCTCTTTTTGTGTGTAACTGAGCTGTAAAGGAGTTATTAAAATAACCTCAATATTTCCTTGGAAAATTATTTGAGTTGGTGGCCAGCTTCTCTCATTTTAAGAAAAGAGGTTCAGCCCAGGATCAGAGCATAAACAATAGTGATGAGATACTGGGGTCACAGAAGTGCATTACACCTTCTTTGGAATAATTTTTTCACTACAGGCCTATACTTAAAATATGTAAAACTGAACCCCTCATGAAATATTCAGCAGACTGGATCTACATGTTTCCTTAAAAGTTATATATGACTTATATAACAAATTAATAAAGACTAATACTCAGTAATTGTATTAGTCTGTTTTCACACTGCTATAAAGAATATCCAAGACTGGGTAATTGATAAAGGAAACAGGTTTAATTGACTCCCAGTTCCACATCATTTGGGAGGCCTCAGGAAACTTAAAATTATGGCTGAAGGCAAAGGGGAAGCAAGCACCTTCTTCAAAAGGCAAGAGGAGAGAGAAGAGTGAGGGAGGAACTTCCAAACACTTGTAAAACCAGCCAATCTCCTAAGAACTCACTCACTATCATGAGAACAGCATGGGGGAAACCACCCCCATTATCAAATGACCTCCCTCCCTGGAATTGTGAAGATGACAGGTACCTCCCTCAACACATGGAAATTACAATTTGAGATGGGATTTGGGTGGGGACACAGAGCCAAACCATATCAGTAAAACTATATTAGTAAATGTGCTGAAAAATTTCAAATGCAAACATTATATATATTCTTACATATATACTCTGATTTCCGTTTGTCAGTTAGTCTCGAATGACAGGATTTAACTTCACAAATTATTTGAATGATATGACATTAATAGAATCAATTCCTTACACGTGTTTTGTAATATAAGTTTGTATCTTGAGGCAATTGACTGAATTTACAAAATCTCAAATGTATCTGTGTCTGCAATTATTCATAAATTACTAACCCTGAACCACTGTATGATTTATGTTTTCAAGGCATAATTATATTTTTTTATTTAATGTATTAATTAAATAACTAACATCTATTGAATAGCCCTATGAGATATGACCCACATATTCAGGATTTCTTAGAGACTCTCATTGAAGACTTAGGGTACAAGAGAATCTTAAGTCATCAAAGAAATTTCAAGTTAATATAAAATAAAAAGGAAAAGAAGGGGAAATTAAATAAATCAATATTTATTGAATGCATGCTGTATGTAAGTTATTTGCATATATAATCTTATATATCCTTTACAAGCTACAAATTTGATATTTTATAAATAAGGAGATTGATTTTGATGAGATTATGTGATTTTCAGAAAATAAAGCAACTAGTAAGTGTAGAAGTAGGAATTTGAGCTCCGACCTATTTGATTCTAATACACTTGTGCTTGCCACTAAATTGTGCTACCCATCAGTTAGATACTCTGAAGTTTTGTGTTTCAAGAATTCCACAACTAATGATGAATGGTAGCAATATTTCAACCAACTAATACTACTATGATTTCAGTTTATTTCTTTCTTATTCTTATACTTTGGACAAAATGTTTAAAGACAAACTGTGATGCCAATAACAGAACTTTCATTTAAATAGAACATTTTCAAGTAAACCAACTTTATGTTCATACATGGGACTTTATTAAACTTTTCCCCATGCATTTTCTGATTTATTACACAGAGCAATAGAGTGAAACAACTTCCATAAAATTGTACCATATGAAATTATTATTTTGAAGATCAAAAATAAAATACAATTTTATATTGTTCAAAGTAATATAATTTTCTTTATATAAAAAGCAAAGAAGACTCGTAATCATCAGT
Source organism: Hylobates moloch (assembly GCF_009828535.3). Taxonomy (NCBI): domain Eukaryota; kingdom Metazoa; phylum Chordata; class Mammalia; order Primates; family Hylobatidae; genus Hylobates; species Hylobates moloch. The sequence goes on from NW_026652279.1 coordinate 124,583,824, forward strand.
GAGTTTATCAAGTTCACACAGGTAGGGAACAGTAGATCTGGAATCCAAGACTTTTGAATGCCAAGTTGAATGCAATTTTCAGTGAATTAAGGATGTCTTTAGTGATGATAGGTGTTTCTGAAGATGAAACAGGAAAGGCAACCAAACAATATTTTCAGTGCAATTCATGCCTACTGTTTCATCTTTGATCTATTGTAAAATTGTTCTTCTCGTGGATCTGCTAGACACTTGGTTTGAGTTGTTGGAAACAGCTAAGAATGTAGAAATAACAGTAAAAATTGAAGCAGACAGGTTACTGGCCAAAATAGAATTTGTGGTATTGTTCAGTTTTATTTTAAAAAGCAAGTATAAGCAATATATTTACCACATAAAATCTATGCCTTGAAAACATAGTTTTTAAACTTGCCATACACAGATATGATATTAGAAGCCATTTAATGTTGTCTTTGAATTCTCCCATATTTCACCAAAAATATTTGGCACATGAAATCTATGCTTTAAAAATAATTTTTAAATTTGACATATAAAGGAATGATATTAAAAGCCATTCAATGTTGTATTTGAATTCTTTCATATGTTACAACTAAAGCACCCTCTTTCAAGTTACAACTTTTGTAGTGTTATACTCCATATATTCCCTTGAAATGAATGTCTAATTATAATTAAGAAGGAATAAAAAATAAACATTTATCCACAGTGTATTTTCACATGCTCTAAATTATAAACAGAATTATTTGCCCTTGCATGTATTCTGTATGTATATTCTGTTAATATTGAGTTGAATGAGTGAATTAAACATAACTTCTATACACTTCTGTTAGAATTACATATAAAGCAATAATTATTTTTATTTCAATAGGTTTTGGGGTACAGGTGCTTTTGGTTACATGGATAAATTCTTTAGTGGTGATTTCTAAGGTTTTAGTGTACCTGTCACCCAAGAAGTGTACACTGTACCTAATATGTAGTCTTTAATCCCTCACCTCCCTCCCAACATCCCCCAGCAGGTCTCCAAAGTCCATTATATCATTCTTATGCTTTTGCGTCCTCAGAACTTAACTCCCACTTACAAGTGAGAACATATGACACTTTGTTCTCCATTCCTGGGTTACTTCACTTAGAATGATAGCCTCCAGCTCCATCCAAATTGCTGCCAAAGGCATTATTCTGTTCCTTTTATGACTGAGTAGTATTCCATGGTATATATAAATACCAAATTTTCCTTATCCACTCTTTGGTTGATGGGCACTTAAATTGGTTCCGTGTCTTTGCAATTCCTAATTTTGCTGCTGTAAACATGTCTGTATAAGTGTATTTTTTCATATAATGATTTCATTTCTTTTGGGTAGATACCCAGTAGAGGGATTGCTAGATTGAATGGTATTTCCAGTTTTAGTTACTTAAGGGATCTCCATAATGTTTTCCATAGTGGTTGTGCTAATTTACATTTTCATCAGCAGTGTAAAAGTGTTCCCTTTTCACCACATCTACGCCAACATCTATTGTTTTTTGACTTTTTAATTATGGCTGTTCTTGCAAGAGTAAGGTGGAATCTCATTTTGGTTTTGATTTTCATTTCCCTGATCAGTGATGTTAAGCATTTTTTATATGTTTGTTAGCTGTTTGTATATATTCTTTGCACAAATGTCTGTTCATGTCCTTTGCCCACTTTTTGATGGAATTGTTTTTCTTGCTCATTTGTTTCAGTTCCTTATCAATTCTGGATATTAGACCTTCGTTGGATGTATAGTTTGCAAATATTATCTCCCACTCTGTGAGTTGTCTCTCTACCCTGCTGATTATTTATTTTGCTGTGCAGAATATTTTAGTTTAATTAGGTCCTAGTTATTTGGTTTGGTTTTGTTGCATTTGCATTCAGGGTCTCAGTCATGAATGCGTTGCCTAAGCCAATGTCCAGAAGAGTTTTTCCAATGTTATCTTCTACAATTTTTATGGTGTTAGGTTTTAAATTTAAGCCTTTGATCCATCTTTAGTTGACTTTTGTGTAAGGTGAAAAATGGGGATTCAATTACATTCTTCTACATGTGGCTTGCCAGTTTTCCCAGTACCATTTAATAAATAGGCTGTCCTTTCCCCAATTTATGTTTTTGTATGCTTCATCAAAGCTCAGTTGGCTGTTAAGTGTTTGGCTTTATTTCTGGTTTCTCTATGCTGTTCCATTGGTCTATGTGCTTATTTTTATACGAAAACCATGCTGTTTTGGTAACTATAGCCTTGTGGTATAACTTGAAATCAGATAATGTGATGCCTCCAGATTTGTTCTTTTTGCTTAGTATTGCTTTGGCTATGCATTTTCTTTTTTGGTTCTGTGAATTTTAGGATTTTTTTCTAACTCTGTGAAGAGTGATGATGATATTTTAATGCAATTGCTTTAAATCTGTAGATTGCTTTTGGCAGTATGTTCGTTCTCACAACATTGATTCTTCCCATCCCTGAGCATGAGATCTTTTCATTTGTTGTGTTATCTATAGTTTCTTTCATCAGTGTTGTGTAGTTTTTCTTGTAGAGATCTTTTACCTCCTTAGTTAAGTATATTTCTAACTATGTTATTTTATTGCAGCTGTTGTAAAAGGAATTGAGTTCTTAATTTGATTCTCATCTTGGTTGTCATTGATGTACAGCAGAGCTATTGATTTGTGTCCATTGATTTTTTATCCTTAGATTTTACTAAATTCATTTATCAGATCTAGAAATGTTTTGGATGAGTTTTTAGGGTTTCTAGGTGTATGATCACGTCCTTGATGAATAGCAAGAATTTGACTTCCTATTTTCCAATTTGGATGTCCTTTATTTATTTTCCTTGTCTGATTGCTCTGGCTAGGACTTCCAGTATTATATTGAATAGAAGTGAAAGTAGGCATCCCAATCTTGTTCCAGTTCTCAGAGGAAATGCTTTCAACTTTTCCCCATTTAGTATGATGCTGGCTGTGGGTTTGTCATATATGGGTTTTACTATAAAAAGTTTTATTACAAAATAAGTCCCTTGTATGCCTACTTTGTTGAGGGTTGTTATCATGCAGGAATACTGAATTTTACCGAATGCTTTTTCTACATCTATTGACATAATCATATGGTTTTTCTTTTTAATTGTGTTTATTGACTTGTGTATGTTACACCATCCCTGCATCCTTGGGATGAAACCCAGTTGTTTATCGTGCATTATCTTTTTGATATGCTGTTGAATTTCATTACCTAGTATTTTGTTGAGGACATTTTCATTGAAGTTCATCAGGAATATTGGTCTGTAGTTTCCTTTTTTTATTATGTCCTTTCCTGGTTTTGGTGTTAAGGTGACACTGGCTTCATAGAATGATGTAGGGAGAATTCTCTTTCTCTATCTTTTTGAATAGTTTCAGTAGGATTGGTACCAATTTTTCTTTGAATGTCTTATAGAATTCGGCTGTGAATCCATCTGGTCCAAGACTTTTTTTGTTGAAAATTTTTATTTTATTTTATTTATTTTATTTTTATTTTGAGATACAGTCTCACTCTCTCACCTAGACTGGAGTGCAATGGCGCAATCTCAGCTCACTACAACCTCCACCTCCCAGGTTCAAGCGATTCTCCTGCCTCAGCCTCCTGAGTAGCTGGGATTACAGGAGCATACCACCACACCTGGCTAATTTTTGTATTTTTAGTGGACAGTAGGTTTCACCATGTTGATCAGGCTGGTCTCAAGCCCCTGACCTTTTGATCTGCCTGCCTCAGCCTCCCAAAGTGCTGGGATTACAGGCATGAGCCACCACACCTGGCCAACAATTTTTCTATGGCTAATTCAATCTCACTGTTATTGGTCTGTTCAGGGTCTCTATTTCTTCCCTATTTAATGTAGGAGGATTATATATTGCCAGAAATTTATCTATTTACTCTAGATTTTCTAATTTGTGAATGTAAAGGTATTCATAGTTGCCTTGAACAATCCTTTGTATTTCTGTGACTTGTAATATCCCCAGTTTCAAGTCTAATTAGCTTATTTGGAACCTCTTTCTCACTCTCTTGGTTAATCTCACCAAGAGATTATGGCCTGTCAATTTTGTTTATCTTTTCAAAGAATCACCTTTTTGTTTCATCTTTTTAAATTTTTTTTGTTTCAATTTCATTTAGCTCTGCACTGATCTTTGTTTTTTCTTTTCTTCTGCTCAGTTTGGGTTTAGTTTGTTCTTGGTTCCCTAGTTCCTTGAGGTGTAACATTAGGTTTCAATTTGTGCTCCTTCAGACTTTTTGATGTAAGCATTTAACACTATGAACCTTCCTCTTAGCATCACTTTTGCCATATCCCAGAGCATTAGATAAGTTTGTGTCACTATTTTCACGCATTTCAAAAAATTTCTTCATTTCCATCTTGATTTCATTAACTCCCAGCTTATACAAGAGCAGATTATTTAATTTCCATATATTTGTACAGTTTTGAGTGTTCCTTTTGGAGATATTTTCAGTTTTATTCCACTGTAATCTGAGAAGATACTTAATATGATTTCAATTTTCTTACATTGATTGAGACTTGTTTTATGGCCTATATATGGTCTATCTTGGAGAGTTTTTCATGTGCTAATGAGAAGAATGTATATTCTGCAGTTGTTGGGAAGAATGCTCTGTAAATAATCTGTTAAGTACATTTGCTGTAGGGTATAGTTTAAGTTCATTGCTTCTTTGTTGAATTTCTGTCTTGATGAATAGTCTTGTGCTGTCAGTGGAGTATTGATGTCTCCCACTATTATTGCATGGCTGTCTCTCTTGTTTCTTAGTTCTAGTAGCAATTATTTTCTAAATTGGGAGCTCCAGAGTTAGGTGGATATAAATTTGGGATAGTAATATCTTCCTGTTGGACTAATCATTGTATCATTATATAATGTTCTTCTATTTTTTTCATGTTGTTGCTTTAAAATCTGTTTTGTCTAATGTAAGAATAGCTACTCCTGCTTGCTTTTCATTTTCATTTGCTTGGAATATCTTTATCCACCCTTCATTTTAAGTTTATATGAGTCCCAATGTTTTAGGTGAGTCTCTTGAAGACCGTAGACATTTGGTTTGTGATTTACTATCTATTCTGACAAGCTGTATTTTTTTAAGTGTAGGATTTAGTTAATTTACAACCAATGTTATTATTGAGATGTGAGATACTGTTCTATTCATCACGTTAGTTGCTACCTAGATACTTTGTTGGTTTTTTTATTGTGTTATTGTTTTATAGGCCCTGTGAAATTTATGCTTTAAAGAGGTTCTATTTTGATGCATATCAAGCTTTTGTTTCAAGACTTAGAACTTCTTTTAGCATTTCTTGTGGTGCTGGTTTGGTGGTGGCAAATTCTCTCTGCATTTTCTTGTTTGAAAAAGATAATCTCTCTTTCATTTATGAAGCTTAGTTTTGCTGAATACCAAATTCTTGTCTGATAATTATTTTGTTTATGGAGGTTAAAGATAGAATCCCAATTCCTTCCAGCTTGTATTGTTTTGCCTGAGAAATCTGCTGTTAGTCTTACAGGTTTTCCTTTACAGGTTACCTAATGCTTTTGTCTCACAGCTTTAAAATTCTTTCCTTTGTTTAGACTTTAGATAGCCTGACGACTGTGAACCTTGGTGATGATATTTTTGCAATGAATTTTCCAGTTCTTCAAGCTTCTTGTATTTGAATATCTAGATCTTTAACAAGACCAGGGAGATTTTCTTCAATTATTTCATCAAATAAGTTTTCCAAACTTTTAGACTTCTCTTCTCCCCCAGAAATACCAATTATTCTTATGTTTGGCCATTTTACATAATTCCATATTTCTTGGAGACTTTGTTCATTTCTTTTGGTTCTTTTTCTTTATCTCTGTCTGATTGTGTTAGTTCAAAAGCCTTGTTTTGAGCTCCTAAATTGTTTCTTCTACTTGTTGTAGTCTATTTTAACTTTCCACTGCATTTTGTATTTCCCTGTGTATTTAATTTCCAGATGTTCTGATTGGTTTTTCTTTATAATATATATCTCCCAGGAAAAATTTTCATTCATATCCTATGTTTTTTTATCTAGCATCTCCTCAAGTAACTTAATAATCAACCTTCTGAGCCCAGCCATGGTGGCTAGCACCTGTAATCCCAGCACTTTGGAAGGCTGAGGTGGATGAATCACGTGAGGTCAGGAGTTTGAGACTAGCCTGGCCAATATGGCAAAACCCCATCTCTACTAAAAATACAAAAATTAGCCAGCTGTGCTGGCAGGTGCCTGTAATTCCAGCTACTCAGGAGGCTGAGGCAGGAGAATCACTTGAGCCTGAGAGGCAGAGGCTGCAGTGAGCCAAGGTTGCATCACTGCGCTCTGGCATGGGCACCAGAGTGAGACATTGCCTCAAAAAAAAAAAAAAAATAAATCAACCTTCTGAATTGTTTTTCATTTTAAAGATTTCATCTTGTCTTGGATCCATTGCTGGGTAGCTAGTGTGATCTTTTTGTGATGTTATGGAACCTTGTTTTTCGTATTACTAGACTTACTTTCCTGATTTCTTGTCATTTGGGTAGACTATCTCTTCAAATTGTTCTGGAAGTTATTTTTGATTGAACTGTGTTTCTTTTTAATTTCTTTTCTTTTCCCCTCTTAAGGACCAGACTTTAATGTTTATAGATTATTATAGTTTAATTTGATTCTTGATGCTTTTAGAGGTGTAGACTCTGTATGAGTTCCTTAGTTATAGTAAGTCTTTGTGCACTGGTTTCCCAGATGCTGGTTGTAGTAGTTATGTATTTGGAGTATGGGCAATTTCACTGTCCCCTATGGGGTTGGAATGGCTGTGATCTCTTGAATCTTATTGCATTTTTTCATAGTGTATACTATTTATTTATTTATTTATTTATTTATTTATTTATTTATTTTTCCCCAGTATTTCATTTGCTGAGTTGATGATTCAGGCTTCAGGCCAATAGAGGAGGCACCCCTATGTAGGCACTGGTTGTAGCTAAAGCAAGTGGATAGATGTAATACCCAATGGTGGGCAGCGGTCCCAGCCTTGATCAAGGTGGATGGGGGAGCTCTCAATTATATGTGTTGAGGTTTTATAAGAGTGAAGAGAGGGAGCCACATCAGCTTCCCTTCCAGGCCAGCAGGAAAGCTATCTACCTCACAGCCTCACTCCTGTCCCATTGTTCTGGCTATTCAGGTCAGATAGGCACTTTTTTTTCTCTCTTTTTTTTTGTTAAACTGTAAGAATGTTGACATTCCAAGTAAGGAGGAATTGTGACTCTGCCTCTCGTGTGAGCCTGAATCTGGAAAGCACCCCTCCTGCAAGGCTGCAATCACCCTGAATTGTTCCAGGAAGGCTGTCTATATGTGCATCCATGCTGTGTTCCTGTGGGAGAAGCCCCAGCTGTGCTGCAGTGGTTTACAAGGGGAAAACAAGGGCCCCTTCTCTAAGACCCTTTATGATCACAGAGACTGCCTGCCTGTTGGGGTAGATGTGCAGATTGTCCCTTCTGTGCCCAGCACTGCAATTATGCTGCAGTTAGAAAATTTCCACAAGTGGAAAGATCTTGGACTATGGCCTACTGTTCAGATTCTTTTTTTTTTTTTTTTTTTTTTTTTTTTGAGAAGGAGTCTTTCTCTGTCCCCCAGTCTGGAGTGCAGTGGCGCGATCTCGGCTCACTGCAAGCTCCGCCTCCCAGATTCTTTTGTACCATAAGGGGTTCCCTTGATGTGGCATTCTCTTCTCCCCTAGAAATGGGACATCTTCAGAACCAGACTACAGTGGTTATTATTGCTCTTGTGGGTATAGCCACCCAGTGGGGCTACCAGACTGGGTTGATGCTAGGGAATGTCTGCAAGGGTTAACTATGATTAACATAATTAAACTTATTAACTAAATTCAAACATCCTTGATTTAGGAAAATAAAAGTTGGATGGGTGTGGAGGCTCATGCCTGTAATCCCAGCATTTTGTGAAGCTGCAGTGGGAAGATAACAGCTTGAGGCCAAGAGTTCAATACTAGTCTAGAAAACATAGCAAGACCTTGTATCTATCTTTGAAAAAGAAAATTTGCTGGGCATGGTGGTGCCTGAAGTCCTGGCTACTTAGAGGCTGAGTTGGGAGGGTCACTGGAGCCCAGGATTTTGAGGCTACAGTGAGTCATGATTGTGCCACTGCATTTCATCCTGGGGGATGGAGACCTTGGCTCAAACAAAGAAAAAAAAAGAAAGAAGGAAAGAAAGAAAGAAAGAAAGAAAGAAAGAAAGAAAGAAAGAAAGAAAAGAAAGAAGAGATAGAAAGAAAAGAAGAAAGGAAGAGGGAGGAAAGGAAGGAAGGATGGAAGGGAAGAAAGAAAGGAAGAGAGAAAGAAAGAAAGAAAGGAAAGAAAGAAAGAAAAAGAAAGAAAAGAAAGAAGAAAGGATAGAAAGATAGAAAAGAAGAAAGGAAGAGGGAGGAAAGGAAGGAACAGAGGACAGAAGGAAGGGAGGGAAAGAAAGAAAGAAGAAAGAAAGAGAAAGAAAGAAAGAAAAAAGAAAGAAAGGAAGAAAGGATAGAAAGAAAGAAGGGAAGGAAGGAGGGAAGGAAGGAAGGAAGGAGAAAAGAGAACAGAAAGAAAATAGAAAGAAAGAAAGAAGTAGAAAGAAAGAAGAAAGAAAGCAAGAAAAGAAAGAAGGAAAGAAAGAAAGAAAGAAAGAAAGAAAGAAAGAAAGAAAGAAAGAAAGAAAGAAAGAAAATGACAGGGTACAGTACACTCCCTGCTATCCACCACTTCACTTTTTTTTTTTTTTACATATTTTATAAATGCATGAACATCTCAATCTTCCTCCTTTCCACAAACAACTACAAAACAACAAAACACACAGAAGTCTTCCTTCAGCTCACAAGACCTCTGTCTTGTGATTCCTCTATTTCTGTCTAGTTTTACAGCCAAAGTCTTAAGTTGCCTGGTAACATTCATCAGTTATACTCAGAAATTTAACGATGTTTTTCCATTTTTCTTATTCTGCAATGACTCACACCATTCCTTCTCAATGTTTCTTCATAGAATCTCTCATCAACATCTTTTTTGGTGTGTCTCCCATTTCCTCTCTAAAAGTTTTAAAGATAGTTTACTTATTTTATAGTCTCTAAAAGCACACAGTAATGTGTCTCAGTCTGGATGTTACCACATTAGTAGGTCTGTGCACTCAGAGGACATTTATCTGCAGATTCACATCCATCAGCACCTATGATTTTAATCATTTATTACTTATGATTTTCTCTATTCTCTCATTTTGGGAAACGATCAGTCAAATGTATAACCCCTGAATTGATATGTATTTCAAATAATTATTCTTTTTAAATTTTTCTTATAATTTTTGAGTTTTTTTAAAAACTCTCATTGATTTCCATTGGTACAAACACTTGCTTAGTATTTCCTATAATTCTGATTTGTTCTTTTAACTGATTTTTATGTAGTATTCTATTCTTATATGATAGATTCTGTGTCTTTTCTTATATATCTGATTATAGTGTCCTATTTTATAAAGATAATAATCTATTTTATAAAGTTATTTTTATCTTCCTGTTTTCTCGGTGTGCTCTGTTTTATTTCATTTATTTTTTTCTGTTGTTCTATTAATTTTGTTTCTTGTATGATAAAAACCCTTGAAAACATAATTTTTTTGCACTTCTGTGTGCATTGGTTTAAATTCTCTATCAAGAGCTCTTTATAGAAAAACTGGATAGTCAGCCACTTTTTGAAAAATAGACCAAAAATATTATTTTCAATAAATCATCTATCTAGGTTGCTTTATTTTCCAAAGACAAATATCTTGCAATCTCTTATCACAGTGCTTTAGGCAGTTACTTGCATTATGAGGCAAAGAGGGGAAATGGCTTTAATTCTCTTCATCATTAAACCATAGAGACAGGAATCACAATATATATTTCTGTGAGATGGTGATACAATGGAAGCATTGATTGGAATAGGGAATATAGGAACTATCTGAGATTACGAAAATGTTCTGTATCTTGAACTGAGTGGATTTTTGAGATCTATTAATATATGTATAAAAGAACTAAGTTGTATACTTAAAATGTATAAATTTTATAAATTAAACTTGTATAAAGGTAAAATAAATACTATTAAAAATTAAGAATTATTTTAAGAATGCCCAAAATAATTTAGGTGATGGAATTTTTATCCTCAGTTTAGAAATTCATCACAGTAGAGTGCCCAGGCAGGTTGTAAGAGACAGACACTTAGAGACACACATGGAGTCTGCATACATGGCCTCCCATCCTCAATTCCACAGGTAGATAACAAAAGATTGAGGCATTAAAGGAGATAGAAGAGGCTAAAGAAACTCTGCAAGGAAAAGCAGAAAAAGTAAGGACTTTAAGGTGTTCTGCTAGAATTCCACATTTTACTACTCAATCCTCTCTTTTCCCAACTCCCTGAACCTAGTTATCTTACAGGTACAATAAATACTATTAACTAATGTCATGCTGAGGGAGAAATAAAGGAAACATCCCTGAAACTAGAAGCTCAATCCTCGGTTTGAGCAAAAGGAAGAAGAATATCCTCCAAATATCCCCAATTATTTAAGATTTTGGAAGAGAAAACTAGAAAAGAAAGTGTTTGATAAGCAAATCATATCCAACAATGGCCTGCCTCGTCTCTTTCCCAGGGCTATAAGAATAAAACCCTCTGGAAAAATACAACATACAGAAAAGAAAAAAAAAAAGATGTACATCATAAAATGCTATCTTAGTTACAAATGTATATCTTACGCCTAAGGAATTCCAAAGCAGAAGCTGATCTGTGCTATTTTAGTCATATATCCAGGCAAATATAGACAGTTTCATCTTCAAATAAAAGAAATAAATATATTACAAAATAATATTAATTAAAACATTTGTTTTCAAGTTAATTAAGCTATATAAACCAGATGCACAGCTTGATGTATATTACATATGTAATTTGTTTATTATTTTGAAAAAGGTTCAAAACCTCAATAATATTGTTTATATCTTTCTAAGCTTTCCCTTTGCTCTCTGCAGGGTATGAGAAGTTAAGAATAAAAATGAAAATAATTTAAACTTATAACTAATTTATAATGTCTTTTGTAAAGTTTAAAATGCTATGATGTTAAATTTTTAAGATTGCTATTAAAAAATAACTTACACAAATGCATTGTAAAAATTTTATTGCATTTCCATATTTGTTTCAATAACAATTATTATCCATATATTTTACACTGTTGATAAACATTTCTGTATGCTTACTAAAAATAAAATAAACTAGTCATACATAGAAATTTACTCATAGAATAAGCACAAATCATATAAAACTTTAAGTTTTTAATATCTATATTTATTAACATTATTCTCAATATATACAATGTTTATGGAGCAGAGCAGTTTATTTTTCCTTACTTGGAGGAAATAATATCTTCATAACTCCCCATGTCCCAGTTCTTACCTCTGGAGTGACATGATGAAATCCAGATAACATCCTATACTTTTAGGTTCTATATCATCTTCAAGAGACATCCACAAAATAATTTATATATATATATATATACATGTATATATATATATATGAGAAAGAGACAGCTGTACCTTATTATCTGAGAAAATTTCTTTGAAACATAATGGGACAAATCCTTGGTTTCCTATTCTGTTTAGTACATAATAAATCTCCCCACGGAAAAGATAAAACCAGAGTTGCCAACTTTGTCACCCAAGAATGTATCCACAGGCTCTCATCACTCCTTGCAATAGAAATGCAAATCTCAGGAGAGTTAAATATCTCTGGGGTTCTCTCTTTATATACTCAGTCTTAAATGACCTTTCAAGGCTTGTTTTTCTGTGCAGTTTTCAAGTTTCGGTAAGAATTACTCAGAAAGCCCTAACTGCAGAAATATATAAATATTTTCTCATTTCCAAAGTTAAAGTATTGCAAAAACAAACAAAAATACTCAAACTATATAGCTAAGCAGCTATAGCCCATTTCGTACATGTCCTTAAGATAAACAATAATTACTCCTCAAGTAAGAGGACTTGGCAGCACCATTTGTCAATCGTACTTCATTCTAACATTACCTGGTAATTGAGGTGACCTTCTGTGTTAGCTAATTGGCTTTACCTAGATGAAAAACAAACTTCTATCTTTATGAGAGAAGGCAGTTTTCAAACTTAGAGTAAAAGGCCTACAAAAGTTAGACTCCAACCATACCAGAGAAAGTGAAATGTAGTGGAGTTATCTCCCTTCATGATTACAAATGAAAGACGGCTCCTAGGTCCCTAAAAAAGATATTCCTGAGTTATACAATTTACAAAAGGCCAATCTAGTTTTTAGAAACATTTATATATATTTCAAAGAGGAGAAGAAGGACTTAGAATTTTAAGTTTTCTACAGTAAATGTTCTACAGAAAAGGTGGGAGAGAGAGATTTTATTTTCAACAAGGATAATTTAGCCTCTTAATTTAATATTAGTCCCTACAATAAATAGTAAGGTCTTAAATTTAAATCAACTGCAACAATTAAATATTCTGTACTCTTTCAATTTAAAAAATTGTTGTTGCATCAGAAGAAATGATGAGGTTCTACAGTGTCTGTATAAATATTCCAAACTGATTAAATTTTTGATTGTTCCAAAATATCTAGGCATTATCTCTAGTAAATGAGGAAAGACATAGCTGATGAATTTTGGAAAATATTTCTTCCAGTAACTTTCTTAATATACATATTGAAAAATAATCTCTAAAAATTAGTCTTGATAATATTAGTGAAATGAAAAGTAATATTTGTCCTGTTTCATAGTTAATGTTATTGAACATTAGACAAACAGAAGCACTCAGATATTGCATAAATAATCTCACTTTACTCATACCCAGAGCTCTTTATCACTATCTTTAATACTTGTTCATATATATATATATATATATATTTTTTTTTTTTTTTTTTGAGATGGAGTTTCACTGCCCAGGCTGGAGTGCGATGGTGCAATGTCGGCTCACTGCAACCTCTGTCTCTCAAGTTCCAGCTATTCTCCTGCCTCAGTCTCCTGGGTAGCTGGGACTACAGGCGCACATCACGACACCCAGCTAGTTTTTATATTTTTAGTAGAGACAGTGTTTCACCATGTTGGCCAGGCTGGTCTCAAACTCCTAACCTCAGGTGATCCACCCATCTCGGCCTTCCGAAGTTCTGAGATTACAGACGTGAGTCATTGCACCCGACCACTTGTTCATATTTTTATATGCAATACTATATTACAATGCTGATTACTCCTTTGGATATTTGATATTGATGTCACCTAAGCATTTTCAGTGAAGTGATAAGCAAAATATTATCTCATGGGTGTTTCATAAAAAGTCATGAAAGTATCACAAATTGTAGTTAAAAAAGTCAGATATTTTTTAAACTAATAGATAAAATGTGTTATCAATAGGAAATGTTTCTGAAGCTAGTTTCTATTTTGTGAATATAGATACTGTTTTAAAAAAGTAAAATTTAAATATCAAAAAATTATCCCAATTAAAAATAATGAAAGATACTTCTTTATCCATGTTTTTAGATAATTTACAGTTATGTGTCACGTAAAGACAGGAATAAGTGCTGAGAAATGCATCATTAAATGATTTTTATGATTGTACAAACATCATAGAATGTACTTACACAAACTTAGGTGGTATAGCCTACTACACATGTAGGCTGTACGGTATAACCTATTGCTCCTAGGCTACAAACCTGTACAGCATGTTACTGTACTAAATACTGTAGGCAACTGTAACATAATGGTAATTATTTATATACGTAAACATAGGAAAGGTACGGTAAAAATGAGGTATAAAAGATAAAAAATGGTACCTGTATAGGGCATGTATACCGTAAGTGGAGCTTGCAGGTCTGGAAGTTGCTGTGGGTGAGGCAGTAAGTGATAAGTAAATGTGAAGGCCTAGGTCATTGCTGTATGCTACTACTGCAGATTTTATAAATGCTGTAAACTTAGGCTACACTAAATTTATAAAATAAGATTTTTCAGCCGGGCGTGGTGGCTCACGCCTGTAATCCCACCAGGCCGAGGCAGGCAGATCACGAGGTCAGGAGTTCGAGACCATCCTGGCTAACACGGTGAAAGCCCGTCTCTACTAAAAATACAAAAAGTTAGCCAGGCATGGTGGCATGCACCTGTAGTCCCAGCTACTCGGGAGGCTGAGGCTGGAAATCACTTGAACCCAGGAGGCGGAGGTTGAAGTGAGCCGAGATCATGTCACTGCACTCCAGCCTGGGCAACAGAGTGAGACTCTGTCTCAAAAAAATAGACAAATAAATAAATAAATAAATAAATAAATAAAGATTTTTCTATCATGGTAAGTTATCATTAGCATACTGTAACTTTTTTCACTTTATAAACTATTTTTTAACATTTTAACTCTTTGGTAATAACACTACATTTAAAAAAATACAATGTACAGCAGTGTAAAAATATATTCCCCTATTTATATCTTTATTCTATAAGCTTTCTATTTTTATGTTTTTAAATTTTCTTTTTCTGCTTTTTAAAATTTTTGTTAAAGACTAATACACAAACACACATTTTGGCCTAGGCATATACTGGGTCAATATTATCAATATCACTGTCTTGCATCTCCACATCTTGTCCCACTGGTAGGTCTTCAGGGGCAGTAACATTCATAGAGCTGTCATCTCCTATGATAAAAATGACTTCTTCTGGAATATCTCCTGAGGACCTGGAATACCTGCCTCAGGCTGTTTTACAGTTAACTTTTTAAATAAGTACAAGACATACATACTAAAATAATGATAAAATGTATAGTATAGTAAATATATGTACTAGCAATGTAGTTCTTTATTATCATTATCAAGTATTATATAATGTAATAAATAATTCTATGTGCCATACTTTTTTTTACAAGTGGCATCGCAATAGGCTTGTTTACACCAACATCACCACATACATGTGAGTAATGCACTGTGTTATGGCTTTATGATGCCTATGACATCATTAGGTAATAGACATTTTTTCAGCTTTATTATAATCTTATGAGATTTCGTTGTACATGTGGGCCATCATTGACCAGAATGTTGTTATGCACTGCATGACTGTACTTTAATATAATCTAAAACAATCTGGAAAGTTTAAGTAACCAAAAATGCTACTTCAAATAGTATCTGACAGTTGTATTAAAGGTATTTTCAAAAGTAAATATTAAGATTGTCACTACGTCTTTACAGTGCAATTTTTTTGTTTATCTATGAAAGACCACACAATCTTCTCTTTTTTATCTTCTTTCTCTCTTCTTCTCCTTGTTCATAATGTGACAAGCTCATTGCAAATTTATTGATTCCATAAGTATTTTATCCTGGGTTTTTAGTAAATGTCACATCCTGGGGCTCAGCTAAATTAGCTAAAAAATGTTTACAAGCAAAACTCAAAATCTCATGTAATCTCTGTAAAAAGAGGAGCATAATGGACTAAACATCTTTTACATATCCATTGTTTTTTATAAATATAATCATATTAAACAATAATCAGCAGGCGCAAACTCTGATGTAACTCGGTTGGAAAGAGCACTTCTTTGATTTTTTTTGTCACTATGACCAAAAAAGAAATGCAAATGATTAAGTAAGTAAATCTTAAGAAATTCAGGTAAGGTTTTAACAACTTACCCTTCACAATCACCCTGAATGCAGATAATTTTATATACTTTACATATGACTTTTGAAGAATGTTAGGGTGACAGTAGAAGACACAGAAAAGCAAAAATATTTTCATGTAGATAGACTTGTTTCAGTATTCATCACAGAATTTTAAATAAATCAAAGCAACCATATTTACCTAGTGAAGAATAAATCTTTCTAAATACTTCTCTTTAACCTTCTTATTATAACACTACATAATATATGCCTATTGCTACTGTTTATTATTACTTTCAGTATGTTTATTTGTAAATTTTGTGATTACACAATATTCTATATTTTGCAAGTAATGTAAGGTATTTGAAAATGTAATATACATATACTATAAAACATTGTAATTTGGCATTAAATTATTTACACACATAAATTACATTAATAATGTAAGTCATCACTTCCATTATAAAAGCAAATTAGTTCTTTGAAAATTAATTATTCGGTACTGTATCTGTTAAACAAGCTTTATATTTGAATAGAATTTTAAAAAGTAGTTGACTTTAAAAGTTATTAATTTCAATAAAGATAAAAGTAACACTCCTATTTGACAGGCTGCAATGTTTTTATTAAAATGCAAACATGAGGAAATAAAGCATAGGTAAGAAAGAAAACTGCTCACATTACAGTTTTCTCTAATTTTTACATTTTACATTAAACAAGATACAGTTTGATATCCTCTAAATGTGTCTCAATCTAGAGGTAGTCAGTTGTGAGTTGAATGCTTGCTCTCAAGACTTACTTGCTAAATGGTACTAAGAAGGGTATCAATCTTCCTGAGACTTCATGTTGTCATTTATAGCATATATAATTTCCAAAGGTATTTTAACATATGAATGAGATAGTGTATATATAAAGTAATTATGAAGTGCCTACATTTAATAAATTTTATAAATACACTATTTATTAATAAAATACTTCCTATATTAACAAATGTAACATTATATATTTTATTTGCTTATATAAGTTATATGTCATAAAGCGTATATAAACAAATTTAAATGCTTTATTAAACTTGGAAATAATCAATTTTCTCATTTTTAAGAACAATTAAAGCTCAGACTGCCTAAATAATTACTTTGTAACCTCCTCTCATGTAAGTATCAAATCTGGAATTCAAACTTTGTCTTTTTAGTAGAATTACATTTGTCATTCCATTACTCTGGGCTGAGTTTATCCTAAATCTATATGTCCTTCATTCTCCAGCTGTAAATGCCAGGCTTTGATTCATTCTGCAAGAGATAATCACATTCTTATAATATTCATATACATTTCATCTTCTTGACTCCCAAGCATCTAGACAAGAATATGCTGCGAATTTCATCCAAAGATTCTCAGAAACTACATTGATAAATGGAAAAAGATAATTTTTGTTGTCCATAAGAAACAGTTTAAGTGTTGCTTATTAGCTTGCCTTTATAAATTAAGCAGCAGTAAATAGTGTTAATTCATTTTAATGTTTCCTCATGTTATTTAAGAAAAATATAAATGCATATTTGCTTAGCAAATCAGAAATTTTTTTTTAATCTTCCCCTCTCCTCTTCCTTTATTCCCTTCCAATCCAAGCAGGGACATGAAAGAAATATCATAAAGGCATATACTGAAATAGAGAAAATAGTGTGTAGTTTCATGTAATAGAGATGCATAATATATATCAGGGAGGGAGAACAGAAGTCCCCAGTATAATCCTTGGAAATAAATTTGATATATTATTCACAAAATAGTTGCATTTTTATATCTCTATGAAACATAGTAATAAGTTGAAAAGAGTGACACTCAAAGATATATGGTCTAATTTATACACAATAAAGTATAAGAGTTAAAAATGAAACTAATTTCAGGCATTCTCCTTAATTGGAGCTATTACTTTGAAGACTATTTTACTACTATTCACAATCTGTGCTTATAAACTGACAGGCTATATAGTGACATAATGCCTCCTGTATCATAAATATTTCACATGTAACTTTGAAGAGGAATTGAAAATACCATTCAAGAGGCTTGCAGGGAGCAGATATTTCTTCAAGATTAAACAAGATTGTTTCTCTGCCTAGCCTGTTCTTTAATTTCAACTTTCACGCCACGAGGAGTCTATTGATGGACAACGTAGCACAAGAGTTTTTAAAGATAGGATCATTTTTTCTAAGTAAATTTGGTCTTACAGCTAGTTCTTTCTAGAAGCTCTTATGGAAGCAATAAATATGTGCATGAATACTTGTAATAATTTAATCTCATTTTTTGTTTTTCTGAAGTTTCTTAATGACAGACCTAGAGTCCCAGGGTAAAAAACAAACACATTTGATCAAGGAGAATTTGGAAGAAGATGAGGGAAGAAAGAAAATTCTAAAAATCTAGTCAAAATTGACTAGAAATGAGCCAAAAGATCATCTGGTAACAAAAGTAAGAACATGTGCATGTTTGTGGTCAGTTAAAAATAAAATGGTGGTTTGAACAATTTGGGTATTTTTAAAGATGAGTGAGTAGAATACATTTAGGGACTCTACTCTCTAGAAATGTTTTAAATTTGTTTTTGTAGCATCCAAGTAAAAGCATATTGTAGAAATGAATAAAGAATGCATATCTAAGATTTGTAAAATGGTAGAATAATTATGCAGAAAAATGGAATTAGACCTATTTTGAGGAACGCTCTCTAAATACACATATGGAATTAGATGCTAAAGTAGAAGGAGTATAGAAAGATAACTCAATGAAAATTCTTAGCTTCTTCTTTGCAGTATTAGAAAAGCAAACAAGAAACAAACAAAGGATCTCATAGGAAGTTATAAAAACTTCACAGAAAATTTCTTACACAAAAGGATTTCATAGGAAGATAATCTATGAAGACAGTTTCTTCTTTTTTCATTTAAAAATGAAATTGTTTTCAATAATAGTATTTATTGCAAAGCTCAAAGGTCATTCTGAGGGCTATAACTTAATTTTTTAAACATTTTATTTTATTATAATTTTTATTTATTTTTGGAGACAGAGTCTCTCTCTGTCTCCCAAGCTGGAGTACAGTTGACACTATCTCCGCTCACTGCAATCTCCACCTCTCAGGTTCAAGAGATTCTTGTACTTCAGCCTCCTGAGCAGCTGGGATTACAGGTGCGCACCACCACACCCAGCTAATTTTTGTATTTTTAGTAGAGACAGGGTTTTGCTATGTTGGCCAGGCTGGTCTCAAATTCCTGGCCTCATGAGATCCACCTGTCTCAGGCTCCCAAAGTGCTGAAATTACAGGTGTGAGCCACCATGCCCAGCCTTATTTTATTTTTAATTGACAAATATTTGCATATATGTATGTGGGTACACTGTTAGGATGTATGTATACATTCTGTAATTATTACATCAAGCTAATTAGCATATCTGTCACCTCACATACTTAGCATTTCTTTGTGATGAGAACATTTTGATTAACTGTTTTAGTGATTTTGAAATATAAAAAAAGTTTAAATCATTGGTCTTGGAGAAGCCAGGAAAATCCCTTAGTAAATTATAAAATTATTTGTTAAAATGCTACCTATATTAAATCTGGAAACTGCATGAAGAGCCTTGGAAAAGAAACACAGTAATAGACTCAGCCCACTATTGTAGAGAGGTACTGAAACCTCGGCATTTGATAGGCAGTAATTTATGGTCATAACGGGACAATATTTTAACTATGAATTTAATTAACTATAGAAATAGTCTATGAATGGAATATATTAGAGACAAACCTTATGTTTATATTACAAATTTAAGGATGCGGTCTTCAAGGTGGTGAAAAACTAGAAACTGTTGATTCTAATAGACTTTACCACTGTAAACAATGCATTGGGATGATAAACTAAATTTTTGACCATCCAAAAAAAGAAAATGGAAAAGATAAATGCTTTCTTTCAGAAAAGGAACAAAAAATTAGTTACTCCAGGCAGTGGAAAAGGTTTTAGGTAATCCTTCTCATCGAGGATAAAAAAATAAAATGACTAGAATACTGCAGTGTCAGAATTAAAGACAGATCTCTCCTTTACAGAAGGAATGAATGAGACCCCAAACAAACTCAAACTTCTGTCCCTTAAAGAAAGAAGAGCAGAGGCACTGAAGGGTATCTCAAAAACTGTTATGTTGAAGCCTAAAACCTCAACGTAATGACTTTTTAAAGATTGGGCTTTGGGAGGTAAGTAGGTAATGAGGGTGGAAGAGTCATGAGTGGAAACATGCTCTTATGCGAAGATACGGAAGAGAGATGATCCTTCTCTCTGCTCTACACCATGTGAGAATACGATGAGAAGATGGTCATTTCAACAAGAGAGAGTCTTCAACAATGAAGAAAGCCCTTCAACAAGAACCTGACCATGCTGGCACTCTAAACTTGGACTTCCAGCCTGCAGAACTATAAAAAATGTTTTGTGTTTTAAGCTACCTAGTATATAATAATTTTTCGTAGCAGCCCCGGCAAACTAAGACAAGGGTTTACAAATTTATTCATAGGGCTAGAAACCTGGAATTATGCCAAAGATGGTGAAGAAACGGCTTTCAGCAGCAGCCTGTAGTGCTGTAAGGAAATTTGGGAAAAGCAGTCAGCCTGTGAACCAATTGACTGAGACTAATTAGTGCACCCTTCATTGAATTTGGAATGCCTTAGCCTCAGTTGCAGAGAGCAGGTGTTTCCCAGTGGAACCGAAGAAATGTGTACTATTTAATTGTTTACTGGTAAAGATAGAGAGAACATTTCTATAGTGCTCTGCTACAAAGTGGGTGATGATTAAGAGATTGCCTCATAGCTTTTCTGAAACCCTAGTCTCTTTAAATAGCCAAAACAGATAATTATTTGAAGTATTTCTATCTTTATACAATATAACTATGTCTTTGAGGACTTTGAAAAAAATAAAAAGTGATCATTAAAATTGCTAAAGCACCTTGAGGTACAGTGGTTAAAATCAACACTTAATAAATGTTAAACCTGCCATAATTTATTAAGTATAAGAAATGTTCCCATTTTGAAAAAAAATGTATAAATATAAATCCACGAATTATTTCTGCCCCCAATAAACTGACCCCGGCATGGAAACTTAGAAAACTCTACCTAATTTAGCTTGAGATCCTCTGGCAGGCCCTAAGACTCTCTTGAGCAGTGGAGCAGAAGACATTGGTCCAAGGGGAGAAAAGCAACTTGTGCCCTATTGAACTGAGCAATATGGGAAGAAAGGAGTGGAAGCAATATAAGCAGGCTTAAGAAATGCTAGCCCAGACTATTTTGGAAACTTGTGGAAAGAAGCGGATGTAAAAGCTAATACAGTGTCTCACCTAGTAGTAGCTAAATTGATGATTAATCTCTAAGTATTGCATCTACTGGTGAATATGGCTGCTAATTATAATAGCAAATGACCAAAAAGAGACTGTGCCCTACAGAAAGGCTAACAAGAATAAAGCTCATGTGGCATTTTGTTACAACATTTGTGATTTCAAAATGAGCATTGGTAGTGGTCTACTGAGAGCAAACTCTATCTCTGATGTACCCTGGTTAGGATCCATGTTTACTTCTAAGGATAATAATGGCTGCAATGACAGCCTGAGTTATTAAGATAATGTAGGGTAACAACGTTTTAGCCTTTGGAGATCAGTGGTAGAGAGAGATACCCTCAGTACAAGGGTAAAACTGTGCCATATAGGCTACAAATGCTTCAAGCTGGTTAAGAAAGCAGACACAAATTCTCCACCTACAATCGCATATCAAGCAAAAGGTGGTGGAGAGGGCCCAGGACTCCTTGAGGGAAACGGAAGTAAAATATTCCTGGAGCAACGGAGATGGAATGTCAAACTCTCCAGATGAATGTGCAGTGACTCTCCTAGTGCATAATGAAATAGGAAATTTGTATTCTTTGCTTAGAGACTAGAGAGAGATAATAACAGAAGAGACATTGAAAGGAGAACAAATGGAGACTAAAGCCAGAAAATGGACTCTCATTAGTTAACTAATTCTACACTGTGTCTGTTGGAACTCAATGGAATTTCGTAGTAACAAGATTGCATGCGTCTTTATATTAATCTATTACTAATATTATATCCTCATTAGTAATAGACTGTACCTATAAGCTCTGCCACACATTGCAAGGTAGAGCAAAGGCATTATAGATAATGCTAACTTAGTTATCATACACTACTCACTTTTCTGAATGATTATGTACATACTCATTATATTATTCTAAGTTTTATCAGATAAATGTTATTTTCAATCTTCCTTCTTACAAATAAGGGAATTGAGACACATATTTTTAAGTAACCTCCCCAAAATTACACAGGTAGTTAATGGCAGAACTTATAATGAACTCTTGGGCTTTTCTCATTAGCAACCTCAACCTCAGTGCAAGAATAGTTAACATCAATATACAGAGTTAAACTCTTCTTCCTATTCTGTCCTAAGGGGAACAGAAGCTAAACTTACTAGGTGTGTGGAATCCTTACGTGTATTTAAAAGTCAAGTGTTATGGGACATACATTTCTAAGGGGTTTTATTTGACCTTTAGCTTCACAGCCAGCTGCTGAAGTTAGTGCTGAAAATAGTCCTGCCAATATCGTGCTCCAAACATGGAAGAGTGAATTAGGATATTTTTCAAGTGATGATTTCATTCTGTTCTTCAAGTTAAAAATAAAATCTTTTAAGTAGAGCCAGCCAGTCTTTGAGGTGTTCACTAGTAATTTTGCCATTCAGAATTCATTGATGAGAAATGTCCTTTCCATTACTGTTCTTTCTATCTTGATGAATTTAATATTTAAGTCTTCTCTTTTACAGAAATGGGGTTAGTATTAATAGTCACAGAAAAAGATTTTATAATTTCAGTAACATAACACCAATTACTAGCATGTTATTGCATTAATATAAAATTATGATGATGCAGTATTATCCACTTGAATTCTAATTTGAACCAAAAGCCAGGACTTAAACTGAAAGTAAAGATTGGCTATTTTGAAATAAAATTGAACTTATTATACTAGAAACATCAATATATTTGGCAAAATTTTTATTATGTTAAAAGGCAAATTATGCCCTAGATAGCTGTAAATATTTCAAACACTCACTTCAACATCTTTCAAAGATGTTACAGGCTGAATTAATTTCATATGCATTTATACTTATGTACTCTATCACAGTTGAGGAAAATAGAATAAATATACAAATTTGTTTTCTATAATTGATTTCCAAATTGTGCAATGGTGTCCTATTTAAAATGAGATGTATTTGTTCCTAATTCATGAAAGTGAAGCTCAAGGGGCAGTTTTTCAGAATTATCACACTTTGTAAGGCAATGTGTTTAATTTTTCTATATGAAATGTAGCAGTGAACTGATAACTCCTTAAAAAAAGAAGAGCTGTCTATAAAATGATCGCTATTTCATTATAGTTAATGGCAGCATATATTATCAATTTATTTAATTTTAGGTAATTTTTGTTAAAACATCCTACAATGTTCTCTTCAATTTTACAAATTTCAGAAATACTTTTTATTGTCTATGTTAGAATGACTAGAAGATGGTAGACATTTAAAATTTTCCATCCTCTCATATTTTTGAGTATATCTCTGTAGATTTTAGTTCAACAATATTGTGTATCCACATTGTGCAATGAATTCTTACCATGAAAACTGAAAATATCACCAAGATCTTGGGGAAAATTGAGTCATTAGGGAACACAAAACTTGTCTAATTTTGAAAACCACATAAACCTAAATTTATAATTAGACAAAGGGAAGGTAGTATATACAAATTACACAAACACACACGCGCACACACACACACACACACACACGAGTTATATGCAGCATAACAATGTCCAGTTAACAGCAGACCACATATACAATGGTGGTTCCACAAGGTTATAATGGAGCAAAAAAACTCCTATTGCCTAGGGAAGGTGCAGCTGTCACAGCACAACACATTACTCACTTTTTTTGGGTGATGTTGGTGTAAAGAAACCTATTGCACTACCTGTTGTATAAAAGTACAGCACATACAATCACATACAGTATGTAATACTTGATAACAATCATAAACAACTACATTACAGGTTTAGATATATACAATACTATATTTTTATTATTATTTTACAGTGTACTGACTCCTTCTACTTATTAAAAAAAGGTAATTGTAAAACAGCCTCATGCAGGTCCTTCAGGAGCTATTCCAGCAGAAGGCATTGTTATCATAGGGGATGACAGCTCCATGCGTGTTCTTGCCCCTGAAAACCCCCCAGTGGGACAAGACGTGGAGGTGGAAGAAAGTGGCATTGATAATCCTGGACCTGTGTAAGCTTAGGCTAAGGCATGTGTTTGTTAGTTTTCAACACAACAGTTCAAAAAGTAAAAACAGAAAAAAATTTTAATTTAAAAATAACCACTTATAGAATAAGAATTTAAAGAGGGCTATATATTTTTGTACAACTTTATGTTATTACATAACAAAAAAGTTAAAAAATTAAAAGTTAATAAAGTAAAAATGTTACAACTAAGCTTATTTATTTATTTATTTATTTATTTAGAGACAGAGTCTTGCTCTGTTGCCCAGGCTGGAGTACAGTGGCACAATCTCAGCTCACTGCAACCTCCTCCTCCCGAGTTCAAGAGATTCTCCTGCCTCAGCCTCCCTAGTAGCTAGGATTACAAGTACCTGCCACCACACCTTGCTAATTTTTGTATTTTTAATGGAGAGAGGGTTTCATCATGTTGGCCAGGCTGGCTTCAAACTTCTGACCTCAGGTGATCCACCTAGCCTCTGCCTCCCAGAGTTCTGGGACTAGAGGTTTGAGCCACCGCACCTGGCCAGATTAATTTCTCATTGAAAAAAATAAATTTTTAAAATAAATTTATGTAGCCTAAGATTAAAGCATTTATAAGGTCTACAGTAGCGTAAAACAATATCCTGGGCCTTCACATTCATTCACTCACCACTCACTCACAGACTAACCCAGAACAACTTCAAGTCCTACAAGATTCATTCATGGTACATGTCCTATACAGGTGTAAATTTTTTATCTTTTATACTGTATTTTTCCTGTGCCTTTTCTATACGTAGGTATATCTAGATACACAAATACTCACAATGTGTTACAATTGCCTACAGTGTTCAGTAAAACAAAATGCTGTACAGGTTTATAGCTTAGAAACAATAGGCTGTGCCATGCAACCTAGACATGTAGTAGACTACATTGTGTAAGTCTGTGTAAGTACACTCTATGATGTTTGCACAATGAAGAAATTGCCTAATGACGCATTTCTCAGAACCAATCTCATCATTGAGTGACACTTGTGTGACACACAGTGTGTGTGATTTAAGCAAAAATTATTTATCCATGTCTCATCTTATATAATTCATGCCCAAGAGTCATCTTTTAAATCTATTTTTCATTCTTTTGTCTGTCTCTTTGGTACTCAGAGATGTCAGACTGTGTTATAATGTCAAACTGAAAAGTATGTGATTTGTTAAAATGTATGTAATTGGTATTGCTATGTCTTGATAACAGAATATTTTTATGAACTACTTTCTGATTAGAAGCTTCTTCTGTGCAGTACTTTTTAAAACTCTGATGCAGATTTGCATTCTTCTATCTGCGATCTAAAACCTTTAACTTGTTTTCCATTTTCTTAATTTATAATTGCCCTAACAAATTAGGCATTTGAAAAACTCCATAGAAGAGACAGCCTTCAAGTGGAAGAAGAAAGAATCTGGCTTCAGGCTTCACCCACTTTCCCCCAGATCAATGAAAATACAATACACATCAGCAATTTAGAACTCTGGGCAACAAAGTGAGACTCTGTCTAAAAAAAAAAAAAAATTAAAAAAAAAAATTAAAAATAGTCCTTTCACACAGAGTATGAAAACCTGTAGTAAGAAAACCTACTATAGTACTTCCGCACAAGGGGATGTTACATAGCAATAAATCGTAGCTATGGTTTCCACAAACTGAAAAGTATCTCTTCAAGAAAATAAAAAACTCTACTGACCAGCGGAGACAGTGGTTTTTAACATGGGTTATTCCCATTTCTCCTCCCTCCCACCTCATTGATATGGTAGTCATCAAAACTTAACAACCTTACATCCAACAATGAGGATTTACCTATTTTGAGTCTCCATTATAAGTGCCATTGAGAGGTGACAGCATGCTGGCAGCCCTTGTAGCCCTTGCTTGCTCTGGGTGCTTCCTCTGCCTCGGTGCCCATTCTGGCCAAGCTTGAGGAGCCCTTCAGCTGGCCGCTGCACCATGGGAGCCCTTCTCTGTGCCGGCAGAGGCCAGAGACGACTCCCTCAGCTTGCGGGGAGGTATGGAGGGAGAGGCACGGGAGGGAACCCGGGCTGCGCATGGCACTTGCGGGCCAGCTGGAGTTCTGGGTGGGTGTGGGCTTGGCGGCCCCGCACTCTGAGCAGCTGGCCGGCCCTGCCAGTCCCTGGGCAGTGAGAGGCTTAGCACCCAGGCCAGCAGCTGTGGAGGGTGTGCCCGGTCCCCTAGCAGTGCTGACCCACCGGCGCTGCGCTTGATTTCTCCTGGGGCTTTAGCTGCCTCCCTGCGGGGCAGGGCTCGGGACCTGCAGCCCGCCATGCCCGAGTCTCCCCTCACTGCCTTGGGCTCCTGCGCAGCCTGAGCCTCCCCTACCAGCGCCTCCCCCTGCTCCACGGCAACAGATCCCATCCACCACCCAAGGGCTGAGGAGTGAGGCGCGCAGGGCGCGGGACTGGCAGGCAGCTCCACCTGCCCCCAGGTGGGAGATACACTGGGTGAAGCCAGCTGGGCTCCTGAGTCTAGTGGGGACTTGTAGAACCTTTATGTCTAGCTAAGGGATTGTAAATACACCAATCAGCACTCTGTATCTAGCTCAAGGTTTGTAAACACACCAATCAGCACCCTGTGTCTAGCTCAGGGTTTGTGGATGCATCAGTCGGCACTCTGTATCTAGTTAATCTGGTGGGGACTTGGAGAATCTTTCTTTCTAGCTAAGTGATTGTGAATGCACCAATCGGCACTCTGTATCTAGCTCAAGGTTTGTAAATGCACCAATCAGCACTCTGTGTCTAGCTCAGGGTTTGTAAATACACCAATCGACACTCTGTATCTAGCTAATCTAATGGGGATGTGGAGAACTTTTGTGTCTAGCTCAGGGATTGTAAACGCACCAATCAGCACCCTGTCAAAATGGACCAGTCAGCTCTCTGTAAAACAGACCAATCAGTTCTCTGTAAAATGGACCAATCAGCAGGATGTGGGTGGGGCCAGATAAGGGAATAAAAGCTGGCTGACCAAGCCAGCAGTGGCAACCTGCTGGGGTCCCCTTGCATGCTGTGGAAGCTTCGTTCTTTTGCTCTTTGCAATAAATCTTGCTGCTGCTCACTCTTTGGGTCTGCATTGTCTTTATGAGCTGTAACACTCACCACGAAGGTCTGCAGCTTCACTCCTGAAGCCAGTGAGACCATGAACCCACTAGAAGGAAGAAACTCTGAACACGTCCCAACAGAAGGAACAAATTCCAGACACTCCGCCTTTAAGAACTGTAACACTCACCGTGAGGGTCTGCGGCTTCTTTCTTGAAGTCAGTGAGACCAAGAACCCACCAATTCCGGACACACCATCACTAGAGTGCATTTAGAAATTTGATCAAGCTAGAAGCCCCCTAGAAAATCTCCATTCAAATGTGTTCTTACTATTTAATAATTTGGAGTTTAGCTGTGGGGTGGGGGATGGAAATGCTATCCTCAGGTTTTACTAAAAACGTTAACAGTCTGCTGGTTCAGTTAGGGCAAATAAGAGCCTGAACAAACAGTTAAAAGGAAGATCTGGAGAACCACATTACCATGGGGAACTTTGAAAAGCTCTGACAAATTCACGGGGATCTGGAAGTTTACTTGTATGTACATGGCTGTGTGCACACACAGGACAGCCCTAAGAAAAAGGAAGGCCCCAGTTACTCACCTCCAGGTGAACTGGAGGCCTTGAACAAGCAGGAAGTGAAAGTTGAGGCTGACTTAACTGCCTGTTTTTTGAAAGTGTACATATTCCAAGAGAATTGATCCCTTGGCTAAAGGTGGAGGGCTTTTATGTTCTGAAAGATTTTAAGAAAAATGTCTTACTGAAACACATTTGGCTGAACATTAAATTATACTGATCTAATAAACACCATTAGGTAGCCAGTTTTAAAAGAAAAGATACCCTTAAAGAAGAGAAAATTGGTGGCACAGAACTCAGTGACTGCAGATTGCAGACAATATAGAATCTACAGAATTAGTCTAGAAAGTGACAAAACAGAAAAAATAAAAACAACAACAATTACAATCACAGCTAAAACAACAGTTACGGGGAAAGAGATCTGATACCATAATTATTCTATTATTTATCCAAAAGTCCACTTTTTAAGAAAAGATAATGTAATATGCAAATATTGAAAATTATTCTGCACACACAGAAAAAAATAGTCCCTGAAGGACATCAGATGATAGAGATAAATATTTTTATCATCTCTGATTAACATGTTCATAAACTAAAGAAAACTATGTAAAACTAATTAAAACAAAATATGAAACTCTGTTTTACCAAATAGAGTCTATCAACCAATGGACAGAAAATATTTTTAAAAACCAAATAGAAATTCTGAAGGGCAAAATTAAAATAACTGTAAATAATATTAACTCCAGGAGATTACCAACACATTTTAACTGGCAGAGGTTAAGAACCAGTAAATAAAGATTATCCACTTTGGGGAGCCACAGAAAAGGAAGAAAAATAAGCAAATCTCAGAGACCTGTGGGAAACCATGAAACATATCTAAGTACGGATAATTGAAGTCCCAGAATAAGAGGCAATAGTAAAACAATGTTATCATTTATAAGATATAAGATGTTATAAGATGTATCATTTATAAGATATAAGATCCTTAATAAGATAAATGGCTGACTTCTTATCAGAAATCATTGGAGTCAGAAGACAGTGAGATGACATATTAAAAATGTGTGGAAGAAAAAGGCTAAGAAATCAAGAACTCCATGTAGTTTTGCTAAAACTATCCTTCAAAAATGAAAGGGAACAATACCAACTGCTGGCAAGAATGTAGAACAGGAGCTGTCATTCATTGCTGGTATGAATGCAAAATGATACAGCCACTCTGGAATATAGTTTGACAATTTCTTAAAAAGCTAAATATAGCTTAATCCTATGATCCAGCAATCATGCTCTTAGGTATTTACTCAAATGAGATTAACACTGATGTCAAAACAAAACCTGCACACGAATGTTTATAGCAGCTATTTATAGTTTCCATAACTGGAGGCAACCAATATGTAAATGGATTTAAGAAAACCTGTAGTACTTCCGCACAAGCAGATATTACATAGCAATAAATCGTAGCTATGAAGCAACAAAAAGAAAGAGGAAACTTAAATGAATGTTGCTAAATGAAAAAAGCCAGTTTGAAAGGATATATTTTACTTCAATCATATAAAGCTCTGGAAAAGACACTGTAGTGACAGTAAAATGATCAGTCATTGTCAGAGGTTTGGTGGCAAAGGGAGAGGTGCACAGAGGATAAAGAAGCACTGGGGAGTTCTAGGGTGATGAAACTATTCTGTATATTTTGATGGTGCATATTTAACATTATCCATTTTTCAAAACAGAACAGTATACTTCAGCAAATAATATTGTATGAATATAGGCTCATCAGTTGTTACAAATTTACAACACTAGAGGAAAATGTTAATAGTATGAAGAACTCTGTGTGAAAGGACTATTTTTAATTTTTTTTTTTAGACAGAGTCTCACTTTGTTGCCTAGGCTGGAGTGCAGTGGTGTGATCTCGGCTCACTGCAACCTTCACCTCCCAGGTTCAAGTGATTGTCCTGCCTTAGCCTCCCAAGTAGCTGGGACTACAGGCACCCACCATCATGCCCAGTTAATTTTGTATTTTTAGTAGAGACGTGGTTTCACCATGTTGACCAGGCTGGTCTCAAACTCCCGACCTCCGGTTATCCTCCAATCTCAGCCTCCCAAAGTGCTGGAACTACAGGCGTGAGCCACCGTGTCTGGCCTATTTTTAAATTTTTTAATGAAGGGGAAATAAAGACATTCTCACATAAACTAAAACAAAGAAAATCTGTCACCAGAAGAAGTGCTCTTTAAGAAATTCTAAAGGGATTCCTTCAGGCTGAAAGTGAGGAATAGATAGAGAGCACTGGCAAGGTTAATTACATAGGTAATTATAACCGTAACTGATGTTTTACACAATTAGTTACAAAACAGTCTAATGGACTTAAAAGGTATAAATTTGCATGTCTAAAATAGCACAAAGGAGGGCGAAAAAAAGTGTATCAGAGAAACATTTATATGTACTATTGTAATTGTTATTATTAATCTGAATTAGACTTTTTAAAAAGTTAAAATGTGCATTAATATCCCGAGAAATGGCCAAGCACAGTGGTTCATGCCTGTAATCCCAGCACTTTGGGAGGCCCAGGTGGGCGGATCACCTGAGTGAGGTCAGGAGTTTGAGGACAGCCTGGCCAACATGGTGAAGCCCTGTCTCTACTAAAAATACAAAAAAATTAGCCGGGTGTGTTGGTGGGCGCCCTGTAATCTCAGCTACTCGGGAGTCTGAGGCAGGAGAATCACTTGAACTCAGGAGGCACAGGTTGTAGTGAGCCAAGATCGCGCCATTGCACTCCAGCCTGGGCAACAAGAGCAAAACTCCGTCTCAAAAAAAAAAAAAAAAAAAAAATCCTGAGAAATGACTTAGAATATGATTAAAACATACAGTTAATAAAAGCAACTTAAAATATACACCAAAAAAAAAAAAACACATAAAACAAAATAAGGCAGCAATGGAGGTACAGAGAAAGGAAAAAAGCATGCCATAGTGAAAAACATAGCATGTAAATAACAAGTAGTTGTAACCAATAACCTACCAATAATTATATTTAATGTAAACATTTTTTGAGTAAATGCTAAGATTATCAATCTGGATTAAAAGAAAAAAAAACAACAGGTTCCAATTATATGTTGACTACAAGAGATGCACTTTAGGTTCAGAGACCAATAAGTTGAAAGTCTGAATCAACTTAAAAGAATTGAGATACTCAAAGTATTTTCTCTGATTACAATGAAATAAAATTGGAAACTGATAGGAAGAAATTTGGGATCTCTGAAAATATTTGGAAAACAACACAGTTCTAAATAACCCTTTTGTTAAAGAAGAAATTACAAGACAAATGAGAACACACCACAACCAAATTTATGCTATATAAATAAGCTGTGTTTGGAGCCAAATTTTTAGCTTTAAATGCTATAAAAAGTCTCAAGTTAACACACAAATCTGAATTTTCAAATTGAGGTGGGCTGGAGCAAGATGGCAGAATAAGAGGCTCTACCAATTGTCCTCCCTGCAAGAAGACCAAACTTAACATCTATCTACACAAAAAAAGGAAACTTCATAAGGACCAAAAATTAGGTGAGTAGTCACTCACAGTACCTGATTGTAACTTCATATTACTGAAAGATACACTGAAGAGAGCAAGAGATAGTCTTGAATTGTTGACACCATCTCTTCCCCATCCCCTGGCAGTGGCCACATGGCGAAGAGAGTCTGTATGCTTCGGGAGGCAGAACACAGTGATGGTGAGACTTTGCAGTGAATTCAGTGCTGCCTTGTTATAGCAAAATATTTAGCTGATGCCCACCCACGGAAGGAGCATTTAAAACAGCCCTAGCCACACAGAGGGGAGTTGCCCACCTTAGTTGTTGAAGCTTGAGTTCCAGCAAGCCTCACCACATGAGTCCCTATACAAACTTGAAAGACAGTCTAGGCCACAAGGACTGCAACTCGTAGGTGCATCATAGTGCTGAGCTGGGTGTAGAGCCAGTGGACTGTGGTGGGGGGCAGACAACATGCTGAGATACCAGCAACAGTGGCTAAGGGAGTGTTTGTGCCACATTTTTCCCAACCCCAGGGTGTACAGCTCACAGTTCCAAAAGAGACCCCTTCCTTCTGCTTGAGGAGAGGACAAGGAAGAGCAAAGATGACTTTTTCTTGAATCTTGGATATCAGCTAAGCCATAATAGAATAGGATATCAAGCAAAGTCGTGAGGCCCCCATTCCAGGCCCTAGCTCACAGACAGCGTTTCTATACACACCCTGGGCCAGAAGTGATCCTGTTACTTAGAAGGGAAGAACCCATTCCTGGCAGGACCCATCACCTGCTTACTAAAGAGTCCTTGAGCCCTGAATAACCAGCAGAGATAACCAGGTACTAGGTCATGGGCCTTGGGTGAAACTCTGAAACCTGCTAGCTTCAGGTGAGACACAGCACATACAAAGCTGTGGTGGCTGTGGTGAGAGACTCTATCTGCTTGAGAAAAGCGAAAGGAAAAGTAAAGCAGTCTTTTTCTTGTACCTTAGGAACTAGCTCAGCAAAAAAACTTGTACCTTAGGAAGTAGCTCCAGGACTCGGCAATTGGATAACATTTACAGACCTAGATGTGGGCCAGAGGGGAGCACACTTCCCTGAACACTGAATCCCAGGCCTGGCAACATTACCACAAGCTAACTGAAGAGCTCTTGGGGTTTAAGTGAACACCGACGAAAGCCTGTCAATACTCTCCATGGGCCTGTGCTGGTGGTAGACATGCAGTGAGCCTCCTCTGCCTGTGGAAAGGATAGAGAAGTGTGGGAATAACTGCAACTTGTGGTGTGAGTGCCAGCTCAGCAGCAGCACAATAGGATACCAGGTAAATTTTTAAGGTTTTTGGCTGTAGTCCTTGGCTCCTGGATGGCATCTCTGGATTCACCTGGGCCTAGGGCAATACAGAGCACTTTGGGAAGACAAAAATACAAGTCTGTGTGGCTTCACCACATTCTGATTGTACAGCCCTAGGACCCTGAGCAAACATACATGGTAGCCAGTTAGTGGTTACAGCGGGCTTTTGGCAAGATCCAGTGCTGCACTGGCTTCAGGTCTTACCCAGTACAGTCCCAGTGGTGGTGGCCACAGGTGTTCTTGTGTCACCCCACCCCTAGCTTCAGGCTACTCAGGACAAAGGAGACAGACAGAGAGAGAGAGAGAGAGTCCATTTGTTTGGGAAAAAGTAAGGGAAGAGAACAAGAGTCTCTGTCTTGTAATCCTGAGGTTCTTCTGGACCTTATCCATGACCACCAAGGTGGTACCTCTACAAGACTACAAGAACAGGACATTATTGGTCTTGAGGTACCCCCTAAGCCGATATGGCACAGATCACAATGCCCAAGTCCTTTTGAATACCTGGAAAGCCTTCCTATGAAAAATGTGTAAAAATAAGCCCAGACTACAAACACTGCAATAAAGATATAACTCTTCAATGCCTGGACACAGATGAACATCTACAAACTTCAATACCATCCGGGAAAACCTGACCTCACCCAAAGGAAATAAAAAAGGTATCAGGGACCAATCCTACAGAAACAGAGATATTTTACCCTTAAGACAGAGAATTCGAAATATTTTTTTGTGAAACTCAAAGAAATTCAAGATAGCATAAAGAAGAAATTCAGAATTCTTTCAGATAAATTTAACAAAGAGATTGAAATAATTAAAAAGAATCAAACAGAAATTCTGGAGCTGAAAAATGCAACTGACATACTGAGGTGATCAGAGTGTTTTAGTAGTAGTATTGATTTAGTGAGCTGGAAGACAGGCTATGTGAAAATACGCAATCATAGGAGACAAAAGAAAAAATAATTAAAAATTGAAGCATGCCTACAAAATATCCTCAAAAGGATAAATGTAAGAGTAATTGACCTTTAAAAGGAGGTAGAAAGAGAGATAGTGGTAGGAAGTTTATTCAGTAACAGAGTACTTTCCAAACCTAGAGAAAGATATCAATATCCAAGCACAAGAATCTTACAGAACACCAAGCAGATTTAACCTAAGGAAGAGTACCTCAAGGCATTTAATAATCAAATTCCCAAAGATCAAGGATAAAGAAGGGATCCTAAATGCAGCAAGAGAAAAGAAACAAATAACTTACTATGGAGTTCCAATATGTCTGGGAGCAGACTTTCCAGTGAAAACTTTACAGGTCACTTAAATGTTGATTATGTATTCTGCAACTTTACTGAATTTGTTTATCAGTTCTAATCTTTTTTCTTTTTCTGATGGACTCTTTCATTTTTTTTCAAATATAAGATCCAATCATCTGCAAACAAGGATAATTTGACTGCTTCCTTTCCAATTTGGATTCTCTATACTTCCTTCTCTTGTATGATTGCTCTAGCTAGGGCTTCCAGCACTATCCTGAATAACAGTGATGACAATGGGCATACTTGTTGTATATATATATTTCTTATACAGGCATTGTAGACATTGTCTCTAGGTTATCAAAAATCCATTTATGAACTTCCTCCTCTGTATGTCCATGTGTACCCATTGTTTAGCTGCCACTTATAAGTGAGAGCATGTAGTATTTGATTATTTTGTTTCTGAGTTACTGGGGACTCCAAAAGGGGGAGGTTTTGATGGGGGCGAGGACTGAAAAATTATCTATCGAGTACAATGTTAACTATTTGGATGATGGGTATACTAAAAGCTCAGACGTCACCATTATGCAACATATTCATGTAACAAACCTTCATGTATACACCCTGAATCTGTAAAAAGAAACTAAGTTGTTTAAAAAGACCTTTCTTCTTACTAGTAGAGACTTGATTTTGCTTACATATAGTTATCAAGGAAGTTGTATTGAACTAAGAGTAAAATTTGAATTGTGAAAACTAGAATCATAAGAACTTGTTTTGTGGTTACAGTACAAGCATATGTACATATTGGTAATAAAATTGGGGGAAAACTGACATTTTGAGAATGCCAAGCAGAATAGAAGAGTAAAACTCATGAGGTCATGATGCTCAAAAGACTGTCAGGATAGTAACAACAATAGAGATGAAGTTCAAAATCTATGGGCTAACAACCACAGTTAAAGATTGTAGAATAAGGGCATGTTTTACTCTTCTTGATTCTATAACATACAGAAAACAACAAAAGTAGTGTGAAGGAGATGAAATAATGATACCATCCATGAAAGGTTAAAATCACCATCAAAAATGGTGACAATAATGAAGAATACCTATTAGTTGTTTTTAAATCAGGGAGAATGAACAACAGTGACTTATAAAAGACTGGCAATGTCTTGAAATGTAAGTGAACATTTCTAGAAGTCTCAATAAATTATTTATTTCTATATAAAATGATATATTCTAGAAGGAACTGAAAGGGCCACAGGAAGTGGAATACTGTAGTACTATCCCTGTAGTACTTTTTCCACATTACCACACTAAAATATGAATGTAACAGGCTAAGATTAAAATTAAACTAGATATTATATACTTAAATTCTATAATTCATACTTTAAAAAGTGCTTGGAGATGTAAGAGGAAGTTCAGAATAATCACAGCCATCACCTGCAGCGGCTGATCAAAGTCAGCCATGGTAAGCACAAAATATTTTAAGACCAAAAAAAAAAGAAAACTATTATTGTCTTTTCTCCAATTATTTTCAATAACTTAGAATACTTTTTCATGAAACCTTCTGAATTCTGAGGTTTTGAATTATTTCCTTTCTTTTAAATGGTAATAAAATTAAAGCTAAGAGGTGTAGAAATAACATTTCACAAATACTTCTCCACAAATGGAAACACAGATCCTAGAAAAGAAAGAGTAGATTTCAAGAAGACACAACATCGGAAAAGTAAACTGGTGGAGCTGTAAAATACATAAATAAATGGGCAGATAAATTAACAAACTCCAATTATGGGAAATATATCCACAGAACAGACAAAAGTAGAATCTAATAAAAAACAGTCCTGAAGAAAATGTTAGATATGAACCATAGACAATTCCATAAATACAGAATTTGTGTTTCTAAAAAGAAAAAGAGTAAATGATATTAAATAGTTTTCCACACATTTTAAAATATGCATATATACATATATAATAAACAGGTAAATGTGTTTTTTAAAAAGTTTCTGAGTATAGAAAATCTGCAAAATTATTACATATTCATTTCATGAGGCTAATATAACCATGACACTAAGTACTAACAAATACGTAATAAAAACAGAAATTAGGGGCCAAAAATGATTTTTCAGAAGTCCAAATGACAAAATAATTCTAATAAGATATTAGAATAAGTAGATAACATGCGGCTTTAGCAAAAATTAAAAAGACTGAAATTAATTAGTTAGAGCACATACACATAAATGGTCACTTTCATACAATGCTGATAATACTAAAAAATATATAATGTCATTTAGTAAGGCATTTGAATGTTTTTAAGCAAAAATTCAAATTAACATTTTTTGCTCTATTTGTGACTATATGGGCACAAAGATTTATATACACAAGGCTGTAAGAGTATCAAATTATTGCTCAGAATCACCTTGGTGCAAAGAAATAAAAACAGTCTGAATATGTATTAATTGGAAAATAGATAAATTACACTACCTACAATCTTAGAATTGTTATTTTAAAAATGTAGACTCTGTATTATATTTGATATATCCAACAAATATTTATGACACACCAGGCAAGCAAATAAAAAAAGAACACAGATGAATCTAATGACCAACATGAGATAATATTCCCAACTCCACTCTGTGAACTTCCTGAGTATTGCTTCATCCTATTCCTCAGGAAAGCCCTCCCCTAAATTCTGTGTTCCTTTTCTATGGCTTACCCATATTCACCAAAAATGCATTAATACTTTTTTTTAACTAAATATAATTTAGTTAAGATTTGGATAAAGTTGTTTCACCTTGCGTGGACGTATCAAATTTTATCATTTTATTCTCTTTAATTATTTCCAGGTTATTAATGTTATAAATAAATTTATTAAAATTATCATGTATGTTTTCTCATAAATAAATATGAGGGAATTTCAGGGATACACCTTTAAGAATAGACTTGCTGGAAATGGAACGATAGAGTACTTCTGAGCATGAAATGTAATAACCCTATATGTCAGGATTTAAAAATATTTTTAAGAATGAAGAAGTTACAGCAACATATTATTTAATTCCCATCATATATATTTCATATCATAGAAGAAATGTTATCATAAGTTAAATCATCATTGAACCACTGAAGAATTACCACAAATCTCCAAATTTGCCAGTGTAAAGAGGCTCACGAGAACATCTTACAACTTTCGAGGAATACATATCATGTGCCTTTTTATTTCATTTATTTATTTATTTATTTTGTCAACTTATTATTATTATTATTATTATTATACTTTAAGTTCTAGGGTACATGTGCACAACATGCAGGTTTGTTACATACGTATACATGTGCCATGTTTATGTGCTGCACCCATTAATTCATCATTTACGTTAGGTATATCTCCTACAGAGTAAAATGTGTCATGTTCTAACTGCTTTAATGACACCTAGTTTTTATACCAAAACTTCAAAAAATTTTACAAAGGAAAGTAAATAAATGAAATTGTTTAAATAGACCCAAAGCACTTAATTTTTAGTAATTCCTCACGGCACAATCTTGCAGATTTTTCACCTATACAAAAATAAATTCCCATCGAATTTCATAGTTAAACATTAATAATAAAACAATAAAGCTTTGAAGAATAACACAGGAGAACATATTACTAACACTGGATTAGGCAAAGACTCTGTAAGCAAAACAGGTGAAAATGATAAGCATAAGCTGTGCAACAATTGATTGTTTATCAAACAAAAGCATTAAAACAGTAAAAAGGTCAGGAGATCGAGACCATCCTGGCTAACACGGTGAAACCCCGTCTCTACTAAAAATACAAAAAATTAGCCGGGCGTGTTGGCGGGCGCCTGTAGTCCCAGCTACTCGGGAGGCTGAGGCAGGAGAATGGCGTGAACCTGGGAGGCGGAGCTTGCAGTGAGCCGAGATCGCGCCACTGCACTCCAGCCTGGGGGACAGAGAAAGACTCCGTCTCAAAAAAAAAAAAACAGTAAAAATACAATTCAAAATTAAAAAGATATACTCTAACTGGTGTGAGATGGTATCTCACTGTGGTTTTGATTTGCATTTCTCTGATGGCCAGTGATGATGAGCATTTCTTCATGTGTTTTTTGGCTGCATAAATGTCTTCTTTTGAGAAGTGTCTGTTCATGTCCTTTGCCCACTTTTTGATGGGGTTGTTTGTTTTTTTCTTGTAGATTTGTTTGAGTTCATTGTAGATTCTGGATATTAGCCCTTTGTCAGATGAGTAGGTTGCAAAAATTTTCTCCCATTCTGTAGGTTGCCTGTTCACTCTGATGGTAGTTTCTTTTGCTGTGCAGAAGCTCTTTAGTTTAATTAGATCCCATTTGTCAATTTTGGCTTTTGTTGCCATTGCTTTTGATGTTTTAGACATGAAGTCCTTGCCCACACCTATGTCCTGAATGGTATTGCCTAGGTTTTCTTGTAGGATTTTAATGGTTTTAGGTCTAACATTTAAGTCTTTAATACATCTTGAATTAATTTTTGTAGAAGGTGTAAGGAAGGGATCCAGTTTCACCTTTCTACATATAGCTAGCCAGTTTTCCCAGCACCATTTATTAAATAGGGCCATCATTAAAAAGTCAGGAAACAACAGGTGCTGGAGAGGATGTGGAGAAATAGGAACACTTTTACACTGTTGGTGGGACTGTAAACTAGTTCAACCATTGTGGAAGTCAGTGTGGCGATTCCTCAGGGATCTAGAACTAGAAATACCATTTGACCCAGTCATCCCATTACTGGGTATATACCCAAAGGACTATAAATCATGCTGCTATAAAGACACATGCACACGTATGTTTATTGCGGCACTATTCACAATAGCAAAGAGTTGGAACCAACCCAAATGTCCAACAACAATAGACTGGATTAAGAAAATGTGGCACATATACACCATGGAATACTATGCAGCCATAAAAAATGATGAGTTCATGTCCTTTGTAGGGACATGGATGAAACTGGAAAACATCATTCTCAGTAAACTATCGCAAGGACAAAAAACCAAACACCACATGTTCTCACTCATAGGTGGGAATTGAACAATGAGAACTCATGGACAGAGGAAGGGGAACATCACACTCTGGGGACTGTTGTGGGGTTGGGGGAGGGGGGAGGGACAGCATTAGGAGATATACCTAATGCTAAATGACGAGTTAATGGGTGCAGGAAATCAACATGGCACATGGATACATATGTAACAAACCTGCACATTGTGCACATGTACACTAAAACCTAAAGTATAATAAAAAAAAGGAAAAAAAAAGATATACTCATAATACATATGACAAGGTACTTTTATACAAATTATAGCTTAGAATCTTCAAACAATTAATAAGAAAAGGACTTAGATACTTGCAAAGAGGAAGTATAATTGACCAAATATATATATGTTCTAACAGTAGTTAATTTCAGTCTTTTTAGTTTTTGCTTAAGCGACATGTTATCTACCTATTCTAACATCTTATTAGAATTATTTTGTCATTTGGACTTCTGAAAAATAATTTTTGGGCCCTAATTTCTGTTTTATTACATATTTGTTAGTACTTAGTGTCATGGTTATATTAGCCTCATGAAATGAATATGACTTAGATTATCACACAAATCTCTATTATTATCAATATTTGTACTCATCATTCAGCAATTGAGAGAACAGTGTTTACAAATTTAGCAAAACTGTATATCTGAGAATTATTAATCTTCTAAATCTAATTTGTATTTATAGAATACTACACACACTGCACAAAATGCACTATTTTTGAATATACATGGTATATTCACCAAGATAGATCATGCAATAATCCATAAAAGAATTCTTAGTTAAATAAGAAAATTGAAAACATGGTAATTGAATCCCTACAGACAAAGACAACTTTAGCGTGGGCTCACAGTCCAAAGAGAGCTATGTAAGGAGGGTATAAACTTTGCCTTAGACATTTTTGAGACCTCTTTTTTTTTTTTTACCATAAACTGTACGTTACTTACCCACGTTTCATTCAGAATAA
Organism: Hylobates moloch; assembly: GCF_009828535.3. Taxonomy (NCBI): domain Eukaryota; kingdom Metazoa; phylum Chordata; class Mammalia; order Primates; family Hylobatidae; genus Hylobates; species Hylobates moloch. Next base: position 124,623,486 of record NW_026652279.1, read on the forward strand.
AATTCTAATTACAAAATATATGGTTTGCGGCTTTACATTAATTTTCCCAGCATATATTTCTATCCTGATAAACAGGGCACTAATACTAAAATATCTTTAGTCAGATTCTCATATTTTCTAGTATTGATCATGGGAAGCTCTCTGTTTCTCTTTTCTATTCTATTCAGCCATTAAGACACAGCACAAATTAGATGTTCTTTTAATAAAATTGTATTGTCTTTCTTGAGCCTACAATGGAAGGTGTTTCCTTTCTCTGCCTGAATGTATATATACCATAAAAATAATATTGTGACTGTATTTTTGTAACTGATATTTTCATTGTTTGTCTCTTCTTCTGTTAACCTCTTGATTGTTTTGATTATTGCTGCCTCCCACTATTTACCCAGGCCCTGGACTGTGGCAAATACTCACTAGACACCTATTGAACTGAGTTGTAACTTAACAATGTTTATTATTCTAAAATGAAATATTTAATGATCAAGGAACATAGCATATGCAGGGACTTTTTATTTTATTTTCTTCCCAGAAAATATACCTAATACTATGATGACATTTCTTAGTAAATATTGAATTTCAGCAAATTAAAGTAGATTATATTCAATTTTAATATTACCATCAAAAATGTTAGTCAACTAAACTACTTATTATTTGAAAGCCTACTACACGCCAGACACCGGATCTAGGAAATTGATTAAATATTCTTTTCAAGTGTCAGAAAAAAAACTTGTAAGTTAGCTCAAATTTCCTCAATATTCAATATTCTTTCTAAGCTGGAAAATTTTTAAAAGCAAGATGTACAATATATGAGTTACAAATTCTTACTGTTTTTTTCTATAAATAATTACCATGACCTTTTTTGGAACTTTTTTATATCTCTCTTGATTTCAACGTGATGTTATAAAAATGTTAAAATGCTGACAAAATTTATTGGTACTACATTCAGGTAACATCTAGGAAGCTCTGTAAACTCATGAATAATATGATGTAACTGCTCATGAATACTGAGTACAGTATATTATCTGATGCGCTCCTTATGAAAAAATATAGAACACTATAAATAGTGCCTGAATTTTTATTAGTTCAATTAAAGAAATTTATTCTCTAATCTGAAAGTAATTATTTTTATTGGTATTTTGTTGAAATATTTTTCTCCTGGATTTTGGAGACTAACTTACTATAGTGTATTTGCTTCCTATTGCTACTGTAACAAATTACCACAAAATTTGTGGCTTAAAACAACACAAATATATCATCTTACAGTTCTGAAGGTCAAAAGTATGAAGTATAAATTACAGGTTAAAATCAAGGCCTCAAGAGAGTTGTATTCCTCCTAGAGATATTATGGGCGAATCCATCATTGATATTTTCAGCTTTTACAGAACACCTGCATCCCATTGCCCATGGGCCTTTCCTGCATTTTAAGTGCATTACTTTGTGCATCAAATCTCTGTTTCCTTTATCTTTCTGATTCTCACCCTCCTCCCTGAATCTCCTCCTTTCCTCTTAAAAGAACTCCCATGATTCCAGTGGGCCCACTCAGGGAGTCCAGCATAATAAAGATATCAGCATCTTTAATTTAATCTAACTACAAAGTTCCCATATCAGTTTGCTAGGGCTGCCATAACAAACTACCACAGAATATGTGGCTTAAACAACAAAAATTTATTTTCTTACAGTTCTGGAGGCAAAAAGACAAAGAGCAAGGTGTTGGCAAATTTGAATTTTCCTGAGGCCTCTCTTCTTGGCTTGCAGGCGACATCTTCTTTTTCCAACCTCGCATGGCCATTCCTGCATGCATGCATCTCTGCTGTCCCCTCGCCTGTCAAATTTCCTCTTTTTATAAGGAAAACAGATTGGATTCGGCCCCTTTCTGACTGCCACATTCTAACTTAATAACATCTCTAAAGGCCCAGTTTCTAAATACAATCACATTCTGAAGTACTGGGTGTAGCGAGGCAACATATAAATTTAGGAGGAATATAATTCAGCCTATACTTCAATCAGTTATTTTTAACATATGAGGTAATACACTCACAGGCTCCAGGGACTAGGACATGGATATATTTGGGAAACCACTATTCCATTTACCACATATGATTTCTATAACTACTTACCATCTAAAAGTTAAACTTATCTAATTACTCAAGCCCAGAAAGGTGGATAACTTTTAGAAGAAGACATAAGTCTCTTCTAGGTTTTGTGTTCCTATTCTGACATCTGTTTTTAAACAAGTATGATTGCTATTATTACTTAATTGCAACATATTAGATAAAAGGTAGAAAGCTTTTTTCAGCAGTGAAAAATTTATTTTTCTTAATGTTGATTTCAGAATTCAAAGCCTAACTACACGTAGGCTTTTTATTACACCTCATTTTGTAGTGTAAATGTTTAACTTTTTTTATTCTAAATAGACTAGAGGTATATGTCTTAGATATTTGAGAAATCCAATGAAATTTTTTGTATTTTTCACGTTTTATTAATACATTGAGCATATTAGCAACTTATTCTAATGAGCATTTTCTTCATTAAATTTTTTATCTCTAGAGAATGTTGTCTTGATATTCCAATTCACTATATTCTTACTAATTACTACAAATGAAGGTAGCCAATTTATCTTTGACTGTTTGCTAACAAAAAATATATTTCAAAAATGAGCAACATTTGGCCAGTTCTCATTGTGTCCTTCTATGGCTATTCTTAATTATATTTCAATTTATGTTGTTAAATTATTTTCTGGTATTTTGTAATGCCATACTAACACACATGGTTATCTCAGTAAAACAAACAAGTGAATAAAACACTGCTTTTTGACAATGTGATCCCATTCAAACTGGCATAATGTATTTGTTAGGATTTATTTTCTCTCCCCTTGAAATGTTAGACTTTATATAGAAGGGATCATTTAAACAACTTCGGTAGTGGTAGAATACAGTAAACTCAACTTCAGTGTCATAGACACAGTTCAGCATCACTAGGGGCCTTATTAGTAAGGCATGATATATTTAATGTTCTACATTTAGTGCTTAGTACTGTTAAATTTCATAGTATTTCTTGGCTGATGGCAATAAGTCAGTAGAGTGAATTCCCAAAACATTAAAAAAAAATTTAAAAAGCTGTTATTTGTATATGTATTTTTAAAATAGAAATATCCACTTATATATGTTAATTCCAAAAATTAGTATCTAAATATTTATTATTACTGTGTATTTACTAGTTTTGCAAAACGCATTTGGTTTCCTTTAATTGAATGACCTTGTCAAGAGTCTAAAATTCCATTTTGAAGTATGTTTCAACAATGGCACAAAGGCTTTATTTTCACTTACTTTAAATTTTGAAGGGATTTCAGGGTATATTTTATAGACAGTTACATTATAAACTCAAACTGGATTTATATATTACTGTGGAAGTACTGTATATACTGTCTTCAAGAGGTGTTTCCACATGCCTTTGTTGTACTGACATTATTATTATAAAGTATTTAACTCAAGAACAGAGTATTTTAGCAAACCTAACAACAAAAGCTGCTGACATAGGGCATCTTAGCATTTTCATCAGTTTCTTGATTAGGTGCCACAACTGAATCAATTAAAATTTCATGTGGCAATCTAACTTAATTGTTAGGGACACTAACATGAGCCAGTTAGCTTTTTTAATGTGATTGCTTGCAGGAAAGTGGAACTGGTAGTGTTCTAGCAGCTAGAAAGTCAAGGTAATTTGGATGTTGACATCATGCCTTTATCAGAGCTGAAGATTGAACTTGTAAACTAATACAATCTAAACCCATGCATGGCTGCACATTCTCAACAAAATTATATTTAATAGTTCGATTTTGAGTCTGGAACTGATAAAAATTTTAGAATCAATATTCCACAAACTTAATGTTTACTTATTATAAACAACATGTAACCAAAAGTATAATTGTCTTAGGAAAGACAGGAAAGTGTATATATTTTCAAAATATTTTTAAAAAGATTACTAAAATAAAATTTAAGATCAATAACAATTAATTGACCTAAACTTATAAATATTAACAATGGCAATAAATATAAACCTTGTGTGGACAGGACACATGCGATATGGATCATGTTTTTTTCAAAAGTTTGATTTTAACCAAATAGAATCATTCATGTCAAATGTGTGATTAAATCATACTTTCACTAATGGTGAGATTAAAGCATAATTTTTATCTGAACACTTCATTTCTTGATGTTTGTTTTCATTTTTAATGTGAAATTTAAAACAGAATTTTAAAAACCGTATGTACAGAAATAATAAAAATACTAAAGACTTGATAAAAATCCATGTTTTATTATTTTATCTTTTTTATTAATGCAAAGTACATATGAATGGGAACTTTAGTTCTCTCTAATGGAAAATGATACAACATTCTCCAGCTTATAGTTTACTTTGATTTTTCATTATTTTCTCAGTAATAAAACTGATTGAATCAAATATAATATCTTGGAATAAAATATACCCTGAAATCATACTGAAAAGTAGGTGTAATAATCTCATATGAACAACAAGGCATGTACTATTCAAATCAGAAAATTATTTTTCTTTCTTTTACTGACTAAATAGTATATTATCTAGTAACACACTTCTTGCTAAAATCTTTATCGAGTAAACTGCACACATAACTCATAATTCATTGAAAGGGAAGTTTTATGAAACAGATAATGTCCATTTGCCTGCACAATTGAGTCCCGAAGTATAATGAATCTAGGCCTGTCTTCAGCAATTAGAAACAAATTTGCAACTGTTTCGAAACATTAGTTTTTAGCTGAGAGAGAGAGAGAGAGACTGTTAGAAGATAAAATTTTTATAAACTTACACTACTTATGTTTTATTTTAATTCGCAGGAACACGCAGATTAATGAACATAACTTATTTATGTTTGAGAATTTTATTTTAAAAATTCTGTTTAGAATTTTGCTAATTAAAATCTATAATTATTTGAGGCTATATATGTGTCCAAATATGGCAGTGCCTATTGACCATATTAACACTTTATAATTACAATATGTTGACTGATATAGGATTTCAGAAACCAAAGTAGTCTTAAGCCCATTTATTTATGTGAAATGATAATACTGTCAATACTGTTAATGAATTGAGGAAATTATTTATATGAAAATATAAATATGAAGATTTAAAATACAAGTTATACAACATTGATTACAATATTTAGTGCAAGTAAAATATGCTCATTTGATTGACTATAGACAATATTCACCTAAACATCAGACGTAATCACTCACAATGGCAAAGATATGGAAACAACCTAAATGCCCATCACAAAGGAATAGTTAAAGGAAATGTGGTATACATACACAATAGTGTATTATTCAATATTTAAAAAGAAGAAAATCCTGACGTTTGTAACAATATGAACGGGCTTGGAGAATATTTTGCTAAATGGAATAAGTTAGACACAGAAAGACAAATATTATGTGGAATTTAAAACAGTCAAATTCATAAAACAGAAAGTAGAACTTTGTTGCCAGGTCTTGGGAGGAGGGTGTAATGAGGAGGTGTTGGTAAACGGGTGTAAACATTCAGGCATGCAAGATAAGTTCTGGAGAGCTACTGTATAACATAGGGCCTACGACCAAAAATACTGCATTGTATACACAAAAATTTGCTAAGAGCATAGATCTTATGTTAAGAGATCTTACATAAAAGAAAGAAAAAAAAAACAACATAAAACCAAAGGGGGCAGAAGGAAACTTTTGGAGGTGATGGATAAATTTCTGGCATTGCTTATGATGATGATTTCATAGGTGTAGACTTATCTCTAAAACACATCAAATGGTATACAATAAATCTTCATAGATTTTTGTATGTCAATACAGTCTCAATATAGATGCTAAAAAAATCAGCTGTAGCTAATTTTGGTTGATAAAATTTTAGAATTTTAGTTGTGCTTCATATTCTGGAGGATAATGTGTAAGACTCTTTATCTTTCAGGATTATTGTAAAACATGAAATAAACAGATTTGAGAGCAGGAGAAAAGAGTCCAAAATTACACTTCAGCAGTTAAAATGTACAAACTCAAATCCTGTTCAAGTTTTTCTTCTTTTCCTTCTTTTCTTTTTCCTTCTACCTGCACTAAATTAACTAAATATCTTTTTCCCCAGAAAAAAAATCAATAATGATGTAAAATTGAGCCAAAATTGATTGTAGATATTATCATAGACTGCCTTGAAGATAGACATAAGCTTATTAATATAAAATAGCCTAGCCTCAAAGCAAGATACTGATTAATAGATTTTTATATAATAATCCTAATACTTGTCAAACACACAATTTTATACTTTTGGCCCAGATAGCCCAATGGAGTTTTAAATAATATGAAATTATGTGATGGCATTAGCCAACTGGGGTCAATTTCTACATAATGATTTTTGTTACAGAGAAATCAAAGATAAATCTGAACAGAGTAGCACAAAGTTTAGGCTAAGCAGTATAACTTTTTATTTTAAGGTATCTATAATTGAGGCAGTTTGTATATGTAAACCATTTGTTTTATAGCTGTATTCAAAGCTCTATTTTTTGTGAAAGCTTAGAAACAAAGAAGTCCAGAGTTTTGTTACTGTGGAGAGAACTTCCCTTTCTCTCAGGTATAATGACTGTATATTTTGGGCTGTCAGGCTCATCGCTTTGTTTGTCACCTAACAACACAAATTATTAATTAATAGCAATTTCCCAGGACACTAACTGATTTTCTATAAGAAACATTTTCAAAAGAAGCTGGGTACTAAGAAGGAATAAGATTAAATATTAGTTAGAAGAAACTCTGAATTTCCATATTTCTTAACCTAATTCAAAGTAGGAATACATTTGGATAAGATGAAATTCTGTCACTTCCAAATTAGAATCCTTGCATTACGTAATGATGAATATAGCCAGTTACAAAATCATAAACATAAGTAAAATGGCATATAAGATTAATAAAGAAAATTTATAAAATTTAAATGCAAAGACTACAGTATTACCCCCTAATCTGCAATTTGGCTTCCCGTGATTTCAGTTAATTGCAGCACAGTACAGTAAGGTATTTTTGAGAGTAGAGAGAAAGAGACTACTTTCACATAACTTTTGTTACAGTATATTTTTATAATTTTATTTTATTATTTAATATTATTGTTAATTTCTTATTGTGCCTAATTATAAGTTAAACTTTATCATAGATATGTTTGTATAGGAAAACACATAGCATACATAGGATTTGCTGCTATCTATGGTTTCCGGCATCCACTGGGGGTATTGGAAAGTATCCCTTGAGGATTACGATAAAGTACTGACTGTAAAAACAAAAACTGAGAGAGTGACCCCACCTGAAATAACACATAGGACATAAATTTAAAGGGTGAATTAGAGGAAAATTTTAATAAAGTTTTAAAATTTAATAATGTTTATCTTTTTCCAAGTCTCAATTATGGTCACACTAGTTCTTTTCTGAGTTACTACATTTGAAAAGTCACTATCACGCATCCAGGTCCACAAGTTAAAAATGGAGAAACACCTCTACTTCTGACATTTTACAATAGAACAGCATAACATGATAATCTGCTTTGTAAGTATCCCTAAAATCCATTTAATTACCTTTACTACCACCTCCATAAGCTAGTTTAAGCGACCCACTTCTATCTCCCAGACTACTGCAATAGATGATTAACTGTGCATATACATGACCAACTTCTCTAACTTATTATTCACAGAGTAACCCAGAAAAATCTTTGTAAAATGCAAATCTGGTTATTTTTCTTCTATACTTAATTTCTTTCAATAGCCTCACTTTTATCTTGTGGCAAATAAGGGCACCACTTTAAATGACCTCTGTCTTTCAGCTTCCTGTCTCTCTCTCTCTCTGTTCCTGTCACACTGTCCTTCCTTTAAGATAAAATTTATCCTCAAATATTCTAGTACATACATATTAATATCAATAGCTATTAAAATGTAATTGAAAATAAATCTAAATAAAAAATAGTTAAAAAGCTAAAATTTTCAAAGTTTCAAATAATCAATATATTTGTGAATAAATTCTCAAGCCAACTAGGATAAAATTTAAAAATAAATGTAATTTAAAATAAGATAGAAATCTGAAAAGTTGCAATATTTAAGTTGGCTGTGCTATAAAAAGAGGTTAATTTTCCTACATTGCTAGAAAAACTGCCATTGATACTTTATTTTTTTTTTGGAGGAAAATTGCTCAGTATCCAAAATCTACAGTGACGTATATACAACTTGGTTCAGCCAGTGCTTCATATAAATCATAGTCTACATCCATAAAAATATATTTATGTATTAATATGTTGATTATAATATCTCAACACAGAAGTGAATTAAACAAATCCATTTAAAGGTAAATGAAGACAATGAAGTATAAAGGCAATCAACTGCACCCAAACCTAGCATATTTGTAGTTTATTATGGCATAAATAGCGGATGGGATAGAAAAGAGATTTGTCATCTTATCTTCTCTAACTACATTTCTTACATTGCATCCTCTGACCCTCTTGAAGTTGATAATGAACTGTTAAACAAACAGCTATATAACTACAAGCCACCTAACCAAACAAATCTACAGCCACCTGGAAATGCTTCTCTTTTATGAATGCCTCTTCCAACTTTTTAATTTTTCTTTAGGAACATATTAGTGTTTTCAGAGTGTATACATATCTGACATGTTAAGCACCTTACATTTCATTCTAATTGTCGACCAAATTTACTGGCAATTAAGTAGTATGTATGTTTTGATTCCTCTGAGTTTTCAAAATAATTGTACTTATTTGTAATAAAGCAGGAGTGGGTTAGTGAAGTCATTGTTAATTGCATTAAAAAAATCTGTCTGGAAAGTTAATCAGAACTTAAAACTCATTTCCTATGGGACTGCACTTTTTATGTAATCACATCCTCGAAGAGGGGGTTATATAGTGTGAAATTGCAGGAAAATGTGAGAAACTAATTCAGAGATTTTCATCACTTTTGAAACACAGCGAATTCCACAATATTTTTAGTTAGATAGTTAAGAAGTTTTGGTAAAATTAGACATAGTATCACATATATAATATTGTGTCACCATTAATATAAAGTTAAAAATGATATTAAGCAGACAGATTTAGGTATCACCTGTATCTCTAGAGATTTATATCTACCTACTCTGTGTCTTTCAGTGCTTCTCACTTCTTTGACCTCTTCATCTCAATCAAAACTCCTTTACCTACTCCCAGAATAATTATGCTGCCCTAGAAAAGCCTGATGGCCATTCTGTCAAAATATGTTCATAATATTACTACCTCTCATCGCTTCTCTTTATAGCACCTTCATACATGCCACTCTTATCTACAGTTTTATTCCAATTGCTTCTTAACTGGTTTTCCTAGTTATAGCTTGTCCACTTTTGATCATTGATCATTGTGAAGAGCAGCTATGTTCCAATTTAAACATAAGGCAAGTTAGAATATGAGGTCAGTTGTGTTCAAAACACAGTTAACTCCAAGAAAAAAAAAAGCTAAGGTCATGTAATGTCTAAAGGACTCTAAATGAATAGAACACCAGTTATGACTCTGACATCACTGTGTTATTTTACTCTTTTCACTTACTTCACTATAGCCACACTGATTTCAAGATACTAATCTGTAGTGTTTTAGTGATGAACTCATATCTATACACAGCTGCCAAAGATTGAAAGTGAAAATGTGACTTCAATTTATTTTGTGGCAAGGTGTTGAGGCAATGTTGAAGGACATACAAATTATGTGCTGAGCAGCACGTTACTATGAGATTGTCACTAATATTTTGCATTTTCAATGATCTCCACCCTGACCTTCCTATTTAAAATTACATCTCCTGAGATTCTTTCTTTTCATCATTTCTAATTTATCCTCCCACCACCCATTTATGCTTATCAACTTCTAATATACAATCTGTGACCAATCGTATTTTCCAAAGATGGCACCATCTCACTTTTACATTTTAGTAGTCTGACATTGGTGGAGTCTAATTGTTCTCCTCTTGAATCTAAACTGGCATTCAAGTGACTGCTTGAACTACAGAATGCAGGAGAAGTCATATTCTGAGAATTCTATGACTATGTCATAAGATGTAGCCTCCACACAATTCTCTTAGAATGCTTGTTCTTGGAACTCTCTCTTTTAAAATGCAAGCACCATGCTGTGTGATGCTCAAGTCACATGGAATGGATAAATATATTAGGTTAGTGCAAAAGTAATTGTCATTCTTGCCATTGCTTTTAATATTTGCACCAATCCAAGGTCCAGCTGAGCTCTCAAATGACATCCAACATTTACTGCCAGACACATTGATAGGGTTTGAATCTGTGACACCACTCAAATTTTATGCTGAATTGTAGTCCCATTGTTGGAGGTGGGGCCTGGTGGGAGGTGTTTGGATCGCAGGAGCAGAGTTCTCATGAATGGTTTAGCAACATACCCTCAGTGCTATACTCATGATAGTGAGTGAGTTATCATGATATGTAGTTGTTTTTAAGTGTGTAGCACTTCTCCCCTCTCCCTCTTTCTCCTGCTCCCACCATGTAAGACATTCCTGCTTCCCCTATCCCTTCTGCCATGACTGAAAATTTCCTGAGACCTTCCCAGAAGTCAAGCAGATGCCAGCATTATGCTTCCTATACAACCTGCAGAATTGTGAGCCAATTAATCCTCTTTTCTTTATAAATTACCAAGTCTCAGGCATTTCTTTATAGCAATGCAGGAATGGACTAATACACACATAAATGAACTCTCTTGGATATCCAGCCTAGTTAAGCTTTCAGATGTCTGCTGCAGACTCAGCAAACAACAGAATGCAGCAGTGAGAGAAATTCCAAGTAAGAACAGCTCATCAGAGCCTAAAGATACCACAGATATGTAAAAGATAAAAATATATTCTGGCTTTCTGTTTGTTTTAAGACATCAATGGTCTTTTTATTTTTTAACATAGCCATAGATCATTATTATTTGTCATGTTTCTTGTTTTTTTCTAGCCCAATAATATATCAGCTTCATTAGGCCAGGACACTTTCTCTTCTGCTTGTTCAAAACTGTATTTCCAAATATGATATAGTGTTTGACACCTGTTACACACTCAAGAATTATTTATTGGTTGATGATTGTAATAGTTAATTTTATGTGTCAAATTGACAGGCTCACAAAATGCACAGACATCTAGTTAAATGTTATTTCTGGGTGTGTCTGTGAGGGTGTTTCCAGAGGAGGTATTATTTGAATTAGACTGAGTACAGTACATCCTACTCACTTATGTGGGTAAACACCATGCAATCCATTGAATTCCTGAATAGAGCAAAAAGATAGGGGAAGGGAGAATTCTCCCTTTCTCTGCTTGACCACATGAACTGGAACATTGATCTTTTCCTGTGCTAGGTACACTTAGTTCTCAGGTCTTCAGATCTGGACTGGAATTTACACCATTAGCCCTTTAAACTACACTACACTTCCAGCTTTCCTGGATCTTCATCTTGCAGAAGGTACATCATGGGACTTTCCAGCTTTCATAATTACATAAGCAAATACCTTAAAATAAATACCTTATAATAAATAAATAAATATATACTCAAGTGATTATGGAAGGTGAGACATCCCATTCTCTACCATCTACAAGCTGGTATATAGTATATAGCAGCATAAATAAATATACATATTTTATACATCTATGTATACATACATATATGTATATTAAGACACACCTCTATCTATATGTGTGTGTGTATGTATGCTATAGGTTCTATTTCTCTAGAGAACACTGACTAGCACAATGAATGAACTTAATATATGACACTGTATTCTAGAAGAACTATAGCCTACATCTCTAGTTAATTTTTTATATATCCTTTACCTGTAGTTAATCACTTTTGTTTGACTTCCCCAATTTTCTTTCAAACTCACTCAATCATTTTGTCAAAGTTCTCATGTCCTAAATTATTTTTATTTTTATTTTTTTCAATAAGAACACTTAAGATCTACCATCTTAAAAACATACACACAATACAGTATTGTTAATTTACTTTTCAACTGAAATTAGATACATTATGACACATTGTTCTAAGACTCTCTCTTTTACACATACCTAGTTTTCTTCCTCTTTGCCTCATCCTACTTACTAGAAAATCCTAACTCTGATGAAAACTGGCTTTTTGAGATCTTTATGTCTATACCGAAGCAATGACACAGAGCTGAAGAGAAGTGCGCAATTTTTTTTTACTGATCTTACTTTAAATTTATGACTGAAGGATTCAAGTGAAATCTCAGTGTTCACCAGCATCCTATTACTGCTTTTGGTCAATTATCCTCCTACTCTAGCAATACATTAATTTACAAATTCTCTTATTGCCTATCTATTACACTGACTCTTCTTTTCTCCTCAACTGTTGACTTTTTTATTTCTCTAAGAAAATGGAAGCACTATAAAGACAATTCACTCATCCTCTGCCACCAAATTTACAAAACTGCTTTCTTTTGAACACATATAAGATCAACCTTTGTTATTATAATGAACAATGTTTATATTTCAATTTAAGCCAAACCACTCTCATTAGCATGCTGAATTCCTTTCATTTTTATTTATTTAGAATTTATCTAACTTTATTGTCTCAAAATATAATATCTTTTCTTTTTCTTTTTTTAGAGAAGGGTCTCTCAGTCAGTCAGTGCAGGAGTGCAGTGGTGTGATTATAGCTCAGTACAGCCTCAAACACATGGGCTCAAATAATTCACCTACCTCATTTTTTTCCTATCAGTTATTGGGGTATAGGTGGTATTGGGTTACATGAGTAAGTCCTTTAGTGGTGATTCATGAGATTTTGGTGCACCTATCGCCTGAGCAGTATACACTGCACCCTATTTCTAGTCTTTTATCCCTTGCCCCCTTCCCACCCTTCCCCTCAAGTCTCCAGAGTCCATTGTATCATTCTTATGCGTTTTTGTCCTCAAAGCTTATCTCCCACATATCAGTGAAAACATACAATATTTGGTTTTCCATTCTTGAGTTACTTCACTTAGAATAATAGTTTCCAATTTCATCCAGGTCTCTGCAAATGTCGTTAATTCATTCCTTTTTATGACTGAGTAGTATTCCATTTATATATCACAATTTCTCTATCCACTCATTGATCACTCATTGATTGATGGGCATTTGGGTTGGTTACACAATTTTGCAATCACAAATTTTGCTGCTATAAACAAGCGTGTGCAATTTTTTTAAATAATAACTTATTTTCCTTTGGATAGATACACAGTAGTGAGATTGCTGAATCAAATGGTAGTTCTACTTTTAGTTCTTTAAGGAATCTCCACACTGTTTTCCATAGTGGCTATACTAGTTTACATTCCCACCAGCAGTGTAGAAGTGTTCCTGATCACTGCATCTATGCCAGCATCTACTGTTTTTGATTTTTTGATTGTGGCTGTTCTTCCAGGAGTAAGGTGGTATCATATTGTGGTTTTGATTTGCATTTCCCTGATCATTAGTGATGTTGAGCAGTTTTCATATGTTTGTTAGCCATTTGTATATCTTCTTTTGAGAATTGTCCATTCATGTCCTTAGCCCACTTTTTAATGGGATTGTTTTTTTCTTACTGATTTGAGTTCATTGCAGATTTTGGAAGTTAGTCCTTTGTCAGATGTACAGATTATGAAGATCCACTCTGTGTGTTGTCTGTTTACTCTGCTGTTTGTTTTGCTATGCAAAAGCTCTTTGGTTTAATTAAGTCCCAATTATGTATATTTGTTTTTATTGCATTTGCTTTTGAGTTCTTGTTCATGAAATCCTTGCCTAAGCCAATGTCTAGAAGTGTTTTTCTGATATTATCTTCTATAATTTTTACAGTTTCAGGTCTTAGATTTAAGTCTTTAATCCATCTTGAGCTAACTTTTGTTTAAGGTGAGAGATGAGGATCCAGTTTCATTCTCCTACATGTGGCTAGCCAATTATCCCAGTACCATTTGCTGAAAAAAGTTGTCCTTTTCCCACTTTATGTTTTAGTTTGCTTTGTCCAAGGTCAGTTGGCCATAAGTATTTGGGTTTATTTCTGGGTTCTTTATTCTGTCCCATTGGTCTGTGTGCCTATTTTTATACCAGTACCATGTTGTTTTAGTGACTATGGCCTTATAGTATAGTTTGAAATCAGGTAGTGTTATGCCACCAGATTTGTTCTTTTTGCTTAGTCTTGCTTTGGCCATGCAGGCTTTATTTTGGTTCCATATGAATTTTAGGGTTTTTTTTTTTTTTAATTCTGTGAAGAATGATGGTGGTATTTTGATGGGTATTGCATTAAATTTGTAGAACGCTTTTAGCAGTATGGTCATTTTCCCAATCTTGATTCTACCCATCCGTGGCCATGGGGTGTGTTTCCATTTGTTTGTGTCATCTATGATTTCTTTCAGCAGCATTTTGTAGATTTTCCTTGTAGTGGTCTTTAGCCTCCTTGGTTAGGTATATTCCTAAGCATTTTATTTATTTTTTTGTTTTTGCAGCTATTGTAAACAGGGTTGAGTTCTTGATTTGATTCTCTGCTTGGTTGCTGTTTGTGTATAGAAGAGCTACTGAATTGGGTACATCAATCTTGTATCTGGAAATTTTGCTGAATTCTTTTATCAGTTCTAGGAGCTTTCTGGAGGAGCCTTTGGAGTTTTTGAGGTAAGCAATCATATTTTCAGTAAATAGTGACAGTTTGACTTTCTCTTTACTGATTTGAATGTCTCTTGTCTGCTTGGTTTGGCTAGGACATCCAGTAGTATGTTGAAAAGGAGTGGTGAGAGTGGGCCTCCTTCTCTTCTTCCAGTTCTCAGAGGAAAAGCTTTCAACTTTTCCCCATTCAGTATTATGTTGACTGTGGGTTTGTCATAGGTGACTTTTATTACATTGAGGTGTGTCCCTTGTATGTCAATTGTGCTGAGAGTTTTAATCATAAAGGGATGCTGGATTTTGTTGAATGTCTTTTCTGCACCTATTGAGGTGATCATGTGATTTTTGTTTTTATTCTGTTTATGTGGTGTATCACATTTATTGACTTACATATGTTAAACTGTCCCTGCATCCCTGGTATGAAACCCACTTGATCTTGGTGGAGTATCTTTTTGATATGTTGTTGGATTCTGTTAGCTAGTATTTTGTTAAGGATTTCAGTTGCCATGTTCATCAGGGATATCAGTCTGTAGTTTTATTTTTTGGTTATGTCCTTTCCTGATTTCAGTATTAGAATGATGCTGGCTTCATAGAATGAATTAGGGAGGGTTCCCTCTTTATCTTGTGGAATAGTGTCAAAAGGATTGGTACCAATTCTTCTTTGAATGTCTGGTAGAATTCTGCTGTGAATCCATCTGGTCCTGGACCTTTTTTTGTTGCTAATTTTTAAGTTACCATTTAAATCTCCCTGCTTGTTATTGGTCTGTTCAGGGCATCCAGTTTTTCCTGATTTACACTAGGAGGATTGTATTTTCTAGGAATTTATCCATCTCTTCTGGGTTTTCTAGTTTATGTGCATAAAGGTATTCATAGTAAGCTTGAATAACCTTTTGTGTTTCAGAGGTGTCAGTTGTAGTATATCCTGTTTCATTTCTCACAGAGGTTATTTGGATTTTCTCTCTTTTCTTGGTTAATCGTGCTAATTGTCTATGAATTTTATTTATCTTTTCAAAGAACCAGCTTTTTATTTTATTTATCTTTTGTATTTTTTTCTTTTAAATTTAATTTAGTTCTGCTCTGATCTTGATTATTTCCTTTCTTCTGCTTGCTGTGGGTGTGGTTTGTCCTTGTTTGTTTCTCTAGTTCCTTGAGGTATGACTTAGAATGTCAGTTTGTGCTTTTTCAGACGTTTTGATGTAGGTGTTTAAGGTTATGAATTTTCTTTTTAGCACCGCCTTTCCTGTATCCCAGAGGTTTTGACAGGTTGTGTCATTATTGCCATTTAGTTTGAAGAATTTTTTAATTTCCATGTTGATTTTGTTTTTGACCCAATGCTCATTCAAGAGCAGGTTATTTAATTTCCATGTACTTGCATGGCTTTGAAAGTTCCTTTTGGAGTTGATTTCCAGTTTTATTCCACTGTGGTCTTAGAGAGTGTTTGATATAATTTTAATTTTCTTAAAATGTATCGAGGCTCATTTTATGGCCCATCATAGGATCTATCTTGGAGAAAGTTCTATGTGCTGTTGAATAGAACGTGTTTTCTGTGGTTGCTAGATGAAATGTTTTGCGTATATCTGTTAAGTCCATTTGTTCCAAGGTATAGTTTAACTCTATTGTTTCTTTGTTGACTTTCTGTCTTGATGACCTGTCTGGTGCTGTCAATGGAATATTGAATTCTCTCACTATTACTGTGTTGCTGATGATCTCATTTCTTATGTTTGCTAGTAATTGTTTGATAAATTTGGGAACTCCACTGTTAGGTGCATATATATTTAGGATTGTGATATTTTCCTGTTGGACAAGGCCTTTTACAATTATATAATACCCCTCTTTGTCTCTTTTAACTACTGTTTCTTTAAAGTTTGTTATGTCTGATGTAACAATAACCACCCCTGCACTTTTGGTATCCATTTGCATGAAATGCCTTTTTCCACCCCTTTACTTTAAATTTATGTGAGTTCTTATGTGTTAGGTGAGTCTCCTGAAGGCGGCATGTAGTTGGTTAGTGAGTCCTTATCCATTCTACAGTTCTGTATCTTTTAAGTGGAGCATTTAGGACATTTACATTAAATGTTAGTATTGAGATGTGTGGTACCATTCCATTCATCATAGTATTTGTTGCCTGTGTACCTTGTTTTTTTGTTTTTTCTTTTTCTTTCTAAATTGTATTTTTGTTTGATAGATCTTGTGTGATTTATGCTTTAAAGAAGTTCTGTTTTGTGCAGGCACAGTAGCTCACACCTGTAGTCCAAGCACCATGGGAGGCTGAGGAGGGTGAATCACCTTAGGTCACGAGTTCAAGACCAGCCTAGCCAACATGGCGAAACATCATCTCCACTAAAAATACAAAAAATAGCCAGCCATGGTGTCAGTTGCCTGTAGTCTCAGCTACTCAGGAGGTTGAGGCAGGAGAATCACTTGAACCCGGGAGGCAGAGGTTGCAGTGAGCCAGTATTGCACCAATGCATTCCAACCTAGGCAACAGAGTTGGATTCTATCTAAACAAACAAACAAACAAACAACAAACCAAAAAAGGTTCTGTTTTGATGTGCTTCTAGGATCTGTTTCAAGATTTAGAGCTTTTAGCAGTTCTTGTAGTGGTAGCTTGGTAGTGGCGAATTGTTTCAACATTTGTTTGTCTGAAAAAGACTGTATCTTTCCTTCATATGTGATGCTTAGTTTTGCTGGATACAAAATTTGTGGCTGATAATTGTTTTGTTTTAGGAATTGTTTTGTTTTTTGTTTTTGATTGTTTTGTTTTGAAGATAGGGCTCCAATCTCTTTTAGCTTGTAGGGTTTCTGCTGATAAATCTGCCGTTAATCTGATAGGTTTTCCTTTTTAGGTTACATGGTGCTTTTGTCTCACAGCTTTTAAGATTCTTTCCTTCATCTTAACTTTAGATAATCTAATGATGATGTGTCTAGGCAATGATTGTTTTGAGATGAATTTCCCAGATGTTCTTTGTGCTTCTTGTATTTCGATGTCTACGTCTCTAGCAAGGCTGGGGAAGTTTTCATTGATTATTCCCCCAAATATGTTTTCCAAACTTTTAGATTGCTCTTCTTTCCCAATTATTCTTAGGTTTGGTTGTTTAACATAATCCCAGACTTCTCGGAGGCTTTGTTCATGTTTTCTTATTTTTTTTATTTGTCTTTGTTTGATTGAGTTAATTCAAAGACCTTGTCTTTGAGCTCTGAATTTCTTGCTTCTACTTGTTCAATTCTATTGCCGAGATTTTTCAGAGCATTTTGCATTTCTACAAGTGTGTCCAGTGTTTACTAAAGTTTTGATTGTTTTTTCTTTATGCCATCTATTTCCTTGAATATTTCTCGCTTCACTTCTTGTATTATTTTTTGGATTTCCTTGCATTGGGCTTCGCCTTTTTCTGGTGCCTCCTTGATTAGCTTGGTAACCATCCTCCTGAATTCTTTTTCAAGTAAATTAGGGATTTCTTCTTGGTTTGGGTCCACTGCTGGTGAGCCACTGTGATATTTTAGGGGTACTAAAGAGCCTTGTTTTGTCATATTACCAGAGTTGGTTTTCTGGTTCCTTCTTATTTGAGTAGGCTCTGTCAGAGGGAAGGTCTAGGGCTGAAGGCTGCTGTTCAGATTATTTTGTCCCACAGGGCGCTCCCTTGATGTAGCACTCTCTCCCTTTTCCTGTGGATGTGGTTTACTGAAAGCCAAGCTGTACAGATTATCTCTCTTCTGGGTGTAGCCACCCAGCAAGTCTACTGGGCTCTGGGCTGGTAATGGGGGCTGTCTACACAGAGTCCTGTGATATAAACTGTCTATGGGTCTCTCAGCTGTGGATACCAGCACCTGTTCCGGTGAAGGTGGAAGGGGGGTGAAATGGACTCCGTGAGCCTTTTTAGCTTTGATGGTTTTTGTGCTGGTTGGCCTCCTGCCAGGATGTGGCACTTTCCAAAGAGCATCAGCTGTGGTATTATGGAGAGGAACCAGTGGTGGGCAGGTCCTTAGAATTACCAAGAGTATATACCCTTTTTCTTCAGCTACTAGGGTAGGTAGGGAAGGACCACTGGGTAGGGGCAGGGCTAGGTGCGTCTGAGCTCAGACTCTCCTTGGGCAGGTCTTGCTGTGGCTGCTGTGGGGGATGGGGGCGAGTTTCCCAGGTCAATGGAGTTGTGTACCTAGGAGGATGATGGCTGCCTCTGCTTAGTCATGCAGATTGTCAGGGAAGTGAGCAAAAACTGGTAGTCACAAGCTTCAGCTGGCTCCCACACTATCCAAAGGGCCAATTTCACTCCCACCATGCTCCCCCTAACAGCCAGAAGTCTCTTTCCAGACAGTGACTGTGGAGTCTGTACACTGGATTCACTCCCTCCCCTGAGTTCTGGCCAGGAGGCTTCTCTCCCAGTTCAAATTGTTACAAAGTTCAGCTGGGGAATTCCTTCTCCCTGTGACATTCCCCGCCATGCCTCTGGCTGCCCTCCCAATGGATCCCTTTGTTACCAGGCAGTAATGGCCTACTTGGGGACTCAACCAGCTACCAGGGCCTTTCTCACTACTTCCTTTACCCTTGTAGTTTGCTCAACTCTCTACATTGACTCAACTCCAGGTAAGGTTGGAAACTTCTCCTGCAAACCAGGCCTTCAGGTTCCCCAGTGGGGGTGTGTATTCAGGAGCTGAGAGTCTCCCTTTCCCACTTCCACAGTTTGGGCACTCAGTGTTTGGGGTGTCTCCTGGGTCCTGCAGCAGCAGTCCACTTCCTTCACAGGGTCTATGGGTCCTCTTGAGATTCCTAGTTTGTTCCTGCAGTCATTATGGAGCTAAAGTTCATGATGCAAGCCTCTGCGTGCTGTTCTATCCTTTCGAATTGGAGCTGCAATCTAGTCCTGCCTCCTGTCTGTCATGATGATCCCAAATGTAAATCTTTTATTTTTGAGCAGTTAGGACTATAGGCATTTACCCCCACACCCAGCTGTGTGCTTGGCTACTGTCTCCTATTGAGAGGTGAAGCCAGCTGGGCTTCTGGGTCCAGTGGGGACTTGGAGAACATTTCTGTCTAGCTAGAGGATGGTAAATGCACCAATCAGCATTGTGTAAAAAGGGACCAATCAGCACTCTGTAAAATGGACGAATCAGTAGGACACGGGCAGGGCCAAATAAGGGGATAAAAGCTGGTCACCTGAGCCAGCAGCAGCAACCTGCTCCGTACCCTTCCAGCTTTGTTCCTTCACTCTTCATAATAAATCTTGCTGCTGCTCACTGTTTAGGTCTGTGCCACCTTTAAGAGCTGTGACACTCACCGTGAGGGTCTGTGGGTTCATTCCTGAAGTCAGCAAAACCACAAACCCACTGGGAGGAACAAACAACTCTGGATGTGCCACCTTTAAGAGCTGTAACACTCACCACGAGGTCCGCAGCTTCATTCTTGAAGTCAGCGAGACCAAGAACCCACCAGAAGGAATAAATTCTGGACACACCGTCTCTTCAAATTCCAGGGCTCTTTTCTTTGCCACAGACAGATGATTAAGTCTGGCTTAGAGGTAGCAAGACCATTTATCAGCCTCTAGATGTTCCAGCATCCTCCCTATGGATCTCCCATTACCTGCAAGTCACAGGATAACAGGGGCTATGGTAGAGTCACTTAGGAGCTCCTGGAATGGAGGAGATGAAATAGTGGAGATGGGAATTCAGATTCCTTTTATTTTATATTTTTGGGAGTTTATTTCTATAAACATTCTTTGTCTTCTACATTCTGTTTCAGATAGATAGCCCAGGCATGGTGGCTCATGCCTGTAATCTCAGCACTTTGGGAGGTTGAGGTGGGAGGATCACTTGAGCTGAGGAGTTTGAGACTAGCCTGGTCAACATAGTGAGACTCCGCCTCTACAAATAATAAAAAATAAAAGATTAGCAGTGTGTGGTGGTGTGCACTTGTGGTCCTAGCTACTCAGAAAGCTGAGGTGGAAGGATTGCTTGAGCCTGAGATGTTGAGGCTACAGTGAGCCATGTTAGTGCCACTGCACTCCAGCCTCAGTGACAGAGTAAGACCCTGTCTCAAAAAACAAAAATATAGATGACAGATAGATAGATGGATAGATAGATAGACATATTAGATAGATATATATGTAGATATAGATGTTTATGATCAGCATTAAACTTAATCCTCTCCTGTTTCCATGTTCCCTTTAATTTTCCATCAGTCTTTAGTAAAACTTGTAGTTTTCTTAAAACTAGTTCACTTTTCTCTGTTGTGGTACCAGTACCATGCTGTTTTGGTTACTGTAGCCTTGTAGTATAGCTTGAAGTCAGGTAGCGTGATGCCTCCAGCTTTGTTCTTTTGGCTTAGGATTGACTTGGCAATGCGGGCTCTTTTTTGGTTCCATATGAACTTTAAAGTAATTTTTTCCAATTCTGTGAAGAAAGTCATTGGTAGCTTGATGGGGATGGCATTGAATCTATAAATTACTTTGGGCAGTATGGCCATTTTCACGATATTGATTCTTCCAACCTATGAGCATGGAATGTTCTTCCATTTGTTTGTATCCTCTTTGATTTCATTGAGCAGTGGTTTGTAGTTCTCCTTGAAGAGGTCCTTCACATCCCTTGTAAGTTGGATTCCTAGGTATTTTATTCTCTTTGAAGCAATTGTGAATGGGAGTTCACTCATGATTTGGCTCTCTGTTTGTCTGTGATTGGTGTACAAGAAAGCTTGTGATTTTTGTACATTGATTTTTTAAATGGTGCTGGGAAAACTGGCTAGCCATATGTAGAAAGCTGAAACTGGATCCCTTCCTTACACCTTATACAAAAATTAATTCAAGATGGATTAAAGACTTAAATATTAGACCTAAAACCATTAAAATCCTACAAGAAAACCTAGGCAATACCATTCAGGACATAGGCATGGGCAAGGACTTCATGTCTAAAACACCAAAAGCGATGGCAACAAAAGCCAAAATTGACAAATGGGATCTCATTAAACTAAAGAGCTTCTGCACAGCAAAAGAAACTACCATCAGAGTGAACAGGCAACCTACAGAATGGGAGAAAATTTTTGCAACCTACTCATCTGACAAAGGGCTAATATCCAGAATCTACAATGAACTCAAACAAATTTACAAGAAAAAAACAAACAACCCCATCAAAAAGTGGGCAAAGGACATGAACAGACACTTCTCAAAAGAAGACATTTATGCAGCCAGAAAACACATGAAGAAATGCTCATCATCACTGGCCATCAGAGAAATGCAAATCAAAACCACAGTGAGATACCATCTCACACCAGTTAGAATGGCCATCATTAAAAAATCAGGAAACAACAGGTGCTGGAGAGGATGTGGAGAAATAGGAACAATTTTACACTGTTGGTGGGACTGTAAATTAGTTCAACCATTGTGGAAGTCAGTGTGGCGATTCCTCAGGGATCTAGAACTAGAAATACCGTTTGACCCAGCCATCCCATTACTGGGTATATACCCAAAGGAGTATAAATCATGCTGCTATAAAGACACATGCACACGTATGTTTATTGCGGCACTATTCACAATAGCAAAGACTTGGAACCAACCCAAATGTCCAACAGCGATAGACTGGATTAAGAAAATGTGGCACATATACACCATGGAATACTATGCAGCCATAAAAAATGATGAGTTCGTGTCCTTTGTAGGGACATGGATGAAACTGGAAAACATCATTCTCAGTAAACTATTGCAAGGACAAAAAACCAAACACCGCATGTTCTCACTCATAGGTGGGAATTGAACAATGAGAACTCATGGACACAGGAAGGGGAACATCACATTCCGGGTACTGTTGTGGGGTGGGGGGTTGGGGGGGCGGGGACAGCATTAGGAGATATACCTAATGCTAAATGACGAGCTAATGGGTGCAGGAAATCAACATGGCACATGGATACATATGTAACAAACCTGCACATTGTGCACATGTACCCTAAAACCTAAAGTATAAAAAAAAAAAAAAAAAAAAAAAACTAGTTCACTTTTCTTATCATTCATTCTCATCTGAATTAACTGCAATCACAATCAGGTTCATTATACCTAGTTAATTATACTTGAACTTCTTTTTTTACTTCACACATATACCAAAATTTTTCAGTGCAACATTTGCCATTCCTTCTTAGATTCCAGTGCTGTGGTCTCTTTGTCTCTTTTAGATGCTAGGATATCTTATTTCATTTGTACCCTTTAAATATATACAAATAATAAATAAGTTAATTAAAAGTCTGACCTGACATTACCAAAATTAGTTCCATCAGTTCCTTTTCCACAGTTCACAATTTCTGAAAATGACCCTACCTGGTTTTTTAAGCCCCCTCCTTTCCAAATGTAGTTATCATCATTTTTTTTTTCCTCTCTTCTACACCATAGCTTATCCATTAGCAGTTCTGGTTAACCAGAACTAGGATATCTCAAAGATATTTATATAATCATTCCTTATTATTAGTCCATTGTCACGCTGATAATATATTAAGACATATCTGAGACTGGGTAATTTATATATAAAAAAAGGTTTAATGGACTCAGTTCCACATGGCTGGGGAGGCCTCACAATCATGGCGGAAGGCAAGGAGGAGCAAGTCACATCTCACATGGTGGCAGGGAAGAGAGAAAAGAGAGCCAGGAGTTCAAATTATATTTTTGAATGATATATCTTGTCAGACAATTTTTTCAAAAATTTCAAAATTATTTGCAAGTTCAAGCCACTATTATTACTTATATTCAATTAGTCTGTCATTCTTCATTCTTGAGTCCAGTCTCCTATTACACATTCTCCAACAAGGAATAAAAATAAACATTCAGGCCAGGCATCCCAGCACTTTGGGAGGCCGAGGTGGGTGGATCACAAGGTCAGGAGATCGAGACCACAGTGAAACCCTGTCTCTACTAAAAATACAAAAAATTAGCTGGGCACGGTGGCGGGCACCTGTAGTCCCAGCTACTCGGGAGGCTGAGGCAGGAGAATGGCGTGAACCCGAGAGGCGGAGCTTGCAGTGAGCCGAGATCGTGCCACTGCACTCCAGCCTGGGCAACAGCGAGATTCCGTCTCAAAATAAATAAATAAATAAATAAATAAATAAATAAATAAATAAATAAATAAAATAAAATAAAATAAAATAAATGAACCTTCAATGAGATGCTTCTCCACTTAAATCCCTTCAGAGACTTCTCTAGATATTTGGATATAAATGCAAAGCCTTGATTGAATTACAAGGTTATTCAAGGAGAATAGTGACTTTTTAAATGTGTTTTTGGTCATTGCCTTTCTTCATTCTACTCCAACTAAATAGTATCTATGCTTTTTTGAGAACAAATTAAGCATACCCCATCCAAGGTTATGAACTTTTTCTAAAATCTGCTTCTAGGTATTCATTTCATAGATATTCATTTTGTTGCATTTTATTTCTTTTTATTTCATGCAAATCATGAATATCCTTGAAAAATATTTTAGTAAAATTAATAATAAATTTAAGTATGTGGATGCCATGATATATTAAGACAATTTAATCAGCAAATAAAATGATAAAACATAATTTTTAAAAAGGTTAATATGTCTAAAATGTCTATATAATAAGTAATTATTAATAATTTACAAAGTGAATTTAGGGAAAAAATTCATAATCATGCACTGAAATTTAAGATAAAAAAGAAAGTAATGTAATATGTGTGTATATGTATATTTAGTTGTGTGTATATAGTATATATTTTTATATATGACATTTAAATGTGGAAAATAAATTCTAAAGTTTTTTTTTTAATGGTTGAATATAGCATTTAACCTTTTATTTAAAAATGGCTAAATATAACATTTTGTGATTATGAAACAGAGTTTAAGGACTCTGGCTCTGCAGCAAACCACCCTTACAACACCACCTTGAACAAACCAACCAGCTCTGTCTTCTTTAGTTATCAAGTTTTTATAAATGCTGCACAATATCATGGGGATTTTATGAGGTTTAAGATATTAATACATTCAAAAATATTTAGGACACTGCCTGATGCATAATTATCAATTCAAAATATTAGCTGGTATGCTTCTAATAAGTACAATAAAAAGAATGATTCATAGTCAATGTTTTCCTTTCAGGCTGTTAAATATAAAATGTACATTCTTGTAATGATCATATGTCATCTTATCTCAGAAAAGGTATAGTGGTGTCTATGGTGTGTGCGGCTTAGCAGCCTTGATTTTATGCTATCATCACCAATTCAAACAATGGATATTGTTGAAGATTAATTTAATAAAAATATAGAAAATACAGGCATACCTTAGGTATACTGTGGGTAGGTTCCAGACCACCTCAGTGAAGTAAATATCACATTAAAGTGAGTTGGTTTCCCACTGCATATGAGAGTTATGTTTACACTATACCATAATCTATTAAGCGTACTATAGCATTATATCTAAAAAATCAATGTGCATGCATTAATTAAATATATTTTATTTCTTAAAAAATTGCTGTTATCTGAGTCTTCGATGAGTTGCCATCTTTTTGCTGGTGGAAGGTCTTATCTCAGTGTTGACCAATGTGATTGATTAGAGTGGTGTTTGTTGAAGGTTGAGATAGCTGAGCAATTTCTTAAAATAGGGCAACAGTAACATTTGCTATGTCAAGTAACTGGTCTTGTTGGGTATATGGTAGATGTATATATGTATAGAGTACATAAGATATTTTGAAACAGGCATGCAATGTCTGATAAGCACATTAGACTAAGTGGAGTGTCCATCACCTGAAGCATTTATCCTTTATTTTGTTAGCATGTGATGCTGTTTGATAGAATTTTACCCAGAGTAGAACTTCTTTCAAAATTAGAACAAATCCTTTCAAACCCTGCCACTGCTGTATTAACAAAGTTTATGGAATATTCTAAATCTTTTTCTGTCTTTTCAACAGTGTTCACCAGGAGTTGTTTCCATCTCAAGAAACAACTCTCTTTGTTATTCCATAAGAAGCAACTCCTCATTTGTTTAAGTTTCATTGTGAGATTGTGGCAACTCAGTCACATCTTTAAATTCCACTCCTAATTCTAGTTCTCTTGCTATTTTTACCACACCTGCAGGTCACTTCCTTCACTCAAGTCTTGAGCTGCTTGAAGTCATTCCTGTAGGTTGGAATCTACTTCATCCAAAATCCTGTTAATTTTGATATTTTGGCAACCTCCTATGAATTATGAGTTTCTTTTTTTTTTTTTTTTGAGACGGAGTCTCGCTCTGTCGCCCAGGCTGGAGTGCAGTGGCACGATCTCAGCTCACGGCTCACTGCAAGCTCCGCCTCCCGGGTTCATGCCATTCTCCTGCCTCAGCCTCCGGAGTAGCTGGGACTACCGGTGCCCGCCACCATGCCCGGCTAATTTTGTTTTCGTATTTTTAGTAGAGACGGGGTTTCACCGTGTTAGCCAGGATGGTCTCGATTTCCTGACCTTGTGATCCGCCTGCTTCGGCCTCCCAAAGTGCTGGGATTACAGGCATGAGCTACCGCGCCCAGCCGAATTATGAATGTTCTCAATGGCAGTTAGAATGGTGCAGCACTTCCAGTAGGTTTCCAGTTTACTTTGTCCAGAATCATCAGTGTAATTATTATCTATGGCTGCTATAGCCTTAAAAGATATATGTATTAAACTATATGACTTAAAAGTCAAAATTACTCTTTGATCCATGTGCTTCAGAAAGAATGTTGTGTTAGAAGGTATAAAAAACCATTAATTTTATCCATCTGCATCAAAGCTCTTGGGTGACCAAATACATTGTCGAAGAGCAGTAACATTTTGAAAAAAAAAAAATTCTGAGCAGGAGATCTTAACAGTGGGGTTAAAATATTCAGTAAAATATAGTGTAAAAACGATGTGCTCTCATCCAAGAGTTGTTCCATTTCTAGACCATAGGCAAGATAGATTTTAGCATCATTATTAAGGGCCTTAGGATTTTAAAAATGGTAAATAAGCATTTGCTTCAACTAACGCCATCGTCTGCATTATCCTCTAATGAGAGCCAACATGTCCTTAGAAGCTTTGAAGTCAGGCATTGATTTCTTTCTAGCTGTGAAAGTCCCAGCTGGCATCTTCTTCCAAGAGGAGGCCGTTTGATCTATATTGAATATATGTTGTTTAAAGTAGCCACTTTCATCAATTATCTTCGCTAAATCTTCTGGGTAACTTGCTGTAACGTATACATTAACACTTGCTGCTTCACTTTGATGACACAGAGATGGCTTCTTTTTTAAGCCTCATAAACCAATAGCTGCTAGCTTCAAGGTTTTTTTCTGCAGCTTCCTCACCTCTCAAAGCCTTTGTAGAATTGAAAAGAGTTAGGGCCTTGCTCTGTTTTGGTCTTTGGCTAAAGGTATTCTTGTGACTGGTTTGAGCTTCTATTGAGACCATTAGAACTTTCTCCACATCGGCAATTACATAGTTTTGCTTTCTTAACACTTGTGTGCAATGGAGTAATATGTTTAAGTGTCTTCAATAACTTTTCATTTGCATTCACAACTTGGCTAATTGTGGTGCAAGGGGCCTGGCTTTCAACATATCTTGGCTTTCAAGATGCTTTCTTCACATAAGCTTAATCATTTCAAGCTTTTGATTAAAAGTGGGAGACATGCAGCTCTTTCTCTCACTTGAACGCTTAGAAATCCTTGTAGGTTTATTAATTGGCCTAATTTCAGTATTATTGTTTCTCAGCAAATAGGGAGGGTGGAAGAAAGGATTACAGAGAGGACAATGGCCAGCCTGTGGAGGAGTCAGGATACACACATTTGTTGATTAAGTTTTCCATCTTATGGACTGCCATCAAAACAACTACAATAATAATATCAGAGATCGCTGATCATAGGTCATTAAAACAGATATAACAACAACAAAAAAGTTTGAAATATTGGAAGAATTACTGAAATGTGGCATAGCAACACAAAGTGAGTACACGCTGTTGGAAAACTGACGCTGATAGATGTATGTTCCACACCTGGTAGCCAGAAAGCTTCAATTTCTAAAAACTGTAACATCTGCAAAATGTAATAAAGCAAAGTGCAATAACACAAGGCATGCCTGTATGTACATACGAGCTTGCAATTTTCCAAAGAAAAAATAATGGAAATATTATTTCTGCTGAAAAAGTGAAATATTGTAATTTATATAATTAATGATAGAACAACGTTGCTCGGTGGTTTTGCAACATTATATTTTTGGTGTTTCCAAATTAGTTTCAGATGTACACACTGATAATACAAAAATAAATTTTACATATTATGAATATTTAATATTTAGCACATGATTAAAAGAATGAAAGATGTATATTCACAATGTCGTAGCTATTACAAT
The DNA here is from genome assembly GCF_009828535.3 of Hylobates moloch. NCBI lineage: Eukaryota > Metazoa > Chordata > Mammalia > Primates > Hylobatidae > Hylobates > Hylobates moloch. The sequence continues at coordinate 124,651,461 of NW_026652279.1, forward strand.
ATAAGCAGAAGAAATTTAGAACTCCCAATGCGTTCCTAATTGCAATTGACTTATTCTTCACTGAGAACTCTGAACAAGTGATGGGCTAGGTATTAGGAGTGTGGAGTCGGGGATCAATGAACAAGATAAATTTGGTTCCTGTCTTCACAGAGGCTATTAACTAATGGGAAAACCAGAAATCAGATAGTCATTTAGAAAGGGAAAACCTGCACAGTGCTTTGGGTCACATGACAGTGAAATCTTAGCCATCTGTGAGGAAACAGTGTTTAAACTGAAATTTAAAGATTGAGCATATTTAGGTAACCAAAAGGTATGAGCAAAGAGAGCTTTTAATTTGGGCAAAAGGAACTATGTGAATAGCTTGAAAGGACAACAAAAGGAAGAAAGTCCTACTTTGAGTGAGAAATGAGAGTTGACTGACCCAAGACAAAGTTGTCAACAGTTATCTCAAAGCTCAAAATTATGCCCACCATGAGTTTTTGTTTAAGCTTTTTTCCTAAAGAAAGAAAGTAGCTATTTGATGTGTATTGGAACAAGGGTAACAGGATTATATTTTAAATTTACAAATATCTGTCTGAGTTCAGTGGGAGGGACATGCTTGAGGGGAACAAGAGCGGATGTAGAAAGCCAAGTTAGTAAATTGTTGTAATATACAAATGAGATATAATGCTAATTGAGACTATAAAAGGGCAATTAAAATAGATCTAAGTAGAATCTAGAAACACTGTGAAGCAATACCACAAAATGATCAGCCATGTGGACTTTGGTGGCAGAAAAATTAGAGTTTAAAATTTGATTTTGTAATGTATTAGGTATCTATGCTTTAATATGTATTCTGAGCTAAAATTGAAATCACACTTATCTATTAAATAATAATATATCAAGCACAGGGTGGTCATGTGGATTAAATTAGTTAATGTTTACAAAGCACTTTGTCACCAATTATATTGTATGACTACAGGCTATAAATATAATTACTATAATAATGCAAATCATGGGTTGTGAATAAATTAATGAAGAGAAAGGAATCAACTGTGACCACAAACTTTCAAGACTGAGAAACTAAGTGAAACAGTGGAGCCATTTAATTAAGATAAGAACCCAGAGAAGAAAAAAAATAGTCCAAGGATATTGAGGAGGAGGATGATTTTCATTTGAGATAATGATGTTTAGTTTACAGGCATTATATTAGCATTAAATAAAAGCAAAATGATACACATATCATATCACAGAGCCAGCCAAGCAATAAATATCCAGATACTTTTTAATCCCTCTGTTTGTCAGAATGGTATTCTAGTTCTTTTCAGTCTTCCATACAACTTTAGTATTTTTCTCTAGATACTCCCTCACTTTTGCCTACAAATTAAAAGTAAAAAGTTGCCTACAAAATCCATGAATATTTTCCTCTTAATTATGCTTTTCATAATTTTTAAAGCCCCGTCTGCACATATTGGCTCAAATTCCTCAACTATGAAACCATTCTATGACATATTTATGTCATTTTTTTCTCTTTTCATTTAATCTATCCATTTTGCTAAAAAGCTAACATTTATTGCAGTGTTTACAAATTCAACTAATTTCCATATTTATTACATATTTATTGAATAATGGTTTTTAAATTTCAATTAATATTTTTTCAATTAATTAACATTTACTAATAATAAAATTTTCTAAAATATTCTAAATATTCTAAGCCACCTTTCATTATATGTCACCAAGTCTCTTTGGTTGAAACTCTCATTCATTTATGAATATGCATATGCATATATACCCTAATATTAATTTAGTGTCTGTTTTATACCAATTGTTTTTGTTAGGCATTCAAAACACAAGATTAATAAGCCCATTACAGAAATATGTACTGGACATCTACTTTGGGCTAAATAGTTTTAGGTCACTGGAGTGGTTCAGTAACCCAAAACCTTTTATAGTTGAGCTTACACTTTATCGTAGGGAGTATGAGCCAAATTACACAAACAGATTTGTTTGTCTTCAGTTTATGGTTTTGTTTGTTTGTGTTTTAAACCACAGAATTGAACATGATCACCTAGCCAGTAAAAGTACACAGAAAGAACAAAGTGGAACAGAGAATAGTTTGTGACATTTCAAAATAAAGAGAAAGAGAGAAGACAAGAACAAACACAGGAGACTTAGAAGGAGAGGCAAATTATATAAGAAGACAACCAAGAGGTAGCATATTTAAAAATGTCAGGTAAAGAAAATGAGTAGAAGGCTCAAATGCTGATGGTATGCCAAATAAGGTAAAAACACCACTAGGCTGAAACATACAGGGATCATTCATGATCTTGTTTAAAAAAAATAATAATAATTCACTAGAGTGATGGCTGTAAATTCCTTTTTAAAGTAAATTTAAGAAAAAAAGGGGCTGGGCACGGTGGCTCATGCCTGAAATCCTAGCACTTTGGGAGGCCAAGGCTGCCGGATTACCTGAAGTCAGGGGTTCAAGACCAGCCTGGCCAACATGGTGAAACCTCGTCTCTACTAAAAATACAAAAAATTAGCTGAGCACAGTGGCTGTAATCCCAGCTATTCGGGAGGCTGAGGCAGGAGAATCGCTTGAACCCAGGTGGCAGAGGTTGCATTGAGCCGAGATCATTCCACTGCCCTCCAGTGTGGTCGACAGAGCAAGAAAAAAGGGATAAGTAAAATTACGAACAGAATACAGAAAACCCTTTCCAGGACTTTTGTAAACTCCTGGCAAATAAGAGATATCGATTGGAACTGTAACCAGCAGGGGAAAAGAAATGGGTCAAAAGAGAATATTGCTTTTTTTAAAAAATGAGAGAGATAAAAACGTAAGTTTCTGTCAATGGAAATAGTCAAGTAAAGGGAGAAAATATTCTGAGAGAAAGAGGGAAGAATTGCTGGAACCAGGTCTTTCAGAAGGCGTAGAGGAAGATAAAGATGCAATGCACAAGTGGAGGCATTGGCTTTAAATAAGAACAAGGACTCTTCATTTATAGAAACAGGCAGGGAAGAATAACTCGTGATATATAGGAGAAGGAAAAGTTACATAAGAAATGAGGCTTGAAGCCGAAAGAGCAAATAAGTTTTTCATAACTTAGTGTTTCTGAAAAGCATAATGCACTCAAATTGATACTCTCCTATTTCCACCATGAACAAAACAATATGTCACAAATGGGTTTAGGAAGAATGTAGAACAGATCTCAAGAAATCTTTCATCATACAGAGACCCATAAACATATGGAATGACCCACGAAGCAAACTGTGAATTTGGAATCATTGTAACCCTCTAGGAAGTAATTAAAACACATATTTAGTGATCAAAACTTTTATGAAGAAAAGAGCTTGATGAATTGTACGATATTTAGATTTTTTAACCAACATTTTCTCTGCTTTATGCTTTTTTCCCCCATGGTTTTGTAGGAAGATGCATTTCTTCCATCTGTTATTTACCATTTTGAGTACTGTATAGTAAACTGAATAATTCAACCAAAAAATTTAAAGAACACCTTCAGTGACTAACACTGGAGAAATTTTAAATATAATTATTTGGAAGCATATGAATCTGCAGTTTAAAAATGCTTAATTTTAAAATAATAAGGCATATTTTTTTTTCTTAGTTTAACTGAAAAAAATGGCTCATTTACTCTAAACAAATTTTGACAGTTTCAGTAGATAATATGAAAATATTTTAATTAAGTCTGCTATGGAAACCATGTGAATCTGAATATTTCTCACTTTTTTGTTTATTTCTGTCTGTGTATAGCAGTGGGTATAGAGAAAATGTAATAAGGCAAATGATATCGAGACTAATAAATTACTGTTATTAGTAATTAACTTTTTGATTAGATATCACTTCTTTTATGTCTTTTTTTTTCTCAGATGCTATTTTTGTTGTGCTAAATACCATTCATGTAAGTCACCACAAATAACCAAGTTTATAAAATTTTAAAAGCGGTCAGGTAATTTAAGATGTATCAAACAAAAGAGTAGAGTTTTACATCACATTTAATCAAAAAACATGTTCATGTATTTCTTCTGTATCAATTAAATTGTCATTTTTTTCTGCTATTGAAATCAAAGAAAGAAAGTGCATGTGAGGTGATTATTATTAATGTATAGAAAGGATATATTGAATTCCTGATTATTACTCATAACTCTATTGGTTATTAAATGGAGATAGAAAGTTTACATTGACTTTATAATTATCAATTATGTTTAGTTACTCAGTTTGAATACAATATTATTCTTTATATTATGAGCCCACAGTTTGGCAGGCTTAGTCAAGCTGTACTTACCTGATTATCTAATTAAACAATTGAATTGATCAAGAGTGTATTAATTATGTGCTCCAGGTAATTACAGTACCTTTTTAGTTTCCACATCTGATTCAGTGGACTAAAATATGCATACTTTTAAAAATACAATTTTGAATTTGCTATTTTAAATATTGTGTATATATTTTAGCATCATTGAATAATAAAATTATATTTAGCATATCTCTCTTTTCTCACAGTGACTTTTATATGAGACAGTCATAATTTTAAAATAATTTAGCTTCACAATCCACAGTCTATTTACCTTTATTGCTCTTATATTTTATGTTTATAGAGAAGTGAACTTGTAGAATTTTTATAACTTACACAAATTGCTGGGTCACACAACAATCACTTTTAATGGGAATATTTCATTAAAGCAGATTCTGAAAATATTTCTTATAATAGCTATATAAATATTTAGTATGATTTTTATTTTAGAAAAGTATTTTTTTAATTGACTTAAAATTATTTTCTGTAGTCTCTATGCCAAAGATTACTTGATGTACCATATACTACTTGGTGTACCATAAAGAAGTTTGCTTATTTTAGTCAATCTTTTATTGACTGATTTTCTGTTCTTTTTCTTCTTTCCAGTTACAATGGAAGATGTATTCTTCCACCTATCCAAATTAAATCGCTTCATCATGAAAGTCATATATCCTCAACATCTTCTCAATGACCAGTTAAAGCAAAATAAATATGGCCTGAGAAGGACTCCATACTTCTATATTTGAGTCTTTGTGGATGAACTATAACCTAGCTTCAGGTAGACAAGACTGAAAACCTAACTAACCTAGGAGTAGGCGTCTGTAACAGTAGCTGAGTTTTGGCCAATCCCACCAGCCATACTTCAACCACTCATAGACTGAGTTTAAATAAGGCAAACGTCAACCTGTGACCAGTCCAGCTGTTTCTGTACTTCACTGCCGATTTCTGTACATCACTTCCATTTTTGTGCCTATAAATTTTTTCTGACCATGAGACACCCCTGGAATCTCTCTGAATCTGCTGGGATTCTGGCATCTGCTCAATTCGTGAATTTTTCGTTGTGCAATTAAACTCCAATAAAATTCACTTTCTTTTAAATTTTTCTTCCCAGGATTTCTAAGTCTCTCTTTCTACTATTTTATTTTAATTTTTTTACATTTTATTTTTAATTGACATATAATAGCATACATATTTATTAGGTACATAGTGTAGTTTAAAAGTCTGCTATTTAATTCTAAAATACACTAAAAAATTATAACCTCAAAATAAACAAACAACCATGGGAGCAATATTTCCTTATCTTCTTCTGTTACTCTCAGATTCAACATATGCAGAAAATTCTTTTCCGAAGTTTATATTTCCATAAAGATCAACTTACATTGTTCTTTAATATTGTAATTATTCATTTTAAGAGCTTTGTTGAGCTATAATTTGCATGTCCTACAACTTATCCATTTAGAATGAATAGTCCAATGATTTTTAGTATGTCACAGAGCTGCATAATCTTTACCACAATCAATTTTAGAATATTTTCATCATCCAATGAAGAAACTCCGTAACAATTTGTAGCCATTCTCCATTCCCTGACACCGTCCTATGGTTTGCTACCATCACATGTCCTGAGTCAATAATTGTCTGATTTCTAACATTATTCTTACACGCCCTTCATTCCTCTCTCATCTAGCTTCCCATCCCACCCACCACTATCACAGTCATTCATGCTACATGTATGATAACTAACTTATTACCTAATTAAATGAATACTCTTTATTTTTCAACTGTTTATCACAACTACTCTAAACCCAGCTTATCACTGCCATCTTTTTAAAACAACTTTATTGAGGTGCATTTGACACACAATAAAATATACATTCTTGAAGTATACAATTTGAAAAGTGTTGACATATGTGATGTGTACACAAGCAAAACATCACAACAATCAAGATAATTTGTAGATACATCACACCTCGATGTTTCCTTTATACTTTTTTCTTCCCTTGTTTTCTTGCACCGACACTCACACTTGCCCTCCACCCCAGGCAAACAGTGATAGGCTTTGTGTTACTATAGATTAGCTTGCATTTTCTAGATTATGAGAAAATAAAATTATATAATGTTTACTTATTTGTATGGCTTCTTTAATTCAGCATTACTTTGAGATTTTTTTCATGTTATAATGTATATAAATATATGAACTTAGTTTTTATTTTTTTCCTCCAACATGTCAGCTTAGAAGCTTTGTTAGATGTCTCATTCACTTGGAAATAGAAAAATAGTGTATAGAAATTCACACTGTGAACTTATATACAAGAAGGAAGATGGGAGCTCAACATAAAAGCTAAAGAAACTTCAGATACTTTGAAATATATGGAAGGAAGCAGCCTGCACTGTGGGTCTGGTGGAAAAAATATGAGTGAATCCACAGTGTGTGATGGGAACAGAATGTCTCCGTGATACAAATTTCCACTGAGGAGCTAGGCAAATCAGGCCACAGGGGAGATTCTTGCTCCTACCAAGCACTGGATCTGACCTGGGGAGCAGTGGGGAGAATGTAAGAAGGAGCAGCAGCAGCAGAAGTCCTACCCATGTACTCCCAAGACGCCAGTCCCAATAGAAGGAAGCCATTCCTGATCCTCACTTGTAGGTGGCTGAGCAGAAACCTGCCAGCCGGCATAAGCAGCAGTCACAGGTTTGAAGAGTCTCCAGACTAGAATTTGTGATCTAGTGTCAAGTGGAGGAGAAGCTCTCATGGCCAGAATTGAGAGTGGGTATGGCATGTGCTCTAGTCACAAGCATGAGAATTGGGCGACTCCCTTTGTGATACCCAGTGAGAAGGTGTGTGGCCTGGAAGCCATGGATTTGCTGGGCAGGAAGGTTTCACAATCTGAGGACAGAAGTCCTGTGACTTGGCTGGCTGTTTTAGCTTGCTCCCAGCAGCAAATAGTGGGAGGGAGCCCTGCCAATTGACAGTCTTGGAATAAGGTTCTACTATGGCCCGTTAGGCTGTAGAACCCGAGCCAACTAGCCTTCCCTATGCTAGTTCTTTTGTGCAACAGCGGTTACTCCGCTCTTTCCTGGAGCATTGCCCCTGGGGCCTAAAATCTGCCTTCTGACCCCCATTGGGACCAGTGTTTGCATCTGTCATTGGAGGGTTCAAAGCCAGACTTGTCCAGCCCAGCCCAGCCCAGCCTTGAATGGATTTGCTCCCCTATCACCTGCTTCAAAGTCAGACAGAGCATGGGTCCAGGACCCCTGGGATTCCATAGCACAGCCCACTGCCTGAAACACAGAGTATTTCTGATTAACACAGGTCAAGTATAAACCCTACTGCAACCACTACAGCAACCTACTAGTGAAGAGGTCAATTATAACATGTGCTGAAACACTGACACAATGCTTAGGAAACAGACAAGCTTCGTGTGACCTCTGTTGACATCATCACTCACACCACCCCAGCTACTAAAGAGGCCTTGAGTTGACTACTACATCTGGCATTTGAGAATGCTACTAAAGTGATGTATTACAGAGGATTTATACAGACATTTTACCACTGAATGCTCCCAGAAACAAAGCAAAATAGCTCTATTCAATATACTTTATAATCTCATCCTTAAGAAAGAAAGAACAAAAAGAAAAAAGCAGCTCTACTCAGATTAAAGTAAACTAAAAAACAGGAAATATCTTTTACTTCAGATGTGAAGGAATAAGCATAATAATATTGGAAATATGTAAAAGCAAGCTGTTATGATGACACCCCCAAAGGATCATGCTAACTCTCTAGCAATGGATTCTAACAGAAATGAAATCTGTGAAATGCCAGATAAAGAATTAAAAATAGCTGGGTGCGGTGGCTCATGCCTGTAATTCCAGTACTTTGGGAGGATGAGGTGGATGGATCACTGGAGGTCGGGATTTTTAGACCAGCTTGAACAATATGGTGAAGTCTCGTCTCTACTAAAAATACAAAAAGTTAGCCAAGCGTGGTGGCATGAGCCTGTAGTCCCAGCTACTTGGGAGGCTGAGACAGGAGAATTGCTTGAACTAGGGAGGCAGAGGTTGTAGTGGGCCAAGATTGTGCCACTGCACTCCAGCCTGGGTGACAGAGCGAGACTCCATCTCAAAAAAAAAAAAAAAAAAAGAATTCAAAATAGTAATTTTGAAAAGTTCAGTGAGACCCAAGAGAAATCTGAAAACTAATACAAAGAAAGCAAAAAATCAATTCAGAATGTGAATAAAAAATGTACTAAGGAGATTCATTTCTTAAAGAAGAACCAAACAGAATTTATAGAATTAAGTTTCCAAATTCTGGAGAAGTCAGGCAGAGAAATAAACAAATATGTTCTGATCTGGTATGGCTGTGTCCCCACTCAAATCTCATCTTGAATTGTAACTCCCACAGTTTCTACATGTTGTGGGAGGAACCCAGTGGGAGGCAATTGAATTATGGGGGTGGGTATTTCCCTGTTCTTCTGATAATGATTAAGTCTCATGAGATCTGATGGTTTTCGAAACTGGAGTTTCCCTGCACTAGCTCTCTTTCTCTTTGCCTGCCTCCATCCATTTAAGATGTGACTTGCTCCTCCTTGCCTTCTATCATGATTGTGAGGCCTCCTCAGCCATGTGGAACCGTAAGTCCATTAAATGTATTTTTCTTCTCAGTCTCAGGTATGTCTTTATCAGCAGTGTGAAAACGGACTAATACATACTCCAAATTCTGTTTACAGGATTATACCATACTCAATTATTAAAGGCCATAAATAGCTCAAAATAAGTTTCCTTGACTCTGAAAAGCAAAATAAGGATCAGCAATGTCCCAAGCAGAAGTCAAAAAGATTACTTCAGTTTTCTATTCATTCAGTTCATTCTGTTAACTCTTGTTTTGCTTGATATTCGTGAGCATTTCAGCTCTTCATGAGTCCTGTACATTTTTCTTTTATTCCAATGTCACAATCTCCAAAGTTATCAGAAACCTGCATTTGAGAGCACCTGTTAAAGTTCTATAGATGATTATAAACCACCCTTTGAAGGGAATCAAAACAAGACAATTGTCAGTGACTAACAAAATGTCCAGGGTAGCAAAAGTCAGAAACATGATTGACAAAGAAATCTGGTTATCTCTGTGGTTCGCAGTGATTTAACATAACAACCTTAATTATGATTGATAGCATTAGACATTAGAATTTTTAAAACTCCATACAATTTTGGAACATATATTAATAATATTCCCTAAAATATAACCTGAAGAAGATTAAACAACATTTTAGCAATCCCATGTATCTAAACATGTCAGGTAATCCTGTTTACCTCTGTTTGGATGATCCAGGGGCCCTCTATAGCATCCAAAAACCAGACATCAGGGAAGACAGTTTTTTTTTTTAAATAAAATTGACAATCTTTTTTTTAAATATATATATTTTTAATTATACTTTAGGTTCTAGGGTACAAGTGCACAACGTGCAGGTTTGTTACATATGTATACATGTGCCATGTTGGTGTGCTGCACCCATTAACTCGTCATTTACATTAGGTATATCTCCTAATGCTATCCCTCCCCACTCCCTCCACCCCACAACAGGCCCCGGTGTGTAATGTGCCCCTTCTTGTGTCCAAGTGTTCTCATTGTTCAGTTCCCACCTATGAGAGAGAACATGCGGTGTTTCATTTTTTGTCCTTGTGATAGTTTGCTGAGAATGATGGTTTCCATCTTCATCCATGTCCCTACAAAGGACATGAACTCATCCTTTTATATGGCTGCATAGTATTCCATGGTGTATATGTGCCACATTTTCTTAATCCAGTCCATCATTGTTGGACATTTGGGTTGGTTCCAAGTCTTTGCTATTGTGAATAGTGATGCAGTAAATATATGGGTGCATGTGTCTTTATAGCAGCATGATTTATAATCCTTTGGGTATATACCCAGTAATGAGATGGCTGGGTCAAATGGTCTTTCTAGTTCTAGATCCCTGAGGAAACGCCACACTGAAGGAAGACAATTTTGAAACTGAAGTTTAATTTTGGGACGCTATCTACTTTTACTTTACGAATATGGTTATCCTTCAAGACAAATCCAATTTTCCCTTTCTTATTACAGAGACACTATTATTACTTAAAACCCAAAGCGGATTATAGGATACTTTTTAAAAGTACTATTAATGATATTGGGAAGATAGCCACCCTAGTTATGATTTATACCTTGATGCCCTTACAACGCCATTCCATTACCACATACTTGACATTATTAAACCCTCCCAGTCCTTAAAATACTTTGTTTGATGTCTCTTTGCTATTGTGGAGATAATACGTAAATTGTGTGATTTTCGAAAAGCTACTTTATGATAAAGTTTGCATCAAATAAAATATAAATTTTATATCTTAGTCACTTGCTTGTGAACAACAATATAGATTCACTTTTTCTAGGTTAGTATCAATAGTAGGAAGGGAAATAAAGATTTTTCTGGCAATTTTTCAACTTTCAACAAATTTTTGCCTCAAGTTGGTAAACTTTTGAAAACATTTCTTAAAATTTGTCTTTCTTTTCCTTCAATTACTTGAGAACTTTAGCACAAATTAAATTTGATGGTGTGATTTTGTATTTATGTCTTCTAATTTTAAGATGAATAATAAAATAGGCTACATTGTTATGACTTTTACTACTATCATGAAAATAATTATTAAATATTAAATATTTAATATTTGAGGAATATTTGTTATATGATTTTGACATAGGTGTATGTTTCATTTGGGCTTGATATTCTGACATGGATGTATAATAAATAAAGTTTATGAAATATTTAATTATGGAAAGCAATTTTGCAAATCCAAATTACATTGTTGCTAAAAAATAATAAATATAAGTTTATCTTGTTTTTTATGTATCTTAAATATTATTTGCTGGAGTACTTGATTAAAAAGACAAGTAAATTTAATAATATGAAGTGGAAACAACCTTTACACGTACACTTAGTATGTATTTAAATATTTAGAAAAAAACGTAAGATGATAAGACAACCAAAGTACAACCAAAACTAAAAAAAAGATCTAAATATTTCTTCATATTGCTGTTTATTTTAAAAAATTCAAATGAGTTATGATTATTTCAGCTTTAAATCATTGCATATGTTAAAGCTGAAAAAATATTTTCATAGTACAGTTTAAGAATAAAGCCTCTATGACTTTAGCCATAAATATAAATGTACACACTTTATGAAGTCACTTGAGTGATAAGATTTTGAACATGGCACAGTGCTAATTGGTCCTAACCTACATAGTTATGAGATTATTAAAAATTTTATTCCCAACTAGTATGTTTCATATTTATAATCAAAAAGTATTTTCCCATTTGTTCTAAAGAACACATGTTAAGAAATAATCCGAACAGTAAAAGTAGCCCATATTCCAGAACTTTTGTAAAATTTTAGGTTAAAAAATATATCTCAGTTTTTCTCTTGTAGGTTTTCTCGGATTCTTTAATTTTTAAAAGGGTTTTTCTTTTGTGGTTTTTATCTAAATTTATTTAACAAAGTGACTTTTTCCCCCTTAAATCATTTTGAGAAATGTAAACACAATGAATACTTCAAAAGGAGACACTATGTTCATTACCAATATGAAATAATAAAGGAAAAAAGTAAGAGAATGTTAAATCATATTCTTGTAGTGTAAAATTGTATCCCATGGTGAAATCATCTGCTAAAATCTTTCAGATACTTGAAAATGATGCAAATCAGTCAAGGCTTGGTTATAAAGCATGAACTTGGTCAATGCCAAATTACATAATATGTAAAATTTGGTTCTTCCCAACTGATAATAAAAAATTTATGTGTAGAATGCGTAAGTGCAAAACATAAAAGGTATGTTTCATATTTTTATATTTGTACAGAAGTGATGAAATTACAGCAGATTTTCTGAATTCCTAGAGAGTTCCATAGTCACATCTGCAATACTGCAATGTTTAAGTTGTCTGTTGCAACACTGTGCTCAAGTACCTGCACCCTCTTTCTGTGACAGATGCCAAAAAATGGGGAACTATTGTTGTAACTATAAAAGATTTTCATATTATTTATTTGATTCATCATTGTATGTAATTGACATGTCACAAGCACATATGATAAACAGCTATGGTTTTAAGAAGTTAATAGATGCCTTTTTTTTATTTAATTACATTAGCTCTAAACATAGCTAATTGTCAGATATCCAGTTCAGTGTCTTCCTTCAGTCTTCTCACCCTAAAAATCTGTTTTCAATATGCTTTTCTTCTTTTTCCTCTTTCTAATTCTGGGAGGATGCTGGTACTAGTAATAGTAATAATACTAATGATATTAATATTGATCAACAGTAATTGAGCAGGATGAGATAGCATTATTACACTTGCTGATATATCTAATAAGATAGAAATATTAAAATACATTGGTACTCAGTTGTTTTTTAATTAAATCATATGAAATGGTATCAGCAGTTTACAAAAGTATAAAATGTTGAAGTTGCGATGGGGAAACTGAATGCTTGCCTGGTTTACATTTCAACCACTGCAGCAGTGTTGGAGGCACATCTGCTGAATGATAAGCCACATACTTTGCATTTCTTTCTGGCTACTTATAGAAAAATATAATTGCAGAGTAGTTGTGAACGCATGCAAGTATATATTTAAAAATTAAAGAAATTAATTTTCAAACATAAGTGTAACTTTGTTTAGTAAATTTAAATGTAATTGTATTTTATCATTAAAAAAGAATATCCAACTTTACTTTATCCAACTCCAGTAAAATAAGATTTACTATCCTGTATTACTATTGATAGGAATATTTATTTTTACTATGATAATGAATGCTACTATCAATATTACTTCAATTACTACCTCTACTATTACTACGGTTACTATAGGGTTAATAGTACTTAAATCAGACCACTGGTTTATTTATTTTTTGTCTGATTCCAAGAGTTTTTAATTTGTATTCAACTGTTTGATATGATGACAGAGTTTTCAAACAATCTTTATTTCTCCCTTTCCAACCAAAAAAATACAAGTGTAAACATAATTCTGTTGCTAAAAAATGTTTTACCTTTAAAAATAATTAAATCATTCTGCAATTAGTCTTTAAAAATTATAAATATAGAAATTTAATGGCTTTCCATAGACTTCAGCAGCCCCATTCTCCAGTCTACAAATGAACAGGAGAGAACTTTCAGAGGTGTTGAATATATCTATCACTGTGATTGCGGTGATGGTTTCATGAAAGTATGCATCTGTCTAAACTTATGAAGTTAAATATATTAAACACATACTTTTTTTGTATAGAAATCAACCCTCAATAAAACTCATAAATAAAAAAAAGTGGTCCCTAAAAGTAAAAGAGTAGGCCTTTTATCTACTGATTTTACTTAAGATTACTTAATTTCAATATTAGAAGTTTTGATTGAGAATATCACCGAAATTAGCACATGATAATGCCATTGCTGAAGTATTTTATCAAGTGAATTAACCTTACTACTTAGGAACATATGGGTCTTGTGTAGTTGCTCTAACTTAAGTTCTACATTTTTTTTTTTTTTCTCTTGTTTAACATGGACATTGGCCATTCAGTACCTTGTCGTCTTACATTAGCACTGGGTAATAAATATACATGTGACTTTTTTCCGTTTTTTATTTTAATTTCAGAACTTATGTTTTCATCACTTCTTATTTTGTTGCCAAGTGTAACTGAATTTGTTTAATTTTAGTATTAAACTTATTCTGAGATATATTCTATGAGATTATTTTACACTGAATATGATGATTATGCCAGAAATCAATGTGTAATCTTCAATTTTATCTTTATTTCTCTGGAAGTTAAAATTGCAATGTAGAATTCTGTTTTATATTATGCAGGAAGACACATGAATTTCTTGCCATTAAGGTCTGTCATCAAAGCATCTTAAAAGGGGCCTCTTTATTGACTATACCATCTAAATTAGCTTTCCCATCAATTCGGAAGCTATTTGTAGTCAAAAGTAATGAGTGTCTCAGATGCCATTTCTTAAGGTTCAAAGTAATATATTAGAAAATCAAAGTAAAACTGTGATAAGTAAAAACTCCTCTGAACTTCAGATAGCAATATTGCCAAGGCAGTTCCATCAAATAACAACTACATGTTTGATGTTATTCACAATTGTCAATTTAGTTATGTTAAAGGTTGTTCCATGTTGTTCAATAATGGGTATTAATATATAGGTCAAAAATAAATAGTTATCATAGAATGCAGACTTGGTTGCCAGAAGATGTGAAACAGCGAAGATTTTAAAACTTGCTTTTCTATAGAGGAATGCAATATTTATGCCACAAGTCTGTTAAAGGAAGCAGGGCACAACTTACTCTAGTCTTTTTATTTTTAGCTCTATAGAAAAAAAAAAAGTGAGGTAACTATCATTAGGGAATAAGGGAACTCTTCATTGGCATTCATTATGAGTAACAGGTTTCCCAGTTAAAGGTATGCTTCCTACTAAAAATAGGAAGGTAGATACAAGGGTATCACAGAGATAGAAATGTTCTTTCCATTTAAGAAATGATATAGGCTGGGTGCGGTGGCTCACTCCTATAATCCCAGCACTTTGGGAGGCTGAGGCAGGCGGATCATGAGGTCAGGGGTTTGAGACCAGCCTGGCCAACGTGGTGAAACGCCATCTCTACCTAAAATACAAAAAATAAGTTGAGTGTGGTGGCATGCACCTGTAGTCCCAACTACTCAGGAGGCTGAGGCAGGAGAATCACTGGAACCCAGGAGGCGGAGGTTGCAGTGAGCCTAGACTGCGCCACTGCACTCCAGCCTGAGCGACAGAGCAAGACTCCATCTCAAAAAAAAAAAAAAAAAAAGAAATGATATAAAAAACTATAATATTTCAGAAAAATTTGCTACAAATTTGGATATATTTATGAAGTGATTTTACATTCCTTTATCCCTAACTTTATCTCCAAACTAGTCAATGACACCAAAGGATGTGAAACAAAGCTGATATTGACATAGAATACATTATATCAGCAACTTGTTTACTCCCAATGAAAATAAAGCATCTCAAGTTTTGTTGTAATTACTAAGTTGTGTTCTCAGCAAATTTTAAAGCCCAGAATTTTGTTAAAGGAAACATCAAATCGTTCAAACAGCAAAGATTAATAAATCAAAGACAAAGTTTTCCTTATTTTAATAATTACTCTAGACTAGTGGAAAATATGTTGTCTTCATTTGCTTGTAATTGAATTTCACATATGCTATTTTTGGTAGCTATAGTTGTAATAGAGACTACTCAAAAAACTATGCCAAAAGTTTGAATGAGGGTAATGAACAAGCTTAATTAAAACAAAAAACAAAATGCTTTCAGAAGATAATTTATAATCTCATATCTCTTTAAAATATTTTTAAAATATCTAAAAAGGTAGATCTAGGTGGAAAATCTCAATGAATCAATAATGAAGTTTTGAATTAATAAGTTATTATAGTAAGTTTACAGGATGCAATGTCAAAAGACAATCATTTTTCTATATACCAGCAATGAACAATTGGAATTTGAAATTAAAATTATAAAACCATATAAATTTGCACCAAAATAAAATAAATTCTTAGGAATAAATCTAACAAAATATGTACAGAATTTGCATGAAGAAAACTTACAAAACTATAATGAAGGAGAGCCATAGGATGACTCAATATTATTAGGCAGTTTAATTCTTTCCACTTTGATCTACAGATTCAGTGAAATCTCAATCAAAATCCCAAGAAGTTATTTTGTGGTTATTGATAAACTAATTTTAAAGTTTATATGAAAAGGTAAAAGACCCATAAGAGCCAATGTATTACAGACGAACAAAGTCAGAGGACTTACTACAAAGCTACCACAATCAAGTCAACATGGAATTGGTGAAAGAATAGTTCAGCTGATGAATGGAAAAGATACAGACCCACAAAAATATAATTAACTAAAGCAGTCTTTTTGACAAATGGTGCTGGAATAATTGGACATTTTCATGTTAAAAAAAAAAACTTTTAGTCGATCATCACACCTTTCACAAAGATTAAGTCAAGGCAGAATCTTACACTTAAATGTAAAGTATAAAATAACAAAACTCCTAGAACATAACATAGGAGAAAAACTACGTGACCTAGAATTTGCCAGTGAATTTTTAGGTACAACATCAAAAGCACAATCCATAAAAGAAAAATTTGATAAGTTGAATTTTATTAAAATTAAAGACTACACCATCTATATTAATTAGAATTGAAACGAATAAAAAAATACAAAAACGTATGTGTCGCTCTGTTATTTAGAGTGATAAATAGAAAGTGAGAGGGAAAGGTGTGTGGACTCAGGATTGCTTGTCAATTAAACAATTTAAAAATGTAGTAATATAAGCTTTAAAATCATACTAAAATTGAACCAAATGCGTAGGATCTGGGGAAACCTAAGATCTTAATTGTAAAGTTACCATCAATAAATTCCTTGTCATTACCTACATGCTAAAATATGATTTTAACTGAAATTCTCACTAATGTAAAAAGAAAGGTTCTTATGAAGATAATGTGTATTTTGGGGCTGTACTGAAGTCTATCTTGGCAGAAACCAATTGTGTAAAGTTAATTGTTCCATAAAATAGCCAAAAGATATCTCCAAAAGGAATTTATTTTTATTAATCAGAAATACAGACACACTATTTTGAATTATATATTTTATACTTAGATTTTAGATTTTTTTAAATTATGAATAAAGGTAAACATTTATGATTTCAATTTTTTAGAAGGAGGCTTGTCAGGCAGAGAACAAAATCTGTAAGGCATCAATGCAACCTGAAGCAGTTCCTAGTTATATTCTACCCAGACATAGTAGGCATTCAAAGAGTATAGTGGTTGGCAGTTAAATAATGGGCACATATAAAATAGTTGTTTTTAAAATGTCAAATATGGTACTGAGGCAGGAAAATAGGGTTTGGAGGCAGGGAACATAAGGCCAATTCACACTAGAGCTATGACAGGAAATATCCTCTCCATGGAGTGTAGGCCAAGAAAATGACTTACTAATTTTACTTCATCCTCTCCTTTTACACAGGGCATACCCCAAGTAGAGGGTATTTAAACTCACAAAAACTCTGTAACAGGACCTTTTGAGCCCCTATGCTCAGGCCCGCTCCCACACTGTAGAGTGTACTTTCATTTTTAATAAATTCCTTCATTCCTTCCTTGCTTTGTTTGTGCGTTTTGTCCAATTCTTTGTTCAAGATGCCAAGAACCTGGACACCCTCCACCGTTAACAGTATTCTTTTTTATTTTATTTTAAATTGATTTAGTAATTGTATATATTTATGGGGTACAGTGTAGTGCTTTCATACATGTTTACAATGTGTGATGATTAAGTTAGAATAATTAACATATGTATCACTTCAAATATTTATTATTTCTTTTTGGTGAGAACATTCGTAATTCTCTCTTCTACCTACTTTGCAATACCCAACATACTATAACTTACTTTTCTCCTAATTATAATAAATATATGATTAAATTAAAATTTCCAAAATAAACTAGGTAGACGCATATTTAATTCTCACTGGAGTAGAGAATAGAAACATTGTTAGTAGCTAGTAAAAAATACGTAGAAAAGTCTATGAATTTTGTTAGATAGAAGTTAAAATGTAAGCATCTGTATTAAATACCAATACTTGGCATTCAGAAAGATGAAAGACTTCTCTTTATGGCAGACATGCTTAGCAAATATTTTTGAGGAATAAACACCGAATTAACTCTTGGATAGTTGGCTTGATTGATAAATTAATGCTTATGTGCCTGAATACTCTAGTTAAGGAGAATCTTTTTAAAGATGAGGATGCCTAAATATTTAAAAAAATCATTTTGACAATAATTCACTTTAATAATTTTTCAACATAGCCTTCTTTATTGTCCTTATACTTTTTTTTTTTTTTGGAGACAGAGTTTCCCTCTGTCACCCAGGTTGCAGTGGCATAATCTTGGTTCACTGGAACCTCCACCTCCTGGGTTCAAGTGATTCTCCTGCCTCAGCCTCCCGAGTAGCTGGGATTGCAGGCATATGCCATGACGCCTGGCGAATTTTTGTATTTTTAGTAGAGATGGGGTTTCACCACATTGGCCAGGTTGGTCTTGAACTCCTGACCTCAAGTGGTAGACCCAGCTCAGCCTCCCAAAGTGTTTGGGTTACAGGTATGAGCCACCATGCCCAGTCTGGCCCCAGACTTTATATGTTCTGTAATGGCAGAGATCCTGGCTATCTTGTTTGTTATCATATAGCATGTAACACACTGTTTGATCCAGAATTGGAATTAAATAAATAAAATGGTTATAAAAAGAAGAGTCCTGTGATTATATCAAGCAAAGCTTTACAGAAAAGAAAAAAAGGAAAAAAAACACAATAATTTAGTAATGTTTTCTATCAAGTAGTTTAAATTAAGAAAAGGAGTTTTGTTTGTTTGGTGTTTTCCTGTTAACTGGGTAAAAATTGATCTCTGTGTCTGTAGGACCTAGCACCTAGCACCTGGCTTAGATCATAGGAGACACTTAGAACATGTCTACCGAATAAATGAACCTTACTTTTCCTATTAGATTCTTAAGGATCCTTGGAATACCCTAAATTCTAAGGATCCCCAGGAGTCAATGAATCTGAAAAATAATTTCAAATTGCTATACCTAAAACATTCAAATGATTTTACTTGCTCGATTTTGCTATGTATATAATATAAAATATAAATAGAGAGAATTTGTTTTAGAAAACATATACCAGAAGGATCTAACAGAATATCATGAGGTATTTCTTAAAATAAGAATGAAGTGCCAGGTGCGGTGGCTTACGCCTGTAATCCCAGCACTTTGGGAGGCCAAGGAAGGTGGATCATGGGGTCAGGAAATCGAGACCATCGTGGCTAACACGGTGAAACCCCACCTCTACTAAAAATACAAAAAAAAAAACACAGCCGGTCGTGGTGGCATGTGTCTGTAGTCCCAGCTACTCGGAAGGCTGAGGCAGGGGAATCACTTGAACCCAGGAGATGGAGGTTGCAGTGAGCCGAGATCTCGCTGCTGCCCTCCAGCCTGGGCAACGGAGTGAGACTCTATTAAAAAAAAAAAAAACGAAGAAGAGTAATAAAAAAAGAAGCAAATTATTTTCTTTTTTTTATTATTATTGTACTTTAAGTTTTAGGGTACATGTGCACAATGTGCAGGTTTGTTACATATGTATCCATGTGCCATGTTGGTGTGCTGCACCCATTAACTCGTCATTTAGCATTAGGTGTATCTCCTAATGCTATCCCTCCCCCCTCCCGCCACCCCACAACAGTCCCCAGAGTGTGATGTTCCCCTTCCTATGTACATGTGTTCTCATTGTTCAATTCCCACCTGAGTGAGAACATGCAGTGCTTGGTTTTTTGACCTTGTGATAGTTTACTGAGAATGATGATTTCCAGTTTCATCCATGTCCCTACAAAGGACATGAACTCATCATTTTTTATGGCTGCATAGTATTCCATGGTGTATATGTGCCACATTTTCTTAATCCAGTCTGTCATTGTTGGACATTTGGGTTGGTTCCAAGTCTGAAGCAAATAATTTTCAAGAAGTTCTTTCTAGATTCAGCAATCTGCTTAGTTTTCTAATTCTTATTAACTGAATGAAAGACTTCAAAACACACTTAGTTTAATTCAACATTAATTTTTTAGCACAATTATAATCTGGAAACTATAATATTATTTTTATAGAGTAAAGTTAACCCAGTTTCTTATGTCCTAATCTTCAGTAGATGGTTGAGACAAAAAATAGGTGTCCCTTAATACTTGACATGATCTGTTCTCCCTTTTATACATTCCTTGGCACTATGCATTAACACTTCATGCTTATAGCCTTTACGCTAATAGTAATTTTATATTTATTTATGTGATTTGTAAGGAAAACTGGCTAGTTTCCATTGACTACATTCCTATTACCTACTAGCACCTAACACACATAAGCATTCAATAACCACTTGGTGGAACTGAAGAATAAACAGTGGAAGAGGCTGCAGCAAGAGAGGACATGGTGAGCTGGTCTTTTTCCTGATATGTACACGCCAAGAAATTTCTCATAGAAGGGTCCTACGAATCAGTTTATGTACTTTTATATTTATATATATACAAGCTGCGAATAAAGTGCTAATAACTGTGACTGTATTAAAGCACCAAAATTTTGTCTTCTATAAGACAACTTAAAAAGCAAACCATATACTTCACAATTTGTCTGTAGCTTATTCATTGTGATAATTCAGGACAAATGAGGCCTATTTTCCATTGTGCTTTATATAATTATCACATGTGTAGGCCAAGTTTTATTTTCCTTTTGACATGTGTGTGTATTCATATGTGTGTGTGTGTTATATGTTGAGTTTATTTTTATGACCCACCATAATGAACAAAAGCAGACTATGAAAAGTGTATGGAAGTTGAATGAAATATCTGAGTAGCAAATAATTCTCTATTAATGCTGACATGTAATAATCACTATTTGTTGATAGCACTGATACATTAATGTATGAAAAAGTCATGAATTGCTACATTTAAATATAAAATCAAATGGTTGGAAAGCAGATAATAGATTAGTAGCAAAAAAGAAACAAATAAATTCCAATGGAAGTATTGTTTCCTTTTATTGCATGTGCTTTTTGTGTCATTTTCTAAAACCTTTTATAAATGAAGGATACTATCTAAAGAATGAAAACACAACCTGTAAAAAGTGAAAAATATTTACAGATCAAATTCTGGAGAATAAATTAAATTCCAGAACATGCAAGGAACTCCCACAACTCAACAAGGACAACAACAGAAATTCACTTTAAAAATGGGCAAATGCTGGCTTCAGTCAGCTGCGGTGGCTCACGCATGCAATCTCATCATTTTGGGAAGTCCAGACGGGAGGATCACTTGAGCCCAAGAGAGGGAGACAAGCTTGGGCAACATGGTGAAACTCTGTCTCTACAAAAAATATATATAAATTAGCCGGGCACGGTGGCACATGCCTAAGATGGGAGAATCATCTGAGCCTGGGAAGCCGAGTCTGCAGTGAGCCAAGATTAAGCCACTGCACTCCAGACTGGGTGACAGAATGAGACCATCTTAGAAAAAAGAAAAAAAAAATGGACAAAACCTTTGAATAGACATTTATGCAAAGAAGATATAAAAATGGCCAGTAAGTACATTAAAAAATGCCCAACATCATTAGCCATTAGAGCCATGGAAGTCAAAAGCACAATGAGATACCACACATATGTGTTAGGATGGCTATTATTTAAAAAAAAAGAAAGAAAAATAACTAGTGAAGGGTATGGAAAATTGGAACCCTCCTGCACTGTTAGTAGGAATCTAAAACAGTACAGCCTCGATGAAACACATTATGGTAGTTCCTCAAAAAATTAAGTATAGAATTATAATTCCCATGCAATTTGTCAATTTCACTTCTATGTATATACCCAAAAGAATAGAAAAAAGAGACTCACACAGATATTTTTACAGCTGTATTCTTAGCAACATTATTCACAACAGTCAAAAGGTGAAAGTAACCCAAAAATTCATTGGTGAATGAATGGATAATGAAAATGTGGTATAAACACATAATGAAATATTATTCAGTCTTAAAAATAAAAGGAATTCTGAGACATGCTACAGAGAGGATGGATAAACCTTAAGGACATTACGCTAAGTGAAAAATCAGTCACAAACAGACAAATACCATATGATTCCAGTTGTATAAGGTATCTAGACTAGTAAAATTCATCAACACAGAAAGTAGAATACAGAGTTTGCTAGGTATGAGGGGAGGGAAGAATGCGGAGTTATTGCTTAAAGGGTATAGAGTTTTTATTTGGGGTAATTTTTTAAATCTTGAAAAATAATAGTGGCAATGGTTACGCTAAATCGTGAATGCACTTATGGCTACTGAATAGTACATTTATAAGTGATTCAAATGGTGAATTTTATGTTATCTTAATTTTACCACTAATAAGAAATAAAAACAAATGAATGAGTTTATAATAGACAATATTTATAACAAAGCAGATTAAAGAAGGTACTTATAATTAAGTTAGACATTGAAAGATGTACATTCTAGAAGGGGGAAAGTAAATGAAGGAAGGAGGCAAAGTGTAATAAAACTGATCATTGTGATTCAAAATGTGTGAAGAAAGTCAGTATAATTCTACAGTTAATGAGAGGAAGCTGAGACATATAAATTCCATCATTAGATACAAAGTTTGTTTGTTTGATATTATCAATATCGAATAAAATATTATATTGTTTACAAATTATTGTAAATGAAATGTCTGCCAAACCATGTTTTTAGCATACTTGATAGTGAGTTATACTTTCATTCAGTAATGACACCAATTTTTTGCGTATTCACAACATTCTTAGAATATGACTGAAAGATCACGGAGTATAAAAGATGCCTGCCTTTCTGCTTCTTATGGCAACAGAACACGTATCCAACTTTGCCAAATTATCAGAATTTAAATGATAAAAAGGGGAAATGGCACAACCTCAGTTTATAATATTTATGACTAATCCATTATCAAGAATGCTTTCTAATAACACTTAATCTAGGAGTTAGGGGATTTAATAGGAGATTATATCAAGTACAAGTTATTTTTTCCACAATTACAGGGTATTATTCATAAAATTCATATTATATTTAATCTGTTTTGTCCAAAGTGTCAACTCAATAGTTTGATAGGTAAAATGATACTTATTTCTACATTAGTTCTGCTACAAATATTCTTGA
The DNA here is from genome assembly GCF_009828535.3 of Hylobates moloch. Taxonomy (NCBI): domain Eukaryota; kingdom Metazoa; phylum Chordata; class Mammalia; order Primates; family Hylobatidae; genus Hylobates; species Hylobates moloch. The sequence continues at coordinate 124,674,541 of NW_026652279.1, forward strand.
TCCTTATGCAAAATATTTGATTTAGAAATTTAGGTCTGTAATTTAATAAACAATGCTGATTTTATGTATTTAAAGCAAACCTGGAAAACAGATCTTTAGGTTTTATAAATTATTATCATCTCTATAGATTATAATTTATATCTGCAAACTATAAACTATAGCTTTGAATGTATAGTCTATGAGTGACTTTCTGAAGAAATCATTATAGTTTACAAAAGTTGATATGTTTCATACTGGAAGGAGGGGTGCATTTTATTTTCATGCTTATTATTGTTTCAATCAAATTTGTCAATAGTTTTGGAATGCAAATGAGTGCCTATGATCACTGATCACGTTGTTGATAATAAATACTTTTAAACAGTCAAAGATAGTGTATCGTGTCATTTGTAACAACAAGGATGAACTTGGAGAACACTATGTTAAATGAAAAAAGCCAGGCATAGAAAGACAAATATCACAGGATGGTATTCATATGTGGAATCTAAAAAAAGTTTATCTTGAAGCAGAATGTTTTTCAGTGCCACTTTGCCAGTCTGAGACCTTTGCAGCTGGTGAAGCCCCTGCCTGGGCCTCACTCGGGCCTGGGCTTGTCGCAGAAGGCACTCGCCCACTCAGCCTGTCAGGCTGTGCCTGGCTTGTGCCCTGGTATGGATCCCACGGCCACTGTGACTATGCACTCAGTCCCTAGTGGGAGGGGGTGTGCGAGCAAGTGAGTGCGGGGTCAGACTGGCTGCTATAAGTCCTGGCACAAGAGCGGGCTCCGTGAGGGGCCTGTGGCTATACCACATGTCAAAAATGAATCCTGTGGTGGACTTCAGTGTCCAGATGAGGGGAACATGGTGTTTCCCAAACAGGAATACCCATGAGCCCAAAGCCACAGAAAGGGTGTTACAGCATGCTAACAGCTCTTTTAGCTCCTCCATCTGCAGCTCAATGAATGGGGCATGTTAACAACTTTGTCAGTCCTGTTGCCGCCCTCTGGCCCATGGCTCTGGGGCTGGTCTGGCCTCACTGCTGCTTCCCATCACATGGGGCAACTGCTAAGTGCTGACAGGGGTTGGTGGGGTAGAGACATATAGTGTTACTGTCTTATTCATACCCACATTTGGCAGAGTCCCAAATTCTTGTTCTGCATCCAAGAAGGACGACATTACACAGACAACCAGAGGGTGAAGAGGGAGAAGAGTTTTACTGAGTGAGAAAACAGCTCTCAGCAGAGAAGGGACTCGAGGGTGGTTCCCCCACCTAAAGTCAGGTGGTCTTTTTCTCAGAGTGGCTGGGTCTGGGGTTTTATGGGCTGAGAATGAGGAAGCGCATGCTGACTGGTTTGTGAGTGTGCAAAAGAGGCTAAAGCAAAAGCACCACTGAAAGGTGGGCACAAAAGTGTAAAAAAACAATTAGGAATGGTAGTTATATGTAAAATAGGTGAAGAGTGGGGATCAAACAGAGAAGAGCACACCAAACAGGAAGAGACATTCTCAATCTGGTCCATGGATTTATCCAGAACTTGTAGCTATGCTTTAAACTGTCTTTGGCTTAAAGGCTGGGTTTCACTGGGGACCTGCCCTGTCTGCCTAGGATTTGTCTGCCTCCTGCTACTATCAAGCTCAAAGAAGTAGAAAGTAGAAGAGTGGTTATTAGAGGTGACACAGGTGAGAAAGTGGATAGCCAGAGAGTGACATATACAAAATTACAGCTATATAGGAGGAATATGTTCTCATGTTCTATAGCACCATAATTAAAAACAATATGTTGAATATTTTCAAATAGCTAGAAGAGGGGATTCTCAAATTTCTCAATACAAAAAATGATAAATGTCTGAAGTGATAGATATGTTAATTACCCTGATTTGATAATTGTATATTGTATACATGCATCAAAATATTAAACAGTACCCCATAAATATGTACAATTATTATGTGTCTTTTAAAAATGGTAAAAGCATGTCACCAGGGCTGGGGGGCAGGGTTGCGGAGATGCTGATTAAAAAATACAAAATTTTTGTTAGATAGGAGGAGTAAGGTTAAGATATCTATTGTAAAACATGGTGATTATTATTGATAATATATTGCATTCTTAAAAATGCTGAGTGAATGAAAGTGTTCTCACCACTGAAATAACCGTGTGAATTAATGTGTATATTAATTAGCAAGCTTTAGCCATTCTACAATGCATATGTACTTCAAAGCATCATGTTATACACGGTAGATACACACAATTTTGTCTGTCATTTCAAAAACAATTTAATAAAAGATAATTTAGGTAGTCGGGGGAAAATCTGGATGAATATAATGTAGATGGTTCCTGCAAATCCCTGAAATATAAGACAACCAGGGGTTATGTTCTGGGGAGTGGGTGGCAGGGGAGGTAGTGATTGGGAAGATGTTGATGAAAAGATACAAAAGTTCAGTTAAGTTCAAGTGATCTCTTGTACAATATGGTGACCATAGTTAATAATAATATATTGTATACATGAAAATTGAAGAGTAGATTTTAAGTATTTTCTTCACAATAAATGATAACTATGTGTGGTAGTACATATATTAATTGGCTTGAGTTAATCATTGAATAATAAATATATTTTCAAACATGTTGTACACCATAAATATATACAATTTTAATTTGTCAATTTAAAAATAATAATAAGAGACATTACATATACAAAAGCATGTTTTCTAAAAGGCAAAAGAATTAAATAATTTGGCAGTATATTGATGAATTTAGGTCATGAAACTTCAGGATTATCATTTGTTAAACATTTGAATATGTGTCTATAGTTTTTGTAGCCTCTGAAGTGTATTGTTATAAACAAGTTGATCAAAGAGGATGCAACTCACGCGCAATCTCGGCTCACTGCAAGCTCCACCTCCCGGGTTCACGCCATTCTCCTGCCTCAGCCTCTCCGAGTAGCTGGGACTACAGGCGCCCACCACGACATTTTAGTAGAGACGGGGTTTCACCGTGGTCTCGATCTCCTGACCTCGTGATTCGCCCGCCTCGGCCTCCCAAAGTGCTGGGATTACAAGCGTGAGCCACCGCGCCCGGCCTCATGCAAATTTTTTTATTATTGCTGACTGACTTTTGCTTGTTGCTTTTCCCCACTTTTAGTGATTTTATTTTATGCTACCATTTTTGCTGCCTACTACTGAATAACTATCGAATCATAGGTTGGTTGAAAGTGTCCATAGAGCACAGAATATTCTGCTAGAAAATATTTTGGAGAAATGCCTACTCCCTATTTACAGTGGCACTTACAGTCTGCAGTATAATTAAAATGAGTTAATGGAATGTTGTACTAAGTAGGCAGGTGGCTTAATTTTGTAGGAATTAAGCAGTCAGTAAAATAGGGAATTTGAATTTGGTCCATTAGTGCAGGAGTTGCTTCAGTTTACTAATATTGTTGAACTTGGACAGGGCAGCAGAAATTTTCTTTTTTGTCTTTGGACAAATTAAAGATAATAAATATAGTGAACGGAACTTGTAAAAAAGTCTCCCAATCTTGGAAAACCTCATACTTGGTGATTGAAAGAGATGCTAACTATGGAAATTATTTTCTTCAAACAAGTGAAACAAATTGAAAATACGGATTCAAAAATGTTTTAAACTATATTCATACATTATATATATAATTTTATACCTACTAGATTATACAGTGATGTCTCAAAAGGTTGACTTTGCCATAAAATTCTTTAAAAAATAATTGATATAATTTGCTGATAATGCACAATGTAATGTGCATTTGATGGGATTCACCACATTTATTTTTTGCAACATCTTTATGAAGTACAAACTCTTCATTTAGAATGAGAAAAGTAAAGTGTATCTAGTTGACGTAACTTGTCCAAAATCAAACACCTAAAAAGTTGTTAAGTCAGGATTTTAAGTCAGGGTTTTAAGCTAAGGTTCTGAGCTTGAACATTTCACAACACTGGCAAGCATGAGACCCACTTAAGCAAAGACCATGATGGGGGGTATAGATTTAGAAGGGCCATGGTTACTCTGCCTTGAACTAGAACAATTTGCAGAAATAATATTTGTGCTTAGAAATGAACATTATATTTCTAAGTTGAGATGGGGAGGGAACAGCAGAGAAATTATTTCTAACAGATATATGCAAGTTCACAGTATTTTGGATAAATGTACATAGCCAGACATGTTTAGAAAACATGTTTAGAAAGCATGTTTAGTTTGGAACCAGGCTATTAAAAACTTACAGTGATTTTATACAGTGAAACTTAGATTTTATCATATAGGACATAAAAAGGGATTTAGTAAATAAAAATAGACTTCCAATCCTAATTGAAAAGTTAGTGATCTTTCCATTTGGAATATATTAAAATGTTATAATAACAGACAACTTTAAAATATCCATACCTATATCTCTGCCCAGAATATATATGGTGATTTGTTTACTCCATACGATTCCAGTTACATTAGGTTTAAGCAGTTGCCCTCATTTGGATGTTGAGTTATTGGTGGCAGCATTAAGAGACTACTACTCTTAACACTGTTCATATTAAGAATACAAGTATTTGTATCATTAAAGTCAATTCTCATATATATGTTTATATTTATTTATATTTATGTATATAGATTACATATACATATATATATATATATATTTCCCTATTCATGTTTCACCATACAGGACACCCACTTATCCTATGGTTTTATACCACTATGAGGTGAAAACCATCTTCTAATTACTACATCTCAACCATTTCACAATATATTATTTCACCTAAGAAACTCAAAAGTTGAAAAGATCAAAGGCTGTAGAGCTTAACAAAACATTTTGATTTCTCCTTAACCCAACACTTCCCATGGTGATTCTACTGGGCAGCCAATTTTGAGAATCACAAACTTTGGGAACTGTTACCTTCCAAGTGTGGATTTGAACTAAGATTTTGATATATAGATCTGAAAAATCAACAAATTAAACATAGTGAGTCAAAGTATAAAATAAGTAAAATATTGTGAAGTCATTTACTTTTAATTTTCAACTGTTGATAAAGATTATTAGTTGTCTTCAAATGTCTGCTAGTGTTGTTATTTATTTGTCCTAAAATGTACACAATGACACGATAAAGCTTGCAATATTCCATTTCCATTATTACAAACAAAATCAGTAGCTTTCAATGTTTGCATGCAAATGGAGAAGTGATATAAATAGCAGATGATGTATGGGGCAAGCGATCTAAAAGCAGGTGCCTAACGATTGTCTTACTGTCTATTTACTCATTGAAAATACAATGTTTCAAGCTATTATTTTTCTCCCTTGTATCAATACAAGATATGATGATACAGAATTATTATCTTTCAGCTTAAATGGCTATTAACTGCATTCAGCAGGACATTCTATTAGAAGTTGTGTAATAAAATCCTTTATCAAGTAGATATTGCCAGAAACTGTTACCACTGACACAAGTTGTATTCTTCTGTGAATTCTTTCAGTGCACCTCATTTTATGATAGTTGCTTCCACTTAATTTTGTTATTCTTTAGAAACATTGCTTCTCTAGCATTACTGTCACTTTCTTGTCAGCTGTAATGGCCTCATTCACTACCCACACTATTGCAATTTGTCATTATTTAGGCAGAATTCACTACTGTTGAAGAATTGTAAGTTTTACCCTTATTGCTAAGTTTGATAAATATATATAGAAAAATGTTCTATTGTTACATCACACAGTTTCTCTTCACTCAGTGGACTGTTGACGTGATTTAGACTCTGTGTCAGGAAATAGATCTCTCATACAAAATGACCCAATTGTCTGCTAAATGGTAAACAAGCTGAAAAGAAAATACTGAAAGCATCGATCATGTAGTCATGTCCAATCACAATCATTACGTAGGATGATTTTTATAACAGTGCTAGGCGGGATTTTTCCCTTATTCTCTCTCTTTTCACAGTATGATGTCAGTATACATTTCATGTTAGAGAGAGAAATAATTACCATATATATTACTCTAGCAATATGCTTCTATTAATTATTTCTAATAAGGGTCCAAAAATCATAGCATACTTCTACAATAACACAAAGATATTTTATATTTTATTTTATATAACCTATATTATAAAAGAATCTAAGGCTAGTCACAAAATTGCCTTTAAAATCTATGGGCAAAATATAAGCATGATAATATCACTTGGTTACATAATTAAAATTTACTAGCAGATAAATTTTAAAATGCACTTGAACAGTCAGATTCTGCTGATTTTATGAACAGTTTATGCAGTAATGGGGAACTTTAGGAAATCTATGTACCTTCTGAATAAAAACCATTAAGTATTCGTGAGGTTATTGTGTGGCATAGCTGGAAATACAGTGCACACACATTTATATGAATATGTAAATTAGGGTCAGTATATTAAATATAAAATGAATATTGTATACTATTTACAAATGAAGAATTGATGGTTAGATTTATTTTGCATATATTGAAAATTTTAATTTTTTTTTATTATTATACTTTAGGTTTTAGGGTACATGTGCACAATGTGCAGGTTACATATGTATCCATGTGCCATGTTGTTTTGCTTCACCCATTAACTCGTCATTTATCATTAAGTATATCTCCTAATGCTGTCCCTCCCCCCTCCCCCCACCCCACAACAGTCCCCAGAGTGTGATGTTCCCCTTCCTGTGTCCATGTGTTCTCAT